>NC_139720.1:84522204-84949704 GCF_964211835.1 Anser anser | reverse complement strand
AAAATGACATTAGCTCAAGTCAGAGGCGGATTAGACTGTGTGGCCACAAATCAAATACCTGGCCAGAAAACACCTATTTCACACACAAACCCTTATAAAGATTTTTCTTGTAATATCAGTAACAAAATACAAGAATTCCTCTGCCTGGAAGACACGGGGTTTCACAGACAGTTTGAATTCCAGATCTATGATGATGCTTTGAAACGAAACACAGTAAAATAGCCAGAACACTATCTCAGATGGTAGCCTTTCAGGAGAACACTACCTGAGTACTTTTTTTTGGTGGTACATGTGACTAGAAATGCTTGGGATACATGATCTGTCAGAAGGTGTATTAGAATGTGTTAAAAAGACTTGAGGAATTCTTGAATGTATGTTTTCAAGTTGCATGTTTCAGAGTTCATCGAAATCAACAGATAATTCTCCACATTTTTGTTTATGTGGAAAAGCATTAAAACTTGTTCTTAAGCTCCTTTGGCTTAGATACATATTTTAAGTGTTTTCCTGAGAGGGTGTTGATCTGAGTGTTTGGACTTCAGTCTGCTGTGAAGAATAATTGTGTTCATATATGTTGAAGAATAAAATAGACATTTTTATAGTTTACTTATTTAAGTGATTAATGTCTCAGGTAAAGACTTTTAAAGGTGCTTTATTTTAATAGCATCACTTAACATGATTTGATCTCTGTAGGAGGAAGGCAGTTCATTACTGAGCTCTCTATTTCTCAGTTGGCTCCACCACTTTACAGCACAGTACTGTTTATTTTTTTACTAGGTCATTGGTTTCTACAGTAGGTCGTACTTTCTGCTAAACAGCTTGGCCTCCTATGGAGACAGAATCTGTGACCTTCTGAGGCTTCCTAACTTGAGAGATGTCAGGTCTGCATTAAAGAATAACTATTTAATCAGAAGAAAAATTTCACTGATGAAGAGCTGGGACATACACAGTATTTCAAGGAAATTTCTAACCTCAGCACTTTACAGGAAAGTACTTAGAAAAATATTTTAGACAAAAAAAAATAATATATATATATAGAAAGCTGACAAATAGAAAGTATCTTTCTTTAATTCCAATGCTGTTTGTAAGTGCCTGAGGTTAATTGTATTTTTTCATGTGTTTGAAGTTACATTCTGTGGATCAGAAAGTGTAGGAATGATATTTCCTTCTCTTTCTTTCTGCAAGCATCATTATCATCTGTGTAGGATTTATTTTCCATATGGGCTTTAAAATTAACTTTATTTTTTTTTTCTATGAATGGGCAGACTTTCAAATATATATTTCCTCCCCATCTTCACAGTGGTGTCTTTGTTGTTGCTTTTTGTTTGTTTGTTTTAATAGAGAAAAAGCTTTTAATTCAGCAATCAATGAGAAAAAGGAAGTAAAATGGGACCCCAAATTAGGTTCCTAAATTTTCTCTGCAGTGATATTTGTCTTTCTTTTCCTACTTTAACCTGACCCTTTCTAAAATACCCTCTAATTAGAAAGGATGAAATTGAATTTCTTTGCTAACACTGCATAATGATGTAATCTGTATGTTATTGTAGATTTATGAAGGGGACAGCTTTGTATTCGCAAGATGTTACATACAACAATGTAATCCGTCCTCTATTTTAGTGTATTTTCTTTACCAACCAATACCAGTAATTTCAAAGGAGAGTTTTTTGACTTTTCCGCTGGAAACTGACTCTATGAAATTGTGAAATTAATCTGCTCTTCTAATCTGCTTACATCTGCAGTTGCTTTTTCATTTGCTGCATTATATTACAAGCACATCCTTCTCAGATATTAAGTGATTTCACAGTTAAGTGCTTGAAGAAGCAAGTACTTCTTACAAACCTTTTTAGAGTACCTTCTGCCTCTGAACTCAGATGTTGACCAAGTTAAAAAAAAAAAAAATCCCACAGCTGACAAATGGATTTCTTACCTTTGCAGTTTTATACTGTGATACAGCATTTGTCCAAATTAATTGAAGAAATGCAAAGACAGTAAGAATAGGTCTCCAGGTGGAATAAGACAGAATCAGAAGATTTTTAGGCACATACAGCTGTCTTTTTGCTTCAAAGAGTGAAGGGTGTCTCAGTAGGGTTCTGAGATTTACTTTAGCACTTATTGTTTGTTCCCAGAAATATTTCAGAAAAGTGTCAGAAAAATTATAATTGCAGGGCCCAAGAGCACAGCACCACTTTCATTGTTATGGACCCAGTTAGATCCTTAGAGCATGTGTTGAACTAGTTATGTTCTCTGAGAATTTCATCTGACAGCAATATTCATAATAAGTTGACCATGAAACCAGCTGACTGGGAGTCAGCTTAAGCAGAGCACCTTTTACTCAGTAAGGTACACTGCATGACTCTACACTTTTATATGTTAATCTTCATAATTGAGACCGTAGTCAAAGATTCAGCACATATTGAATTCTTGTCTTTCTTTTACAGGGTTCAGACCCAGTAATGTTCAGACATTAAGGGAGTGAAGAATGAAATTAATTTCCATAATCATGGAATGGCTGAGGTTGGAAGGGACCTCTGTAGGTCATGTGGTCCAATCCCCCCAGTCAAGCAGGGCCATCTAGAGATGCTTGCCCAGGACCATGTCCAGACAGCTTTTGAATATCTCCAAGGAAGGAAATTCCACAGCCTGTTTGAACAACCTGTGCCGGTGCTCAGTCACCCACACAGTAAAATACATGTTTCCTGATGTTCAGATGGCATGTCCTGCACTTCAGTCTGTAACTATTGCCTCTTTGCCTCTCGCTAGACAGGTTCTCATTGTTGAATTTCATAAGGTTCCTGTCATCCCATTTCTCCAGCCTGTAATTCCCAGAATAGGTTTGTAGATTTTATCTGCCATCTGATTTTCCTTTCCTTTCCCACCTTTATCTGAACAGGGTATACTAATTATATGTAATCACAAAGTTATTTTGGGAAAAAAGTTCCCAACACATCTGCAGTTTTGCAGATAATTATTCTAGAAATCTAAACCAGAAATCAAGGGCAAGTATGTTACTGACTCTGTAGCCTAGCAGTTAGGGTGTTACTCTAGGTCAGTTGTTCCAAAAATAATTCATTGGAACACAGGCTCTTCCAGCAGCAACATGCTTCCCTTTGGCACCTGCGGACACCCTTCTGACACCTGTTTGGTACGTGGGTTTTCTCACCAGGATTCAGACACCGAAAATTAGACATTGCAGTTATGAATGTTACAATACAAAACTTAATTTACAGATCTAACACTAAATTTGACGTACTGTTAGCATTATGAATGTTTTTTTTTGTTGTTGTTTGTTTGTTTGTTTTTTAAAGCAAGCCTAAAGATATATCAGGTATAACAGGTATATCTATCCAAAACAGTATATCCAGAAAACTTCTAATAGTAAGTTATATTCTTTTATTGTTTAGTCCCAAATGGAGAGTGCCCTGTGTGGATTATCTTCCAGCCATATCGGTTCTATAATTAAACTATGATCCGTAAAATACATTTGAAAATGACCACATTTTGATTCCTTGTGTGTATTCTCTCTCCCTTTTGTAGCTTTTCCTAAGAAGAACTGTGACTCTATGGTTTGGTAGCTTATAAGGACAGCACTAAAAAAGGCTATTGCAATACCATATTGAAGTTTTTGCACATTCATGCTGAAAGTACAAAGGTGGATTTTCTGAGAGGGAAAATATATATATATATATATATTTCCAAGGTTTTATACTAGGTGTTATTGTATTTTATGACAATAATGTATGTCAAGGTAATCCTACAAATCTAGTGGAAAACAGAGAATACAATAATAAGCTTAATAAAGATATGAAAACAATATTTCAAAGATATTTGTAAAGAATTAACTGACATTTAGGAAATTTGGTAGAAAAATGAGTAATATTTAAAACTAATTTAAAGAAACAATAAATGTAGAGCAATTATAAATATATGATTTAATATCTGGAAATTGCTGCTCAGCCACTTACAGAAAACAGTGAATATGCTGCTAGATTGCCTGTTTAACAAGTGCAGTTACTTGAGGAGCTATTTAAGTTATTTATGTTTAGTGCACTATACTGTAAAGGAATCTAGCATGATGCATACTTAGACACACGCTTCTTTGGAAGTGATAGCCATGTGATAAGCACCATAACTGTTTACAATTGTAAATAGTCATTAGGGCTACCATATGCTTGGGTTTCCCTGCGCATGTTCTTTCTTCTTCCCAGTAAGTTTTCTTCTAAACAGAAAAAGACTACCTTGGTCACCTGATGCAACTCTCAGATGCTTGGCAGTCTGGTTGGAAAAGTGGCTCTTAATGAGCTGCTAGACATCCAGTGAACAGAAACAAAACCAGTGAATCTGAAACCAGGATTCACGTGTGTCTGCACAAATGGCCTCCACAGCACATGTGCAGTATTTCTGGTATGTCTTAAATGCATCTTGCTTGCTCTGCATGCTCAGGGACTTGTTCTGCTCATGCACAGTAGTAGTAGATGATTTTTCCTTGCTGTCCAGAAAATCCATGTTAGAAATGTGAGCATCCTGCTAGGTGTCCATCTTAATGTCTGCTCAAGTCATTATGTAGAAAATATAAATTCATTATTTAGAAAAGTTATTTGGTAATCTGAGTTGCAAAGCATAGATCTTTAAATAAATGATATGTCTTTATTTTGTTCAAGTAATTTGCTAAAAGAATAATTTCCTGCTCTCTGTCCAAAAATGGGGTCTTCTGAAATTATATCTGGAAAATTTGCCATGTCTGGCTAGTAATTTATTTTTTTTTAAGAAAGACTGTGGATATAAAGTGCAACACTCCATTCACTTTGACTGCAAGTTTGTGCAAATGGAGAATCTTGTAGCATGGTATATTATGATACAGAAAAACTACATGGGGAATTTTCTATTTGGGGGGGGGGGTGTTTTTCCTTTTTAAATGTCTTTAGGGAATAAAAAGGAATGGAAATTGTATCAGAGAGTGTTTGATAAGGCACTCTCTTTATTCACAGTGGCTTGAGACTTTCTTACATAATTTCCTATGTTATAGCTTTGACAGGCTAAGATAGAATAATAAATTCTGTCCTGCAATCACTATTTCAAGGTTTAGAAGAGTCTCTTATAAACAGTTACATAGACCAAATGTTCAGACTGGTCTGGTACAAGGTACTGGTTCCCTGACTCAAGTCGTATTTTCTTGGACAGAGATTTTAAGTATACTGTAGGTAAGCAATATTTAGTTGCTAAAATAAATTATTTTTAAAAAGTAAATATATATTTTAAGTGTGGTTAAAGCTAACATAGTTTGCAATGATTACATGACGATTTATGGAAATGGAGGGCAACAAATGTTCACGTTACAGATCACAGCTGACATTTAATGAAAAAAAACCCATACATAATTAGTTTCATGACATGGTTTTGCTTATATTTTTTATGTTTCTCCTGTATGCCTTTGTTTGCATCATTTTAAATAGGTGTCTAATTTTATTCAGAATCTCTGTGTGTGGTTTGTTGGGTTTTTTTGGTCTCAAAATCATTTTCCCTGCAAAGCAATGAATGGACAGGAAATACATACTTTGTAAAGAGTTTTATCTCTAGTATTATTAGGAACATTTATGGAAAAAAGAATAATAATGTGTATTTCAGGTTAATTGTTGGCACAAACTGAACAGTGAAGTATAGTTGTTGGAGCACAAATAAGAGCCACTGTTTACCGAATTTTAACCCTGTTTGGCCCAGTCCTAACTGCAAGTCCTTGGGCAAGGCACTTCTTATCTCAGTTTTACAGACAAGAAAGGTTTTTGCCTATCTACCCAACAGGGATGTTAAGAGGATTAATTTGTTAAAAGCATGAAGATTTAAGTAAAAGCAAAGTGTTGCTATTAATCTGTTTGAAGCCAATTGGAATACAGGATCTTAAGCAGAACAAAGTTTTCCAACCTCAAAACATTCACAATGTAGCATTGAAGACGTAATCACAAAAACTCTTGTGGTCTTGCACTTGAGAGGTTTAAGACATCACTGCTTCTTAGATTCTGTTACCACTCTTGGACATTGTTGCTTTGACTAACGATGCCTGGTCCACTTCTGTGAATGAGAAAACAATCTTAAACTCCTCTGGAAAGCAGTTTCATTTTATTGTATACCTACACCCCAAATGATGAGTATTCGTATGTTCATTTATTCATTCATTCCTTCATTCAGCCAGGTACCCCAGAGGAGTCAGATAGCAGTTTCTTCAAGTGTTTGAATTACACTGCAAGAATAAGTCTGTTTTCTGTACTATTTAGTTTATTCTGTTTAAACGATACAGCCTGTCCAGTGTTTGACAAGGGATGGTTAAGGCATCACCCCACAATGCTGTAAACTGTGATGTTTAGCCTTGGTGTAGCTCTTTGAGGTTATGTGGCTATGGCCAACTGAAGGGGATTACCCCCCTCTCAAGTACGGCTTTTTCTTTCTTCTCCCACTTTATTGTGGGTGACTAATGGAAAGGGGTTTTAGTTATAAAGTTTATATTTCAGAAGCCTTAACTGTGGCAAGCCTTAATCCTTTTGTTTATATGAACTGTGGTCTGTGGTTTGGGTTTTTCTTTACCACACTTCCCAAGCGTGCCCTACAAATAGTTGCTTGGTTTTTTCATCTGCTCTGTAAATTATCTGTGATCCCACTCTGCCTTCCAGGACGCTCATTTTGCTTTCCAGCACCAGCTAACCAGGCTCTTTCTGTAGCTAGAGTCAGGCATGCACCCATTTAGTTAGAGCCAGGCTCAGGGTGGGCTGGCAGAGCTGCCTCTACCAGACCAGAGCAGAGATGTCGAGTGAGGTGACCCACAATAACCCACAGGAGCTGTAAAGGGGTGAGACTGAGGAGAACGGTGTGGTAAATTATATAAATAAAGGTGGAAGCTTAGTCTATGGGAATGTGTTGTTTGTTGCGATACTGGTGTAAACTCAATACAAATACTTTTTTGTATTTTGCTAGAGAAAAAAGAAAGAAGAGGCTGGGTTTTCTTGCATTAGGAGTAGTAATAGTATTGACAGACTTGAAAAACAGATCAAGCTGCTTGATGAGTTTTTGACAAGGAAAAACAAAAGACCGCAAGGACTCCAAAATAATAAATACTTCATTTTGTTGTTGTTGTTGTCCCTAACATAGCTGTGAAATAGTTACCCATTTAAGTTACAGTAATTAACTAGCTCTGACCTATCAAGACCAAAAGAAAAGAAGAAATTGCCATTACTGTTTAGTGTTGATTAGACTCAGTGACCTTGCATTAAGCTGTGATTTTGTTGTTACGTGAAATTCAGGGTTTAAAAGTGATATTGATGAACTTGCTGTTCTTCTGGGAGAATGAAAGAAAACAGAAAGAATTTTAATGTTTTTATTTGCACAAAATGTTGCTCATGCACAGAATAAGACCTCCATGTCATTTAGAAAATCACAAACGATTTTCAGTGGTTAAAAACATACATTTTAAAAATGAAAGATAAGAAAAGATGGCCTTGCTCTATCACTTGAGAGTTATTCCATCTTTTACGGTCGTGCATGTAAAAATTACGGTGCAAATTGGAGTGCTTTTTCACTAAAGTATATGCAAGTGACTGTGTCTGCTGATTTCCAGGCTGAAAAGTGTTTGGTTGGCCTGTGTTCATTTTTCAGGTACCTGATCTCAAGGCACAGAATTTCATGATGTTTAGATGAAAATAAATAGACGCTAAGATGCCGGTGTATGTGGAGTGTCTTCTGTGGAAGTATGAATGCATTTCCCTTCCAGATGTGGCAATGCAGGTCATTTCTTTAAAAACAAAAAGATTGCAAGGATACACACAAATGAGAACTTCTTGTGTGGGAAGACCAGCTTCCCATAATTACTACCCTTTAGATAGCTTTGGAGGAGGACTTTGATATGGTTAGTACGTTCCTCTGCATCTCTGCCATCTCTTTTAGGAGGGACTGACGTTCCTGCCACTGAAGTTGTTTCCAAGGCTGAAGTCCTGGCTTGAAAACTAGTTGAGACTAGACTAGACTTTCTCAGGTGTGGGATATAGCTTTCAATTGGAAGTGTTGCCTTTCAAATGACTTCTCCAAATTTGCTCAGTGACAGAAGCTTTAATTCTCTTTATAATAGACTGCCATAAGCATGTTCAAACTGCACTTAGCATAGGCAGAGGGAGGAATTGGGTTATCTGAAGTTAAGTGCATATTCTGTGTCATCTTTAAAAATCCAGATTCCTGCATCACAACCCAAGTCAAATCTAATTCATCTGATGACTTTTTTTTTCAAACTCTATTTTAATATATTTTTCATTAACTAGCCACAATACTATTTTCTAAACATACTAATCTCTTAATAGCATATTAGATAAATGTGAATCACAGTAAAATAAGCAAATTTTATTATAGCTTTATTATGTATTTACCTATTAACTGCAGGCTTTGTTTTTAATAGGCTTGTGATTTATAAGTACTCTGGGAAGTGAATGTAGTTTAAAAATAATTATCAGAATGTACTGAGCATATGCTATTGATTAAATGATTTTGACTATTAAAAGAAAGAAAGCGCAATTAATGTTTATTATTTTATAACCAGTAACTATATTTTAATATAATTTTTAAAACTATTTAATTCTTTAAAATTTTACAGTTTATATTTTAAAGAAATAAATACTTAAAACTATGTATTTAAATATTATTAAAGCACAATTTAAAATTTTTAAAATGTATTTAGTGCAATATATTATTTTTTTTTTAGCAATTTTACAATATGGTGCTATTCTAATGGCGAAAACTAAGCTTGGGAAAAGTTAATCACTGTTCTCAGGTTCTCTCAAGATATTTATATGTAAATTGCTTAAAGATTTTTTTTTTTTTTAATGAGAAAGGTTAGTAGAAGTTTAGCAGTACATAGAAACATACCATGGTAAAATATAAAATGCTTACATATGTTTTCTAGTATTATTGCTTTTTGTATTTCTAAGAGTCTGCTAGACACTAAGCAGATGTTTCTTTCCAGTGTTATTGCATGGTTATTTTTCAAGTGGCTTCTTAGCACAGATGTTTCTGTGTGTATATACACCTTTCATTTTCTAATACTTTTTTTCCTGTAAACAGCAGATTGCATTGCTGATGCCTTTTTGATCAAAAGAGAGCGAACTCCTCAAAAATGAAACAGGTTCTCAAGTGAAACTTCTCGTTGTGTTCTTACTGATACTTTTCTTGTTCAAGTGATGATTGCTATCAGTGTAAGTTATGGACTGGATTTGGCTCTCTGGTGCCTTCCTTTCTTTTTTTGTAACACAAAGCAATGGGAATCATTCTAGGGTTCCAAGAAGCCAAACACTTCAATGTGCATTTAATGCAATGTACTTATTTGACAATCATAGAAATAAGTAAATTTAAACTATATTCATATTAGATACCTATTTAAGAGCTGTGGATAAAAGCTTTCCTCCTGTTCTCTTCACCTTCAGATTTCCCAGCGCTTCCCAGTGTACCCGTGGATTATTTCTCTTTATCCAGTTAGTCACATTATAATGTTTTTCTTTCATGTCATGACTACCAGGCAATAGACTCTAAGTATTTGTATTTGTAATCTGTGGGGATTGGGTTGAGGTTTGTAGTGGGTTTACGTGGCAAGGTTTTGGTAGCAGGGGGCCATAGGGGTGGCTTCTGTGAGAAGGATCTAGAAGCTGCCCCATGTTTGGTAAGGGCCCCACTGCTGACCAGAGCTGAGCCAATAAGTGATGTTGTTTTGCGCCTCTGTGAGAGCATATTTAAGACAGGGAAAGAAAAAAACGCTGCGCCACACAGCAGCTGGGAGAGTGAGAAGAGTGAGGAACAGCCTTGCAGGCGCCAAGGTCAGTGAAGAAGGAGGGGGAGAGGTGCTCCAGGTGCCGGAGCAGCAGTTCCCCTGCGGCCTGTGGTGAGGACCATGGTGAAGCAGGCTGTCCCCTTGCGGCCCATGGAGTACCACCGTGGAGCAGGGTTCCACACTGCAGCCCATGGAGGAGACCACGGTGGAGCAGGTGGACCTGCACCAACGGAGGCTGTGGCCTGTGGAAGACCCCTGCTGGAGCAGATTCCGGGCCGGACCTGTAGCCCGTGGAGAGGAGCCCACGCAGGAGCAGGTGACCTGGCAGGAGCTGTTGCCCGTGGGGGACCCGTGCTGGAGCAGTTTGCTCCTGAGGGATAGGACCCCGTGGTACGGACCCATATCTGGAGCAGTTCTTGAAGAGCTGCTGCCTGTGGGCAGCCCACACCGGATCAGTTCGGCAAGGACTGCATCCCATGGGAGGGACCCCACAGCACAAGGACAGCACAGGGGACAGAGTGACTGAGAAGGAGCGGTGGCGAAGAAGCCCTATAGACTGACCATAACCCCTATTCCCCCGTTCCCCAGTCCCACTCGGGGAGCGGAGGTGGAAGGGGGTGGGGGGGGAAGGTGCTTTTGGTTTCTTTCCTTTGTTTCTCACTTCTCTAGCTTGTTAGTAATAGGTAATAAATCTTACTATCTCCCTATGCTGAGTCTGTTTTGCCCGTCACAATAATTACTGTGCAATCTCGTCCTTATCTCAACCCTTGAGCCCTTTTCATCATATTTTCTCCCCGTTCCTCTTTGAGGAGGGGGAGTGAGAGAGCAGTTGTGGTGGAGCTCGGCCGCCCACCCAAGTAAAAGTACCACAAGGTTCAACTGAGTTTTTAAATTATTGCGTTTTTCTGCTCCTAAAATACTAAGTATAGACTTGCTTCATACTGAAGAATTCATATTATGCTAATTTAAGGGATATACCATCTATTACATTGTGAGTCAATGGACAACAGTATTTGATTCTTGAAGTATAAATCTTTAGTGTGTGGCTCACATCTAGTTTGCTTGGAGTGCAGCAAAATAAATATGCAACTGTCTGCAACAGTCCGTGCAGACAAAAGCATAAGCTTTTGGGACTCTAAAATGGAACTTTCTTACCAGATTTTTTAAAGTAAGTTAGATCTATGCCTATGCTTTATTATTTCTCCTCAAATATTGGTCAGCCAACTGTCTTTGGAGAGGAAGTAGGGAAGACACGCATTCAGATAATGAATATTATTGTTAGGGCTAGGCTGACATGACTGAAATGTTTGAGATTCATGAAAAAAGGAAGAAACTAGTTAAAAAAAATCTGATGCATGAAAAATAAACAAAACAAATTGCCCTTTGATAAACAGTCATATGAGATATCAGCAATAGGGAAGAGAATTTTATTCTGAAACAAGAAACTAGTAAAACAATGACAAGTTAAAAAGAAATCCAAGCATTTTCTACCTCCCCCTTTCCAATAACTAAAATAATTAAACATAAGAGATGTAGTTACTCTTTTAATATTTTATTGTTGATTGGTTTGGAATATGTCAAAGCACTTGTAACTTTCACAGCTATTTGAATATTGCTGTTCTGTATGACACCAGTCCACAGCTAGAAATATGCTTAGTCATTTGCTGATGTGCCATTATCATAAACTTGATCTTATTGAACTTAAATTATATATTGATTCAAGGCTCTTTATGCTGTATGGATATTTTTATTTTTATACATGCAGAAGGAAAGTTTTAGGCTTGAAGCACTGTGTCTTCATCAAAAATGAATATAAAGTTGAAATGTTTAATGTACCTTCTGTCAATATTTAAAAGGAAATTAAAATTAGATGGGGCTGTTTCTTGCTATCCTTGGTGTTTGTAAACTAAATGGGAATGTATTAGACTGATAAAGGTTTGTAGAGCATGTTATAGTAGTGATATCTTATCCTTTGCATCCATATCTAAAAAGGAAATAATGAAGTATTTTTTAAAGTACTTTTTCATGTCTTCGCTAGTGTATAGACTCTATGATGAAAATGATTCTCTCAATCACTGCTATAGCAGCTTCATGTATTTCACTAACAATTGCTTTTCACCTGTGATAAAACTGCAGGAAAAACCTTGAGTACAAAAAATTTCTCCCAGTATATGGTAGAATATTTTTAAACTGTAATTCTCTGGTAATTTCATGGTAGGTGTGAAATCTTCTTTGCTCTGTTCCCCTGGTCTCCCTCCCCACAACATCTTCAATTTTTAACTCTTTGGCTGTTAGCTTTTTCCCATCTTCTCAGCTTTTTAAATAGAATAGCAGAACTATTAGTTTTCATAGCAATCAAAGTTTGAGGGCACGTTTATAGTAAACAGAATTTGAAGACATGATCATAAATGCCTTCTGAAGTTAGGAAATACTAGAAAACTGGTTTCCTAGTGGACACATATGATATATTTGAAGGGATTTAATCACCTTAAAACAATTACATGCATAGTATGGAATATGATACATTTTGGCTAAAAAATGTACTGTCATGGCAGAATGTAACAGTGTATACCTTATCTACAGTGAGGTTTTACTAGGCTATGTTAGTAGATGCATTAAAACCTGTAAAGCTGAAGTATGACATAATAGTCCATGGATTCCAGAGTGGTGGGGTTACTAGGCAACTGCTAAGAAATACGTTATTTTAGGACTATTAAGGTAACAATTCTGCTAAGAAATACGTTATTTTAGGACTATTAAGGTAACAATTTTTGAAGCTTCAGATGAATTTTAGATATTTCCAGGTTAAATTTAGATTTCCAGATCTGTGTTTCTCATCATTTGTTGCACTTAATTTTGCAAAGTCTGTGCATTTTTACCTGTCAGTGAGAACATTCACTTTGAGAGTAAGGCCAATTGTTCTCAGGGTACCCAGCTCTGTGGGTTGGGAGATGGTGAAAGGGAGAAGGATGAAGCCCCTGTAATCCAATGGGAAACCTGTAGTAGGTAAGTGAACTAGCACATCATTTGGATATTCATAAATCCATGGGCCAGATGGGATTAATCCAAGAATACTGAAGGAGCTGGCAGAAGTGCTCACCAAGACACTTTCTACAATTTAGTAGCACTCCTGACTAACTGGGGGGGGGGGGGGGGGGGGGGGGGGGAGGATGCCAGTTGACTGGAGGTTAGCAAATGTGACTAATCTACAAGAAGGACAGGAAGGAGGATCCAGGAAATTACAGGCCTATCAGTCTGAGCTCAGTGCCAGGGAAGGTTATGGAGTAGACTATCTTGAGTGCCATCACACAGTACATTCAGAACAAATGAATGATCAGAAGCAGTCAGCATGCATTTATGAAAGGTCTGTCCAGCCTGACTAACCTGATCTCCTGTGACAAGATGTCTCACTTAGTAGATAAAGGAAGAGCTGTGGATGTTGTTTAGTAAAGCATCTGACCCTGGTTCCCACAGCATCCTCCTGGAGGAACTGGCTGCTTGTAACTTGGACAAGTGTACATTTCACTTGGTGAAGAACTGGCTGACAGGCCAGTCTCAAAGAGTCATAGTGAATGGAGTTCAATCCAGTTGGTGGCTGGTCACCAGTGGTGTCTCCCAAGGCTTAGTACTGGGGCTGGTTTTGTTTAATGTTTTTATCAGTGATCTGGATGAGGGGATCAAGTGGACTCTCAGTAAATTTGCAGATAATACCAAGTTGAGCAGGACTATTGATCTGCTTTGAGGATAGGAAGGCTTTGCATAGGTGTCTGGATAGGCTAGATTGATGCGTCAAATCCATTCATATGACAGTCAGTGAGGTTAAGTGCCAGATCCTGCCCTTGGTTCATAAAAACCTGATGCAGTGGTATAGGCTTGGGATAAAGTGGCTGGAAAGTTGCCCAGCAGAAAAAGACCTGGAGGTGCTGGCTGACAGCCAGCTGAACACAAGTTAGCAGAAGGCGGCCAAGAAGGCCAATGGCATCCTGGCCTGCCTTAGAAATGGTGTGGCCAGCAGGGCTGTGGAAGTGACTGTTCCCCTATATTCATCTCTAGTGAGGCTGCGCCTCAATTATTGAGTTCAGTTTTTGGCCCCTTGCTAAAAGAAGGATATTAGAGTTGCTCAAGCATATGCAGAGAGGAGCAATGAAGTTGGTGAAGGGATTAGAAAACAAGGATTAAGAGAAGTGACTGAGGGAACCGGGGTTGTTTATTCTGGAGGAGTCTGAGGGGGGACCTCATTGTTGTCTAAAACTACCTGAAAGGAGGTTGCAGTGAGGAGGATGTCAGTGTCTTTTCTCATGTGATGAGTGATGGAACACAAAGAAATGGTCCCAGGTTGCACCATGGGAGGTTTCGATTGGATATTGGGGAGAATTTCTTCACAAACGGGGTGGTCAAGCATTAGAACAGGCTGCCCAGGGAAGTTGTGGAGTCCCCATCCCTGGAGGTATTTAAGAGACACGTGGACATGGCACTGAGGGGCATGGTTTAGTGATGGAATTTGTTAGGCCACACTGATTGTTGGACTTGATGATCTTGAAAGTTGTTTTCAATTTCTGTGTTTATATGATTCCATGACTTCAGAGGGATTGAATGACTAAGGGATAAATATATGTGGACTTGATCAATCTCTTTTTATATACCCTGAGGTCCCTCCTCCACAAAGTAGCTTGGACACATGATTTCTCCTGGTTTCTTAAAACTTTGGTTTAGTTCCTAAGGTCTGATCCTTAACTTATAAGGTCTTTCCTCTGAAACTTTAACTCAAATTAAAGGTCTTCGAAGAAGACAATGCAGGTAGAAAGGACAAAAGCAGGCTACTGGCAACTAGGACTGTGTGCTCTTGCTTTAGGACACCAAGTTATGTAGCAAGTTAGCAAAGAAAATTAAATAGAGGCTGTACCATGATGAGGATTGTAAGCTATACACCTTAAAATAAAACTTTTGCATTGGACATAGAATTCATATGACAGGAACATCTAAAAATGAATGCAGAGCCGAGATTTTATTTCTATCATTACGAAGGTCTAGAGAACAGATTTTTTAATTTCTTTCTATCTTTGATGTGTTCAGGAAAACTCTCTAAGTATATAATGATAGTAGGGTATAACTGAACTATGCATAGACAGGTCATTATTTGTCGTTAACACTTTGTAACTTCTCATAATATAGAAAATGGCAAGGTATTTAAAGAACCCTCCTCTGCATCGTATAGAGTCTTCATATCACTTTTGGGTGATAACAGGGTCTTCCTTTCTTGAAAACAGCTAAGCCACTTTTTTTCATTTTATCTCCTGAAGACTTTTAAAATGATAAATAACTTATTTCCTCATTATTTTCTTTCCTGACCCTTAACATGATATAGTGAATGAGTTACCTTTAGTTGCTTGACTTTAACTTCTAGTATTTGAAAATGTTGACCATGCTAACTACTTATCTTGTTCAGAAGCAATTTTTTTAAGTACGTCGGTATCTGTCATTGATCAAGCTGAGACCAAGTTCTATGTTGCTTTTGTACAGTCAGTGACCAGTTTGTAACTTCTAAAGATTAATATTATTGGTGCTTGAATTCTAGCCTCTCACTCAAAAGTTATGATCTGCATGTATCTCCACTCAGTCTAAGCTGCTATGTTTCAGTGGACAAATCTGTGCTCCCAGATAGCTTCTTTTCATCCAACTAGCCTCCTACTTACACATTCTGCTCTGGAGATAAGCAAGAGAGGTGTGTTGACAGAGTCATTCTATTTTCTAGCAGACAACAGAAACAGGCAAATTGGGAGCTTATAATTTTAGCAGTTCTTCCTCCTCAAGTATCTATATTTCTGCTTTTACTGCCTCCAAGTCCGTTCACGCTGTCAGATATGTTCTTAATTCTCCAATAACTGAAGAATGAGGACAGCTAGAGAGACACAAGGGTTTAACAGTAAACCAAGAAAAAGGAAAAGTGAGAAACTCACTCAGCTTTTCAGAAAAGAGACTGTCTGGGCTCCAATTTATGTGTATTTTCACTGAATGTTACTAACTGATATTAAATCCCAGTTAATTTATCTGATTTCCTGGATGATGGGATGTCATGAGTTTTCTGCAATCTGTGGTTCAGCAGATTAGCATATATCAGCCTGAAACCTCTATTCATATCAGTGATCATTCATGATTATTGTGCTTTATGAGGTTTTTTGCTAGGAAATATACATTACCTGAATATTGTCAAGGCATGGATTTCTTTGTTCAAGGCATGTACTGGCTCAGCACTTCCGTCTTGCAGGAATTGGAGTCCAACTTTCTGAGAAGTGATTACACTAATTATTTTATTATCTTGGGTATACATCCAAACTAACATCAAGGATGAAGATCTAGAAAATCATTAGTTGTTCAATCTGTTTTCTTGATATTATATCAACTTAAGATGATTTGAATGCCAAGACATGCCTTCCAGCTTTACTACTCCACACACCTAGTGTGATGTATTGATGCTGTGACTTAATGTAGACACAAATGCTTATTCTTCCAAGCTTCCATTCTTTATTCTTGCATCCGAATATAGCTATGAATAGCCATACAAAGAGGAACCTGTCATTTACTCCAGCTCACTGGAAGTCAGTGGTTCAGTTTTGCTTTTCTGTTCCTCCTCTTCAACATACTTTCTCATACTGTGGGATACAACTTAATTCAGTTTAAAGAAAATAATAATCTGTACATGAAGAGATTTAAACCACAGGCAATAGAGCTGTGCGACAAAGTCCTAACTGTCCTACTGCCACTGGCATGATGTCTGTGTGCTCTGTACTTATTTTCTCTGTAAATATCTTGAATCAGAGAAAAAACCTTAGAAACTCTTAATTTTCTCTTATCCTCTCTGTTCTGAATCCTGTCAATGGAACTGAGGTGCCCAGTAGGTTCCAGTATCAGGTGCAACAACTGCACCACTGTCAGGGAAGAGAAAAGTTGTAGGTTCCAACTTTATACCTGCATAATTTTTTCTCTAGTTGTTTTTAAACTGAAGTTTTCTTCACTGTTGTTTTATTGGTTTTAAAATGCTTTTAGACAGATAGGACACGATTCAGCTTGTAAGGAACTGATAATTTCCTCTATTTCCTTTGCACTGATATAAAAAGAACTCTATATGCTTTATATATATATATATGGAATAGGTTGTTAGATATATTTGCTGTTTCTGCGTGAAAGCAGTATTTCCCTTTAGGGGAGCTATCTTGTTAATATGCTCCATTTAAAGGTGTGCAAATTGCTTGATAGAACCGCACATTTCTTTAAAAAAAATCAAGAGGAAAATCTCTCTTTCATCTGAAATGGCATTTAAAGACTTACAGAAAGCTGAGTCTCTCTGTATTGCTGAGTAGCAGAGCTCCTTTGCAGTGTCTCATGCCACTGCCAGTCACAGGACAAAGCTGCATTATGTTATTTCTTGATCACTGGAAAATGCTAACTGTCTTTGCCACTCTGCAGATTTGTTTCATGTCTTTACACTGTTAGACTGGTGTACTCACTGCATGTTTCCTTACCTTTTCTGCTTACTTTCTTTCCCTGAAGAACCTGTAAGTTTGATACAAAAGTATGGAGGATACAGAGCCCAAACTCTTCTGGAGAGAAATCCTATTGAGTTATTTTAACTTTTTGTGGGTATGGAAGAAAAAGGAGGAAGTTACTAAAACAGTTCCTGCTGTCCATAGAAATGTTTACATAGATCCATTTTAGTCTGTTCTCCAGGCCTGGAGGTTGAAAGGGAAAATGGAAACATCTGGAGGAACTCCAACAAGTTGGCCAGAATAAGGGAGGTCATCAATAGCGTAAATCAATTAAAATGCTTCTATAGGTTTCATATAGTATAGTTTCCATATAGTATATTTTCTGTATAGTGCTGGGAGGCTAATATCTGATCAGAGTAGACAAAGACCCTTTTCTCCATCCATGAAGGTGCAACAAAAATCGGTAGACTGTATTTTTTGATACACTTCATTTACAGACAGTGTATTTGGAGCTGGAAACAGAAATATGAAAATTCTGTTTTAATTTGTTAATCTTCAGAGGTCTCCTGGGGGTGGGAGAGGAAAGGATGTAAACTTCAATGGAGAATGCAAGGGCTCACTGAAGAACAGTTTTTAATTTCCCATGAACTGTGTAGCCTTTGTTAAGAATGACAGCTCCTTCCACCCAGCTCTGTCCCCTCTCAAACTTCAGCAAAATTTATTTACAGTGTGTTTTTCCCACTGAAATATCATCTGTGAGAGTACAGATGTCACAGAAGGAGGACTTACTATTACAGCTTAACTTTGTCTTTGAACATTGAAGAATTATGCTCTGTGTTTGGGTAGGTGATCTTCCGTCTCTCTATTGTTCTGTAAAGCTATTCTAATTGTGCAATATATGGACAGCAAACATGAGAAACTTAAGACCCTCTTTCCCCTCCACCATGGATATAGAACATTGAACCATTTTACTGAATATGTATATATTTTTTCTAATAAACAGAAACAAAACTCTTGATTTTAATAGTGTTTGCAAATGCATTGAGAGTCTCTACATAATGAAGCCAAAGCTTAGATCTCCATGGACTTGATGTGCTTTAGTTAGGCATTCTCTGAATATCTTATCATGTTTCAGTATTGTAAACCCAAGGAGGGTAGAGTGTGAACAGAGGCACCAAACTTCACATCAATTATGGAAGGGGGTGTGTGGGATGAAAGTCAAATCATCTGAACGTTCTAAATAAACTTGAAAAAATATTTTAAATCCCTATTTTAAAAGGAGGGTTTTATTTTTCACACATAAATAATACCAGACTGAATGGGAATCAGAAGTGCTATTCTTTGCAAAATTTTGACAAATTATTTTTTCATATTTTGACCTGTTCCTGTCAGCTGTGAGCATCTCTGTTGAGGTATAGCACACCTCAACACTGAACTGATGTTAGAGTAAAAAACATCTGAGGATCTTCACCAATTTGCAAGATCAGTCCCTGTAGTACTGATTTATTATCATTTTCCTTCCTGATTGCATCTTGTATATTGAAAAACATTTTCCCTTTGGCAATTTTCTTTATTTCATGTCTTTAAATGTAAAAAATCTTGATGTACATGCAGTAGCTAAAAGATTACTGCATCCTGTATATCACTTGAACTTAATTAGACATCAAGTCTCAATTAACTGTACTTAAGCTGTCCAATTCATTTTCTCTGGAAGGGAACCAAAGTGTTTATGTAAGTTGCATGTAGGTCATTGTTTCTGCTTTGTTTTTTTTTAATGCAAACTGTCTGTGATCTCAAACTTCATTCAGTCTTAGCATAATTTAGTAATTTGTTGTCTAACAGACTGTGCACTGTAACTAGAACCTTTCTCTCCTTACAAATAATTTTAAAGTACTTTACTGACCATTTTATGCCCCTAATGCTAATCTGATTTCCACTGAGTTGCTCATGGTTGGAAAGAAAAAAAAAAAAAAAAAAAAAAAGAACAAATATGTTCTCACTTTACTAGATAAAAAATGTTAATACCTGAAGGAATCAACAGGTAGAAAGCTGATTGGTGTTCAAGAGTCTCCGTAAGTACAAGGTGTAGAGAAAAATAAAAAGGAAAAATTAATGCATAATCTCTTTCTTTTAAAACTCCTTCCTTTCAATTATTTTCCTGTAACCACTTCCCTTAGTTTCTGAAACACAGACTAATATAAGGACATATACTCTATTTTAGGGTTAAAAAAAAAAAAAAAAAGCATCTGAAGATCTATGAACTGCAAAATTGTATTATAGCAGTTAACTTTATAAATTAATATGTATCATGTAAGATGTCATTAATGTGTAACCCTGAAGCAGAGAATGTTTGCAGCAACCAACAGTAGTCATGGTTTGTAATTACCGTTTCGAGAAACAGATGAGCCTGTCTGTATTAAAGGTCTGATGACTGATTAACGGGGATTTCTCACATACTGGGTAATCACCTGGCTACCAAGAAAGGGAAAAACATTTCTCTGTCACTCTGTGTTTAAAAATAGGAATTTGGCCCAATTCCATTTAAAAGTATATTTGTTCCAACATGAAATAAAAGTAGATCTTAAACCCTTGAAAGATGTTTTGTCAACTCTAAACAAAGTATTCAAAATATTTAACAAGCATTTCCTTGGTCTCGAAGATGTCAGCCTCTCCCCTCACTTCTTTTTACTCATGCTGTTCTCTGGAGATAATGTAGCAGCTGCTGGGGAAAGTTGAGACTTACTCTGTTTTCCAATATACATGTGGTGTTATAATGACTTTTTTTTTTCCCGATATCTCTTTCATGAAGATTTGTTTAGCAATTTCCTAGGCTAAATGCTTTATGGTTAAACACATCCATTAAGATATTTATATTTTGTTATTCCAGAGGAGGAGCTTTTCTTCAGCTTCTGTAGGGAGGAAGTCCAACTCAGTTTATTTTACCTAAGAACTCTTTCCACTTCCAGTCCTAAAGTAACATAAATTGTACTTCAGTTTTCTTCAGTTTCTGCCCACAGGTTATATAGCTCTGTCTCCATGTATTTAATTTTAATAATACAAGAGCTCCTTAAAAACTGCTGGGAAGGGGTGTTTCATTATTCTAGTTTCTTCAGTGTAAGGTAGATCCTTTTTATTTGATGAAGCAAAATAATTGTCCATCTGACTTAAAGAAAATTCCCTGCCAGCGAACAGGTCAGTGATTCTCATTCTACAGAAGTCAAGGTGGAACCTATTAATGAACATAATATCTCACAATTGAGCCTACTTGATGATGTTCTTCAGAAAGAGTCACCTCATGAAAAGAGAGCTACCATTCTTAAAAGGATCTGGAAAGCTTGCTGTGTCATTATTAAAAATACTCTATTTTTACGTGAGGGTCAAGTTGGAACAGATCCAGCAGTAAGTCTGTGGCAGTCATCTTACAATGTGCACAGTAGGACAGAAAATGTCTCTTTGACTTCAATCCCATTAGTCTCTTTCCACATGACGGAGGTCTGCCAAGGGTCTGCAATAGTTTGCTTTTAGCAGTGTTTTCTATTACACCTGTCATTAACTTGTGACACTTTTGATGACAAGGTCTTTTTGCCACATTTCAGACAGATAAATGCCACGGGATTTTTTTTTTTCCTTTGGCTCTTGTTTGTTCTGCTAATGTCTGGGTCTTTAAAAACAAAATCGTTCGTTCCTGCTCAAAATAAGTATTAGGCTACAAAAAGCTCTTGGATCAACAGCTGTCATCTCTGATAGTTTTATGATTTTTTTTTTTTCATCAAATGCTAAGGCTTTAAAGATATATGTTATTGCTGTTAAATGTTCATAATATTTACCTCAATGGTTCAGCAAAAGTGCAAATATGTAAGCCACATAAGTTATTAATAATGAATGGTTTTTAATACTAAAAAAGTGTGAATTTATTAAAATCTGCCCTAACTTTATAGTTGTCTTTTTGGCAATGATCTGATCCAATATGACCAAGAATACTAAAGGTCTTTAATAGACCAATTTTTGTGATAAAAATCTTCTGTTAATAACAGCGTTCATCCCTTTAATTACTAAATAAAAAATACTGCTAGGATGTTAAAACTTCTAACATCCCCTGATGTCATATGCTTTTAGGACTTTGATTATTGCAGCTCATTCTTTTTTAACTTCTTCAATTAGATTCTGCTTTCTCAGGAGACTGTAAAATGCTGGTATTGAGATATTATTCCATGGATTATCTCTGTCCATAGCTCTTTCCTCGCATTATATTGCCTTCAGTTAAGCATTGTGCCTGTTACAGAATGTTGACTGCCATTTGTATTTACCCTGTTACATCAACTTTAACTATGTCTTCTCTATTTCTGAAAAGATTTTGTGCATGTTTTTGCATTTCTCTAACCATTTCATTTTTTTCTCTAAACATACCAATCTGAAGTTCCTCAGCAAAAAGTGAATCTGATGCCCCAACTCCTCCAGCTTTAAATCACCTTACATCTCCTTAGTACCAACTCCCAATACCCAAGTTCTCCTGAATCTCCACCGTGGTCCATCCTCACCCACCATTAAGGTTGTCTTTTTCCAGAGGATGACCACATCCTCATTCACTGGCTCTTTCCAGCCTTTTCACACCTCTCCCATCTGCTCTGCTCTCACCATCATCCCATCAACTCAAGTATTTTTTACTCTACAGTCCCCACTTCCTTTCAGGCCCTGTTTATGCCTGTGGCTAATTTCTACCTCTTCTACCTCTCCTCCGTGCAGATGCTACTGGTGCCACATCTAGTTCAGTTCTAGTGGCTTGTTTCCGTTGCTGGTAAAATCTACTTCCATATCTACGAAGCTTTTGTTCTAAAAAAGGATTAAAAATAAAGAGTCAGTTCCCCTGCCCAAATCCTCCCACCCAAATAGGATTTATTTCCTAGGTAAATGACAGATCACCCATCCCTATTTTGTTTGGCCCTTTTGTAAAGAAGGTGGGAGGCAAGGAAAGAAGAGATCTTCCCTGCCATTATAACGGTTGTTTAAATGACTTTGCTATGTTAATACGTGTATTGAGACACCTTAAAAAACAATACACAGAGAAGAGGGGCAGGATGCAAAATACATAAGAGTTCTGCTTTCTACACAATTCGTTATCTGTAGTGTTCTAAGACTGATAGGAGTACCTAATGAACACGGTCAGAATTTCTGGTATAAATACCATTTTAGGAATACAGAAAAAAAAAAAAGGAAAAAAAAGTTGTAATAACATCAGAATAGTAAATACCCGTGACGCTTGTCCCACGGGGGAAACCTGCTGCACAACAGCTACTTCAACAGCACTGTCTCACTGTCCTGTCCCTGATCTCAACTACAGTCTAGGAGTGCAAGTAGATTGCTGTCTACTAGAGTTACTAACAAAGCTGATGGATAGAAAAAATTCTTCTGAACATATGATTGTGTTTGTAGATATTGTGCAACAGATTCTTGTTTGCAAATCATTCATCCTTACATTTATCATGCCAGGAGGCTGTATCTTTTTCATAGCCTTTCTCATTACATGTGGAAAAAAGCATCTTACCTGTATATTATTATCAGTGGAAAATTGGTGAAGGAATATAAGTTTTTTCAAGTTGAACTTCTAAAAATATTTCTTTTTGACCGATATTCCTTTTTGTGTTCTGTAAGGTGATGACCAATTAACTCATTTGTTTGCCAGCTAATTCCTTCAATAATTTTGTGCGTTTTTTTCTTTACTAGAACGTAGGGCAAGGATGTCAAAATTTCTCTGCTTCTGGTTGTCATCTTTGATGTGGATGCATTTTCATCACTGTACCCATCCTCCATTGTCATCTCATCTGAAGTGTCAGTTTTTGTCACACCATCACCAGGTTCACAACATCCTAAATTGACAAGTATATTGAAATTGGTGAATGTCTCTAGCATGAAAAAGGGAGGAAAGCATGTTATCTTTCTTATTTGGTTTGTGCAATGAATTTCCAACTTTGGAAAGATCTTCCTGCATAGTCTTTTCTCTGGGAGGGCCTTTTGCAATGCATTAAAATATCTAAATTCATCTGAATATTGCCAACCCAGAGCACTTTCCCCTGTTGGTTGCGTATTACATTTCTGCTGGATTCAGTGTGGAAGCTTTTCTTTTCAGTAGAAATATTTCTCACTGAATCTGTGAATGATTTGTTGTAGAGGAGCGGAGTAGTTCTTTCTTCCTATTCTCTCTTTCCCTGATGATAACATTACTTTTATCTACTTTCTGTGCAGTAGGTAGCTAGATAGACAGACAGCAAGCAAGCAAGAGGATTTTGTGGCCTTGAAATCTGCTACATCTATAGGAGTTTTAAAGTCAAGTATTTACATTTGGAGGACAGTGTCACCAGCTAACATTTAGCTTGTTGAACATTAATCAGAAATCTTCATACTAACTTATTTATTTCTTGCTGATATTAGTTGTTCTGCCAGGTACTTGTTAACACTCTTTTCTAATCTCAAAATGAAACAATGAAACTGTCTTCTGTTCAAAAGAATGGTCCCATCTTTTTTTCTGTCCCAGTCTTTTTGCAATCCCACCATCTTTATAGGGGCTCATCAGTGGTAGGACTTAACCTCTTTATTCTGAATGACCAATATAGATAATATGGAGCAGGTTACATGGGACTTAAAAAAAAACAAACAAACAAACAAAGAAAAAAAAACGAGCTTATGTTTGTAAAATAAATTGAAGGGGAACCAGTAGAGAGATGACAAAGCAGAGGGCTAACAGAAATGATCTCTTCAGCAGTGCTTTCTGGAGGAATATTGATTGTGTGAGATTGCATTTGTCAAGGCCAAAAGGAAAGGGTTGCAGTTGCTGATATATGATGAGACTTTAGACAAGCACTTTATTTGTGAAGGCAAGATAGGAAAACTGTGTCTTAGATACCCTGTATAGAAATGTCTGCAAGTTTGCAGCAGAACATGAGCATCTAGAGAGTCAAAAATATCACCCACAGCTGCATGAAAAACAGGGTGCTGTCCAAAGAAATAAGACAATGAAAGGGCTTTGAGGAAGAAGATTATTAGTGGAAGATTTTCAAGTTACTAAGGTGTGGTGGTCTGAAACTTGAAAGGAAGATCTGAAATGTAATGCAGAGTAACAATGTGCAGCACCAAATGTTAGTATCTCTGGGTTCTAATTGTTGTTTCCTGCTCTGCTACATGCCTCCTCTGGGCTCCTCTGTAAGTCATTCAACCTTTCTGTGTCTTTGTTTCCCCATCTGCCAATGAATGATGAAAACCTAGTTCACAGGTGCATTGTGTGGCTCAGTTAATTAATATTTTGAGGGCTTTTTGCAGTCATCAGATGGCACAGCTATAGCAATGCTAAAGCTATTAGTTAGTAATCACTACTGAAAACAAGAAACACAGAAATGGCCCTACTGGCTCTATATACTTAATGTAAATTACTTTGTGATATATATCAAAGTACTGTTTCATAAAGTAATAACCTGGGACCAGAATAACAAAGTATTTGAACTGTTCCAAAAGGCAGAAAAACACATAGCAGGATTAAGGGAAGCACATGTGCAGGCAAGACTTTTTTTTTTTTTTTCATCTTCAACTATTTTTTGAAGACTGGCATATACAAAGACTGGCAGTTAGCCAATGTCTGGTTAAACATTTGTGTAAATTCCATGGCAAACCTAGCTTCATCATCTGATGTCTCAGTACATTTACGAATTTGGCCCACCTGTCCCGAGCCATTGACTTTGGGGCCATTATGTCTGGGAGCTTATCCAGGTCTGTCCCAGACCCCATGGAGTTCCTTGTCATGAGGCCCCTGCACAGATGGGGATGGGTGGTGGTGGGAAGGAAATCTTTGAACTGGACTTCGAACTTGCATCTCTGAGTCAGCATTGTGCATGAAATTTAACATCACACCTCTCATCCCATGTTTTGCTGTTCCCATGTCATTCCAGCTTGCTCAGGGGCAGATGCTGGAGCTCAGGGCCACCAGCGTGACATAAAGGTGACTGGGCAGGTGTGCCTGGCATACCGAGCCACAGAATGGGCAGAAGATACAGCAGCTGGGGGCTTGTTTCATCTTCTGGACCTGGAATGACATGGAATCAGGAGGAAAGTTGTGCTTTTGCCAAATACATGTAAGGTCAATGACTTAGCCAATGCAGGATGGATGGAAAAAGAAGAGGTGAAGGCATAATCTTTTTGTTTGAACTACCGGAGTCTTCAACATTGGGTATAAAAAAATGATAAAGTGCATCAGATGTTCAGTTCAGTCTATGCATGATGACGACAGCAAGCCGTAAATAGAATGCTTCAGAAAAGTAATCTAGAAAATTTAGGACATACAGAAGTGTGTGTCATCCATTAACAGCAAAAGGTCCTGACAAAAAGTGCTCTGAAATGGTAATCCACCTAGTCAAAACCTGATGCCATATTTCAGCTGAGGGAAACTGCTGGCTGCAGCAGCAATTAGGCACAACTAATAATATGGAATGTAAAATGAACGTTCATAGTATGCAAAAATGCATAATTAGGACTTAAGGTAGATAAATTTCTAGAGAACAGGAAAAAAATAGTTATGAAGATACCCCATGAGTCCTGTTCACATTCTGGATTGATTAATTTATTAAAAAATTTCAGTATTTTAGATGTCAATGTAATGTCCATCCCCATCAATCATCTTAAAGGTTTTACTAGGAAGTGCACAGATATATAAAAATACTTCAAACCCTCAGTTGCTATGACTTTTTGCATGCTTTTCCTTCTTGCCATTTTTGATCCAATTTATTTCCTCTAGAACTTTTTCTCCCAATTCTAAATCCTTATTTCCAGTATTTATAGTGCAATATAGTTATGAAAAGAATTTTCACATAGTTCTCTAATGAGTAAGGTTTTGCTTTCTTTTTAGCTGCCGGTAACCTGTATTTTATGTATGCCACCATGTGACTTAGTCTAGTATCAGACATTAAAAGCACAAAATAGTAGAAAGATTTCCTATGTTCACTCAGTACCAAGGTAATAGATATTCTACTCCTTTGACTACAAATTATTTAGAGAAGGCAGGACTGGAGCAGTGCAAAACTTGTGGTTTGGGGAAAAGAATCAGAGTAGAAGAAGGCAGAACAAGGTCAAGCATGAGGAACCCAGGCCTGGGGAAGATGGCGGCTGTGGGCAGGTCTCAAGCTCCAAGTTGAGGCCTTGCAGTGAGACTTGCTTCATATCTGCCAGCTTCCTTTTGAAGCAATGTGAGCAGGCAGTTTCAGCACCCAGGCGGGTGGCTGGGAGGACAAACCTGCTAGCAGCTGCTCCAGCAGCGTCTCACACCTGTGTAACTGTCTGCCTGCAATCTGAAAGATTAACCTGGCACCCATTAATTAAGCACTTTCTTTAGCTGGAAAGCAGATGCTGTTCTTTCTTCTGTAGTCCCTATAATCTAATCCTTCCCTGAATTCAATACAGTTGATGGGAGTTGTTTGGGGCTTTTTGTATGTTTGCTTGCTTGCTTGCTTGTTTGTTTATTTTCTCTGACATTTAATGTTTTCTCTAACTTTTCTTTGTAGGCAGTGTCCACAAGACTGGGAGTATTGTTCCTGTAAATGAATGTAGAATTAAATAAATAAATAAATAAATAAATAAATAATTTCTCTGCTGAACAGCTTTCCCATATTTGCAAGCCAATTGAACATTTCTTTGTGGTGGGGGTGGCACGCTGGACTCTGTGGAATCAGCTTCTAGCATTCAAAGGAGCCACTGGAAATGAAAGCGTGACTATACATCAGCATGCTGGCACCTTGTTTTAGCTGATGAAACAACAGTAAACCTCACAGCTTCAAGGTAAACTATGTCTGCCAAAACTACCTGAAGTTCATAAGAGTAATTGAGATCTACACCCAGAAGAATAATTAAAATATGCAAAACATCTATTGATCTTGAACATCTGGTGACTTGTCAGTAACCACAGATACACAAAACCAGCCTGTTTTAACATACTGTTAATTTACAGTCTTTGATTAGATAGATTTTTTTGGTATGTGTCCGTAATAACTAAAAGGATCAGCCCTGCCATTCATTACATTCCTTTGAATAAATGACCTCTGTTTTCTATCCCAGCAGGGAAGTTTGTAACAGTGGATGTTCCTGTTGATAGAAGATTGATCTTTTCCAAGGGATGTTCTAAAAGATTAAGCAGGTATCTTTAGGCATGAGACTCAGGTCACCTCCATCCTGCAAGTAGCATGCTTGATTTTATTTCTGTTTTTGTTTTTAGATCTGCAGCTTCAGCCAAGACCTGTGTCTTTCAGACCACTGAATTTTATCTCTTCTACTAACTTGGAAAATATATAAGTCACAAGCTGCACTGATACATGAAAAAATAAATAGTGGAATATAGATGATAATGATTATACTCACGTCAAGTTGAAGAGAAAAATACCTGTCTCTATAGACATTTCATAGTTTATTGATCTTTGCAAGATTATTTTTTTTTTCTCAGCCTCAAAATCTGCTGCAAAACAACTGACCTTTTCTTTTTAAATAATGTATATAATTTCTTTTTTGATGGACTAGAACCATACAGCCTGGTCATGCCCTATTAAATACTATTGATGGAAGCAGAGTACAACTTGAAGTAATGTCAGCCAAAGTATCTTTCTGTCAAATTACCATTTTGAAGTCTGAATAAACTATATGGTAAAGCAAAAAAGAAAACCAAGCCCTACAAGTCAATCTAGAAAAAAAAAAAAAAAAAAGGCAAAACCAACCAACCAAACTAACAAACGAAACCTGTGTGGCTATCTGGAAATTGACTTAGTTGCAGATTGTATTACAAGTTGAACATGGATTAAATTTGTTGAAAGATAGCTCAAGTTCACAAGATCTCAGAGCAATTTTAAATCTATTTAAGATGGTTTACTCACTGCAATGTTTGATAATGTCTGACCTTAGTGAAACATCCAAAGGAGATCTCTCTTAGTAGAGTTGCATTTTCAGTGGAGCACATTCATAGTGCATTGAAATTCTGGGTCTTGAGAATGGTTGCACTAAGCCCTGCAGAATGAAACCACTGAGTATCATAAACTCAAAAGTCCACGTATCAAGCTCTGTGACAGAAGGGTCTTGAATCCACCTTCTGCCCCTGGGCATGCAGGAGGCCCTAATAGTCATTGTGTTCTTGCTTCTTTTTGCTAATATCTATGCAAACTTGACTACTGCAGCCCACTCTGTCTGTGTAATGTATGTATAATTTTTTATTTATCACTTTAAACTCTGGCAATGATCGTGTCATAGTACTGTTTTTTCCTAAGAGACATGTAGTTTGAAAAGTAGGATATAGTCCCAAAACTGCTGCAAGACAAATGTTGAAGCAGTGATGGAGCCACTGTTTCAATCTTCCTGGGACTTGCTTTTAATTTTATTAGTTTAATATGAATATATGTTAGATGAGTTGCTTATTAGATCAGTTGAAATGCTAGAGCCTGTTACCTCTGTGGAGGAACTGATTATCTTAAACCCTTTCATTTCCAAATGGTATACTCCTTGTCCATTTTTAATTCAAAGCAGCTTTATTAATTCTTTCTATGGTAGTCCTCTGCGCTGCAATTACAGCATTAGCCTGAGCTTTTCAGACTTGATAACAGATTCTAATTTTATCCCATCTGTTTCATTGTAAGGATTTTTTTTCATGCCTGGAGGTGGCTTTTCCTTAATCATTTCTTCTGTACAAGATTGCTAGTAGGAGCTTAAAAGGCTTTTCTTCCTGCAAAGATCAACTGCTGGTTTCTTCTCCATCAGGACAATGTATCAGCAGTTCTCTGGATAAATTGTCTAGAAGGCAATCATTTGGAAGCTAGGAAAGTTGTTACCTTTTGATCTCTTTTCTTAAATGATATCACTGCAAAGTTGCCCTAGCATACTGACATTAGATCTCTGCTGGGTTATCTTCTTGAGAGTAAAGATTACAGAAAGATTCTTTGTTTATTTGCCAAATTGAAACAAACAAAATTTGTTCTAAGGCCTCAGATATTCATGTGAACGTACCACTGCAGGTTCTGATGTGTGTGCGTACATGTGAAGCAACAAATGGATCCAGCTGACAAGTGGAAATGAACAGGAAATGAATGGATAGTTAAAAAAATAATAATCACAATTCCATTTCTTTAATAATTTTTAGTCATTTTTTTAGTAATTTTTAAATCCCTGTGAGATTTGCATTTTGTCTTTGCATTCGTTTTGACAATGGTATGGCTGACAGTACACCTAATTTTGACTAAGATGTTCAAAGAAGATAAAGTGGTTTAGCTCAGGTTTTGGCTCTTCATGCCCATAGGTAGTCACCTAAATGATAATAAAAGATGGAAAATTCATGGAAGTTAATACTTCTGTGAAAGATAACTCCTGAAAGCTTTCATTTATCACTCATGCCCTTTCTGAATATATAGTTTCTGGAGACTACCACAGAGTCTTCAGCTATCCTTGTGAACTTGACGGGTCTATGAACTTCATAGGAAGTTAACTGTTCATCAGAATATACATTGGAAGGCTAGGGAATGAGGGCTGGTCTGCAGCTGCATATATATCCCTTATCTGCAGATAGACGTCCTTAAAAATCCTTTTGGGAAAGTGAGTCGTGATAAGCTTGGAATTAAGCAAGTTCATTCTTCCTGTCTGAATGTAAAAATCAGAAAGAGGAATGATTTCCAGCCATGTTGTCAATATTAACAAACTGGCAAATAGCTTTATATCTGGACATTCAAATGACACAGTCTTGATTTTGCCTCATTTTGATGTTACATTTGATACGGAGATATTCCTTAGTTGTATGGACTTTTAGGCAGTGATTACAACCTAAAGTATATACATACTGGCTGTAACAAGCCCTATGTGCTTGAATTTTTTAAACACAGGTTTTGGATTTCTGTTGTGCCCTTGCCACAGGACTTTTTGTAGTAAATATATTTTATATATATATACATTTCTATTTAACCGGTTTGGGCATTGGTTGAGTTGGGCCACTCTGCCAGTTAAATTGATCACAATAGTTTTAACTATAAATAACTTTTATAAATAACTTTAAATACTTTTAATAGTTAAGATTATGATTGCATTTTTATATATGTATTCATATTTCAGATGATGCTTGTTTCACAGAAAGACAGGCAGTAAAATTAAGAACATATCCACAACCCATCTTCAAAATGGGGGGTGTCAGTCACTGCTTGAGCCAGGCTTTACAGCTCATTCAAATCAAATTTCTGTTCATCTAAATAGTCTGATATTTTTGAAGATCCTCCTCCATTTCAGATAGCTGGTATCATAAAAGTATTTTAGATTGTTATTCAACAGTTATATGATCGTCAGGAGTTTCAAATAAACTACAGAAGCTATTGCAGTTTCTTCTTTACATTTTTTGTGGATTCTTAAAAACTCTGAGTTTCTCCCTGCTTCTCCCTAGTTGACCTTTAGGAACAAAAACAATATTGCAATGTTCATTATCTATTGGATAGAGTTCCAGTATAGCTATAATAACTCCACTGGCTTCTGTGATTTAAGTGTACATGTGTGCTCACCCTCAATATGAAGTTGTTAGTGAAAAGCTTTGATCACCCTTTTTTGACAAAGTAGTGCATCTCATTGTGAGATATGAAAAAGCAGGAATTACATAAATATTTCTCTTTCTACATTTTTAGAATAGTTTAAACTAAAAATTAATTTCTATGAAATTTATGATGCCTTAAGATCCTGCAGATGGCTATCCATTTCTTTTTTTTTCTTTTTTTCCTTTCCTTTTTTTTTTTTTTTCTTCACCATGTATTTAGGTTTTGGCACATTAAACCTCATACAGAAATGACTGACTCAGAATTTTTTTAGTTTGGAACTGAGGAGCTCGAAAATAAATGTGGATCAAAAAAACATATGCCCTTTTGTACCACATCTGACTGGCACTATACCTATTGTATAGTTATACCAACTCTAGATTTATGTTAAATTATTCTCTGTATGCTATCATCTAAAAAACTGCTGCATTTAAGATCATTGTTCATCTAATACTCTCATGCATTTTTTGGAATCAAATTTTACCTGTCTTTCAACCATATGTTTAAACATGTCGTGTCTTGTAATATTCCTCCTCTAATGCTGATGTTGCAAGGTAGCATCTTTCTCAACAGAAGGTGAAATTATTAGTATACCTTATCAATGTATGAAAGTAAACACCATAGCCTACAGTATCCAGAAAATATCTGTCCTCCAGATTAATCAATAGGTTTTCATTTATAATTACACATTTTAGGACAATTTAGCCAGCTTTCATTCATGTGACAGTGCTCTTATTAGAGCTATTTTTTTTCAGATAATTTTTTTTTTGCAAGGCACTATATCAAATGTTTAGTGCAGTTCAGAAATATTATGTTTACTGCCTTTGCTTTGTCATGAATTATTTCACTGCCTCTCTTTACACTCACTTCCCCTTCAAAGTTTGCATCTAGTATGGAGTATCTTCTGCATGATAGTTAATGAGCATGTTTCTTTAATGAAACATTTCAATTTTGAGAACAGGTGGTCAAACATCTATTCCACTGACACAAGTAAAAAGCTGTCTTGGCTAGAAAATAAGTCTCTTGTATGTAAAATACAATACCTGCCATCACAAATTGAATGGAAAATGTTCTGAGTGTGTCACTTCAACAGTGGCTCTGCAGCCAAATTATATCATGTGCATAGCTGTTTTGTTTGGAGTTTTTCCTTTATATTGGCAGCTGCTAAATAAAAGCCATTTCAATTTCCTTTTTTTTGCTGATTGAGTGGTTAGCTCTAAGTCCAGTTTCTAAACAGCATCTGGCACTTTTTATGCAGCTATAAAATATTTAAAAATAAGGTGAACTGCTTTTGGCAAGCCTGTTACTTGAAACCCAAAGGGAATTCTGGAGTCTATAGCACACTTTGTTATCTCTTTGCCAATGCAGCACATCTAGCAATATGAGACTGTCTCCTGTGTTAATATCAAGCAGTTGGAGAGAAACAGATGACCCTTGTCACCTGATACAGCATACTGCCCTGACTTTGGCCTGGCAGTTACTGAAGATTTCCTGATTAAACAAAATTCCAAGCAATTAAAGTTGAGATGCAGCGGAACACCTTGTCATGCTGTCATACTTTCTGTGACGGATCAAAGCATGACAGATTGTATATGGGCTGGAATACTGATTTCAGAAGGAGGATGGCCAACTTGAAAGCTAAAAAGTGTAAGGCCAGTCATTTGCTGGTGTGGTGCTACTCAAAAGACAAAAACGGGAATCATACTATTAAAAATGCCGGAACTCCTTGATTGTTTACTGTTACAAAAACAGGCAAGGAAGATGCTCACAATGGAGTGATGGTTAAAAAAATGATACATCAGGAAGCATAGAAATATGCAGCATCATGTGTTTGCTGCCACAGCAGCAGGTGCTTGGACTGACAAGTAAACAGAAAGAGAAGATTCACCTCTCAGGCAAAAAGTACCTAGGCAATGTGTCTCTAAAACTGTGTACTCAGCATTAGCAGGGTAGTGCCTACTGAGAAAAGTTCTTAGATGTAACAGCGCAGCAAAAAAATGGTTTGGTTTAATAAACTGTTTCTGTTTGGAAAGAGCACAGGCCTGATGCTCAGCTGGAGTAAGCTGGCATGGCTCCATTGAACCAGGGTTGCCAGGTTGCCAGCTTTAGGGATTTATCAATGCTCTCAATACTTTTGTGCTTTTATAACACATCTCTTTTTTTCTTTCTTTTTTTTTTTTTTTTTTTCTTCTTCTATTCCAGCTTTTACCTTCTGGTCCTTGCAGTTTTGCTTTCTCAGAACAGGTTGCCATGTCCCTTTTATCTCTGATGGGAAAGTGAGGCTACCTCTGAAAAAGATGGCAATCCCTAAGGCTTAAATATAGTTATCTGTTTCCTCTGTGATTCTTTCAGAGTCCCTGAACTGAGATAACTGCAGCACTGGCACAGAAAGCGAGATGCAGCTGTCCATATATGTTAGTGTATATGACACTTGCAGGGGAATGACAGAATTTCAGATTCATTAGATACATAGCTGCCCTGAGGTTGAAAGGAAATGGTATGGGGACAACGAGCCTGATGTATATCACCTCCTCTATTGTATCCTCCGTGTTATACCTTTGGAAAGCTTTGGGCATAGGTATCCCCCTTGGAAACTGTTATCTGTCACTGAGCTATAGACTTCATTTGTTTGCTGATAGGAGTATAGCAAATTAGTTTTTAAGCCTTGCATATAAAATAAAATCCAAAGTTCTCAATATTCATTCTTAAAGTCAATGGAGAAAAGGGAAAAAGATCGTTTTAAGTCAGTAAATTGAAGATTCTTATTTATTTTCCTAATATGCTCTCAGGTACGCTATAAAGGCATTGAAAGTGCTGGTTAGGGGCTATGGGCATGCATTCATCTCTCTCCTGTGTGTTTTCTAATGTAACCCTTTACAGGAAAAAAACTCAACAGTGAAGTCATTATGCCACTTCACTGTAGACGAGAGAAGTGATTCTGAGGTTTATTAACCCCTTGAGTAACCTAATATCATGTAGTATGTCCTATAAAAATGAACATTTAAAAAAAAAAAAGAAAAAGTTGTGGCTTTCCCATGAGAAACACTCTTTTCCACTATCATGCTGGTGTGGAAAGGTTCAAGATCATGATAACATAAAATGTGTCCTCATGGGAATAGCACTTAGCAATTTATTCAGCACAACTTTTTATTTATAGTGGTATATAATGGAAAAGCATAAAATCAGCAGCTATCATTCCTTCGTGTATGGGTGCACACGTATAGGAAGTGGACAAAGAGAGACAGTACAGGCTGCTGTCTAGATAACTATAATGTTGCCAGTTGAGGTGAGAAAATACAAGGCAGTATGAGTAATGAGTGAATATCCAAGTGCATCTGTGTCCGCTTTGTTTTGTTGTATTTGTGTTTTGAGGAAGAAAAAAAAAAAGAAAAAAAAAAGAAGAAAGGAAAGGAGAGAGAAGAGAGGAAAGGCACATAGCAAAGTAGGGTTGTGCTGCTTACCTATAATTTAAGAAATGCTTGTGATGCAGCTACTTGATTTTGCATCCTAAAGACAGAATACAAGTAAAGACAGAAGGCCAGTTTTGTAAACTGCCAGCATAACAAGAATAGCTGCTGCTGGAATCAAAATCTACCACCACACCAAAACTGTTCTGCTTCCCCCCTCCCAGTGCCTTCCCACGACTGCTGCCTGGACTCTTGTTCCTTTCTGCACTCTCCTGCCCACAGGTGACCCAGATTCTTTGCACCGCATTTAAAAACAACCACCTCCATGCCTAATAAAGATTGCAAGTCCTTAAATGTCAGCTCTGGTCTCATCCTAGAATAATTTATAGCATTCTGCCTTCTGCTTGGACTGATCGTCTGCTCAGAAACAGTTTTAGAAGTGACTTCCATTCCAGACTGAAGACGGAAATCCTGCTGCACTGGCCTTTGAGAAGACTGTTTTCTGTGCTGAAATAACTCTCAATGCAAAACATGACAGGGAAATTAAAAAGCTTTTACCTCTCCCCGACAGAAAAAGAAAAACAAAACATTAAAAGAAGATGTGGAAGATGCTTTGTCTGTGCATGTGCACATATAAAACATACTTACAGATGTTTTATAAAGCACTTCTAAATGTTTATAAAACATCTGGATGTATGTCTGTAAAATGTCATAAAAATACATACTTTTTTTGTTTGTTTACTTTTCCTTTTGAGTTCTAAATGCTCAAGTTAACAACTCATAGAAAATATGATTTTAAACACTTCTGAAATTATGTTCTTCATTTGCTTGTGTATGTTCAATTTGTGAAAAAAGATTTTTTTGCTGCCATGGAAGACAGAATTCCAGTCTCTTACAGTAATGAAATTGATCCTTTCTGTGAGTGATTTTGGGATCAGAAAAGGTGAATTACACCTGTTTTACAGGTATTGAATCCTGTCCTGTCCAAAATCCTTCAAAAATCTGTTAAGAACATTTCTTTACTGAGCACTATATGAAAGAATCTACATGTTGGGGAGAATCTTCAGTTTATTGAAGAAATTTCATGGACTACAAACTTTTGATATTATGCTACTGTAGAATTCTCATAGAGGGCTATCTGATAATACTGTGTTCAGAAAATATTGTAGTTCACATATTTTTATGTTTGACATTAAAAATCTTGAGAATTGTCTTATATGCTTTCTACAAGTGTTTGAAACACCTGTTTAATTTTTCCAAGAGTCATCTGGGAGATACATGAAGCTTATTTAAGTCTTTGAAATTATTCACAGAAGTCATTTATTACTTCTTTTGCAGAGGGATACAAGAAATCTCCCCCCTTTCTTATTTTGATTGCTTCTTTTCCTTTATTATTATTCCCCTGTTGCACAGGTTTTTGAACTGCTGTGAAATATAAAGCTATTTTTATCACAGAAGTATATGCATAATGATATAAAACATATTTCAATTTATTTAGCCTTTTCTGGGATAAAGTCCAATTACAATCTTTAAAGTATATTCTAGCTGATATTATTCTTCCACAGAACTTTCAAGATACGTTTTATGATAAAGACTCATTTAAATATTGTACCTTGGATTTTTCTGATTTAAACGATCTGTAAAAGAGATACACTATTGTCAGTCACTGCTGTGTAGCTACCATATATATTTATGCTTAGGCTGTCTTTTCCATTTTTAATTATATTATCTGTGCATTGAACATTTACATTTTCATGAAACCAAACTCTACACATCATCATATGTATTTGTTTTAAGTTCATGCACAATATTTTTTAATCACAATACTTATGGTTACAATAAACCTGGACCTAGTGAGGTACTTAGCCAAGAGATTACTTTTCAGCACTTGCAGCTGAGATATTGTGGTAGGATAGCTCACATGCTGTACTATTTTGCCAGGTCCAGGCAAAAGATGGTGTAGCCTGAATGCTGTGGAACCCTGAGGCAAACATCTGCACCTTTTAATGCTTTTAACACTGAAGAGCTGCCCTCCTGAAGTTTGTGCCTTGATGTGTTTATTCTGTAAAACTCTCCAGCTGGTAGAGGGAGGTTAGAAGACCTTTTGCCCCCACATTCAGTGCCCATCTCCTGCTCCAAGCTGCTCGATGGGCCTCATCTGTATTCTAAGACAATGGTGGCTTCTCTCCACCTTGGGTCCAAATGCAGAGGCTGAACACGAATATGAAATCTTCCAATTGTCCCTAGTTAAAACTGTAGCCATGGTCCTGGCCAGTGACCTGAGGAGATGCCACTGAAAGGCAGGGCTCAGCCTCCTGGCAACATCTGTGTCAAAGTCCCACATGAGGAGAAAGTGTTCTTCCTCTGGTTCAGCAGACAGCAGGACTGCACTTCCTGCACTTGGTGATAAGAGAAGTATTAACAGAGGTAATAACTCAAGCTGCCATTAAAGGCTGGGTGGTAAGGTCCTGGATACTTTTTATTTCACTTGTATTAGTTGTTCAGTCCAGTTTTGGGAAGTAGACAAATGAGACGGATGTTGTAGTTGGCAATTGTCTGGCAAAATCACTTTGCTTTGAAAATAATTGTGTCTTCCGATTTTAGTGTTTGAATAATAATATGACACACATGCTTTCTCTGTCACTCTTCTTAAAAAAAAAAAAAAAAAAAAAATGATCTCCACTTGTCAGTCTCTAGCTGTGTAACTTAAGACTTGTCCCAAATGCTTGCTGGTGAACAGTCTGTCTATCTTTCCGCCGTTGGCTGTGGCTTCTGTTCCTACCACAGCTAACAATTTTTATCCAACTGGGGAGGCCTCAGCTTTTCACTGTATACATTAATTTTGTCAGATACTTTTAAAATTGTGTCTCAGATGTCTTCCAGTCTCCTTCCCTGTGCTTTCGTAGCTGAAGATACTTACACATAGGAGTACTAAGTAACTGGTGGAGAAGCAGCTCAAGAAAGCCATGCTGGACATGATGCTGTTTGGCTGTATGCATGTTAGAAGGCAGTCAAGTCAGATAAGCAAAGTGGCATACAGATTGCAGTGGAGACGTTTCTCTTGTAGACAGGTAAATTTTCCTGTGACATGTCCTTGGAGAGGTAGGGTTAGCATTGTTCAGGCAGCTACCTATGACTAGGTGTTAGGAGAATAATCTTAATTTTCCAACACTCATCTAAACTTTTGAGATATTTTGGATGGGACCTACATACAAAATGTTCATCAGGTTCATTCTGAGTGGGTTTGCTCTCTTCACATGCTAAATATTCCTCGTGTTCATAGATATTTTTTTTTCTTGTGTATGTGTGTACAAAGTAGGTACCCCAGTTTTCTGTGTTTTATCTTGTTCTTTTATCAAGCTGGAGTGCTTGATTTATCTTGTACATTCTCTGCCACATATTAAAAGCTGCTCTGAGCAAATGTTGTTCACTGTCACTGTAATAACTAAGCCAACCAATATTAAACTTGGGATGTAACAGGTGTAAAATCAATCACTGTCCTTGAAGAAATGTAGCAATATCTTCCTGTTTCATTTCTCATAGAAAAAAAAGGTCTGGTAGGTCAGTCCTTTCCTCTTTTGGATTCATGACTGTGTATTGAAAAAATTACTAGGAAGTTGTTGTTCCCTTCTACAGACACAAAATTGAACCTTTTTCTGGGATGTGGCACAATCCTTAGGAGCTTCTTATTTGTGCAGGTTGTTTCAAATACGTTTTTCTCTTTAATAACTGTGTTCCTTCCTCCAAAGTATCTGGCACCATCTAATGATGGAGGCAGGTTATCACCCATAACTTACCTTTGTTTCACTTCCTCCACACTCATTTTCTGCTGAAGAGCTCTATTGGGATGACAGCTACATCTTCCCCTCTCCTTGCTCCTTTACTGTGCTAGTCTGGAGGTTAAGAGGGGCTCTTACTCCCTTTTATGGTTCAGTAAGTGCTGTGGATCTATCCACACCAGTTGTTACTGTGTGTACATGAACTGTCTTTACTGAAAATACACGTGCTGTAGTAACCATCAGGAATGAAGACATTCCTGCAGTGTATGCAGCTGTCCCTGAGCTCCACTTCTGCAGTGAAAATGTGGTGTAGGAGCAATACACTGAATGAGAATCCGATGTTCAAAACAGTTTTCAGTTGTTTCATAATACGATTTTATTAAATGATCTGTCTATTGGCTTCATATTGCTTTATATTATTCTACCACCCTCATAAAATTCCTTTCTTCCTTGCCTGCCAGATGCATGGTATAGTCTCTGAACCACAGTAAAGATGACTCATAGTAGTTACTATGTATTTCTCTCTCTTCTCATTTCCTGCCTAAATAATAACAAACACTTTGGACCAAATTGAAGCTTGTAAGGTTTCTCTTCAAAATTTCAAGCTATTGTTTTTTATTTACTATTAGTAATGTTCCTTTTTATAATATTTTTTTAATATAAGATTATTTTCTTCCATTTTGCTAAATGCTGGAATTCATATAAATATATAAAATAAAAAAGCAATCTAGAAAGAGTTCCAGTAACAGTAGTAGTCATGTCTCTACTGGTATTACGGATGCAAACTTATTTAAACAGAATGTGCAGCATCTGTACCAGTTTTTGTTGTTATAGCTGTGGCTTTAATTTATTTTTGTAGGGTCGTTGTTGGTTTGTGGAAGTTTTATTTGCTAGTTTATTTAACTTATTTTCAAAACATGAGAACATTATGTGAGAATTCCGTTATTTCTAAGAATAACTAGAATTGATTTAATCCTCCAGAAATAAATATTTCTGAAATGCGAGAAGTGGCTAAGGCAAAAAGAGGGACAGGCTGGTCTATTAATCTTTATTTTGTTTCTTAGCTTGATAGATTGTTTTAGTGTTTCAGCCAGTTAGTTGCAACTAATAATGGAAAAGAAAGTCTATTAAAACACACCCACACAAAAAAAAACTACAGTGCTTTGTTTTGTGGTGGCGTATTGGCTAGTACTTGACAATAGCTGAGGTGACAGCTGCCAGTTCATTTTATAGTTGTTTGCTTTACCATTACATACAGCTGGCTGGAAATGTTCCGGCTGTTGTTACTTTACTAATAGGTGTAATTTAAAGTTGGTCTTTTTAAACTATTTGTTACTGAGTTCTGGACTGGTTTTACTATTTTTCTTCTGGGAAAAGAGCCTTTAACTAAGTATTGAGGGTTATTATTTTGTTCCTATGTAACTGAAACTTCTCCACCTGTCCACCCTTTCCATACCTGAATTCTTCTGTTATAAGGTTGAAAAGATACTTAGTTTCTACTATTCTAGGGCTGTCTTGGAGTTCTGCTGCATGGAGTCATAAAAAGCACAGCCTCCCTTCTTTCTGTTTTGCTTTCCCCTCCAACAATTATGCTTTTAAGCACAGCTGTTAGTATGATCTAAAGCTTGGTTTCTGAAGTATTAGAAACAGAAAATTTCTTTGAGTTTGTGAATCTGTGTCAATTATGGTGCTAAACAATTTTACTAATATTAATATCCAATGAGTTGAGAATATTCTTTCAATACTCAGGATTCACTGTGTTAGAAAAGAGAAACAGACCTAGGTCACTAGCTGGGATTAGTCACAGCAATTATGAACAGTGCTAGGGATTAACAAATGTGAAGTATTTGAAAGCTTTCAATTGGTTCCTGTCTACATATTGAAGCCTTGCATAAAATCATGCATAATGGCAAACATATGTATAAAATGGAGATCTGTATGTTCATAATTAAAAAAAAAAAAAAAAAAAAGACAACAAAAAGATCACAAAAAGAAAATAAAAAGTTTTCTGTAAGAAAGAAAGTAGCATTATCAAAATGGAAAAGATAACAGTAAGGACTTGGGCCAGAATTAGAAACTGGCTGAGATTAAGTATTACTTCTGGTAATGCATATTTCTTAGGAAGAGCTTTGATTAATCAGTTCTAAAAATCAGTGTTTAGTAATTCATGTATAGTTTCTTGCACACCACCAGTACAAAGCAAGCTTCATTGCTGTTGGTAGTACATAACACTTCCATGAAATGTGAATGGTGATATTTACAGAAATCACAGCAATACTCACCCAGATAGAGGTAAATTCACTTACAGTCTTTCAAAAATTAAACTACTTTCAGGTCACTGTGATGCCAATAATATCTTTACCATAAAATATTCTGAATGACTCATAAACATTAGAATAACATTCTGACATTTACCTATTCTAAGCTTCAAAGATTGGGATCTAAGAGGAAACTTTGTTTTTGTAACAGGGCAGGCTTGAAGACCCAGCACAAGGACACAGAACTCCTCTCTTGAGTCATTCCGATATCAGATGCTGGAATTCTGATTAAAGAAACGAGGTAATTATTACTGAGTCATAGAATCAAGTGCTGTTGTTGACTCCTGTGAGGCTTCAAAAAAAGGAACTGGAGCCTTGTGTGGTAGAAATAAGGTTTTAAGATGAAGGTTGTGTAAACACAGCTATAAGGCTAGTCAAGTTTTGGGGGAGAAATGTGAGATTTTTCCTTTAATTATTGTAGAAATTGCCCCAAAATTTAGTATGACCTTTGAGTGATATGGTACAAGCTTGTTAGCTAGCAGCTGTGATGGGCTGGAAAGAGAATTTTGTTCATGTTTGTTCACAAAAATGTGGAACACGCAAGTAGTCTGAGGTCTTCTTTCTACTGCCTTGAAGCTTGGAGGGAAAAAGTAGGGGTGAAACATACTGGATGTATTTATATTTTCTTTAATGCATTCACTTATTTTTGGTGTTTCTCTAATTATGGAAAATAAGGAGTTTCACAGAGTATCACTTTTTCTAGTAACTGATCAGTTAACTCGGAATATCTTAGAATATCTCATTTTAATAATGTTTCACAATTCATAAATTGGATAACAGTGTCATAAACTGTAATAGACCACTTCCCATTTTAGTACTGTGAAGTAGTGAAGGATGTTCCACTAGTAGCAGAGATACTATCTCTGTGTCTTTGTTCCAGGGATCTTGCCTGGCAGGTCACATAGTGTATCCTTGTCTGCATATCTTAAGTGCTGTATGACTTGTTTTTCATTTATGGGTCTTCCCTATTGTTAATTAAACTAAAAATAACATCTCAGATTCATAACAGCTTTGCTGTTTTAATATCCAACTTTTCTACTTCTCTGTCCCTAATCAGAACAATTGAATGCCCTAAGGAAAAATAAACCATCTCAGCCTTTGTAGGACTGATTTTTATTTGGAAATTGTCAGAGCACAAAATACTGCCTGTGCTGTTATAATGATCCATGCAGGAGGAAGCAGATCTTGGCTCCAGGGAAGGCCGACCTATTTAATAGAAAGATTGGCGTGCCCAAGGAAGCCATTTTTTAAGCAGATTGAGGTTGCTGTGATCTGCAGGGATATGTGTGTTAGAACTAATAAGTTATCACCATACCCATGATGCTTTCCTCCTGATTGTTTTGTTTTAATTCCAGCAGAAAACACAGACAGTCCCTCAACAGTGTTGACCTGCTGGGTTTATGGCCCCAGGTAGCCAAACACTTCAGATTACTCATTTTAAAACATATTGCTTACAACCTGGATGCGAGGAGAAAACTTAAAAGTTGTGAAGCTTGAGAGACAAAAGGAGAGCAGCAAAGATGAAACACCAGTCAGATTTTTTTCCACTTGGAGTAACTGAGTAATTGCAACCTAGCCAAATCTTTGCAATGAAAATAATTTGTCTCTACACCAGACAGCTGCTGTCTTCATGCTCCTATGGTGGTGCCATTTGTGTTACAAATGTCCAGTCGCAGTGTTCTTGGGCTTCTCTAAATTTGCTTGAATATCAATGAACATGCACTTCTTCAATGCTGACCAACCTAGCCTATATTTTATTTCCTACCTTTTATACAGGCGGGAACTTCAAGGACTCCAAACAAAACAGGAATGTGGCCACCTGGTAGTGAAACAAAAACAATGATTAATAAAACACATCCCATCAGGCAACCCCTTGAAATTGCTTACATTATTTCTGCTTCATAGTTGAGAGAGACAGTATTACCATGATGAGTCCTGAATTATTTCATTAAATTTTCCTCACTCTGTTCAGTCTTTAAAAATTAATTACCAATTCCTCATTCTGTCCATTAGTGAAAACCTACATAAATTATATGAAAGTGCTACTCAAATCCTGTTTTTTTTTTTTAGTTTTTTTTAGAGGTCTATTCTTATGAAATACTCTAAGAAAATTGCTGTGTTTAAGTTGGTGATATGGTTTCTTTCCATAATGAGTATAAAGAAATATTAAAATGTACTTGTTTAAAAAACAAACAGAATAATGTGTTTTAAAATTGTATGCCTATACGGGGCGGGGCGGGGGGGGGGAACAACCATGTTCTGTCTGTATGAGTGCACCTAGGAATCTAACAGTTTTCTGATCCAAAGCTCATAGAATAGGGAGCATTAGATGATAGGCTGGTGAAAGTTAGTATCTCATCTTTACTTTTCCTGTCCCCATAGGATCGTATCCTATAAAATTCCCACTCTTAATTTCTATAACTTCAAAGAATATAAATGTGAGAGTTCTGTGTGGTGTATTGCTGTGGGTTATTCTATTGTATTGGAGGCAATTTGGAAAACCTCAACATACCTCATTAACCAATTGTTCAATTCTCTCTTATTAGAAGCTTTAGAGGTTTTGTTCTTTATTATTCTTTTAAATACTATTGAAACATCATAGTACCCCAGTTCCTACTTACCATGGCAAACTCTTCTTAAGAGTTTGAAGGACTAAGCTGAGCCAGTTTGAAGGACTGAGCTGGGAGTCAATGTTATTTCAGTCTCTGTTCCATGAAGTTTAAGGGGTACCTTGGACTTAGTAGGCTGTCCATCATTGCAATACCAATACCTAGAATGTTTCTCCTGTAATTCATATAACAATTATATTAAAAGCTTTGCTAATAGTCTGTTTAAGGGCTTTATATTTTAAGTTTCTGGGCACTTTAACTCCTTTATTACAAAATTACAATTTTTGTATTTGAGGGGGATTTTCTTTATGAAATAAAATGCATGCTTTCAGAGGAGGCAGAATTCAAATGTGAATTATGATATCTCTTGGGCTGAATCAGGATTCTTGAGGGAAAAGGGAACCGAGTTAAATGCATAACTGCTGGTAGATAGATTCATCTACTTTTCTCTTAGGGCAAAGAAGCAGTAACTTACATTTATTATTGCAATGCAGATTTTAAGTCCCTTTAGTCTGATCTCATACTCTTCCAAGTTTTTGGAGCGGATCTGGTGACAACATCCAGGGCTACCTTTAAACTAGCGGAATCATACTTCTTTCTTCCAGATAAGGACTTGTATTTAAAATAAAAACTGTGTATGTACACTTCTAACCTGACTACATGATTTGTCCTAGACCTTGGCATCTTCTCAATCAGTCAGTCATTAGCATTTATATAACACCCCTCCTACAGGGTGAAGTTTCACAAACCATAGCTAAGCAAACTCAAACAACTTAGCATGATTTTAATTTGATTTGTTTCAGGGAGTCCTGAGTCTCATTCTAACAACAGAATGGAGCTGTGAAAATATTACTCTGTTTTTTAGTCTTATCTCATTTATGCCTTTAAGAAGAATGGAACATCCAAAGTAAGTGAAGACCCTTTTTTATAAGGAAAACAGAGAGACTGCACATATAAGGATAGTGTGTTCCCAGGATGGAGAATGGGATTTGATGTCACTTGGACTATGTTGGATTCGATATTTACCCATTTTTCAAGTTAACAGAAACCTTGGGTCAAACCTTACCATCCACCCTCAGATAGCAAATCCTACTTGTATTTGCATTGGGAAGTTAAAAATACTAATACTAAAAGAAACTGAATAGGGATTAGGTATAGAATTTAAGAGCATAGTAATGCACAGTAAACTAGTTTATACATCTAAAGTAATAGTTTTTTGGCACTTGTATGTGCCATCAAAATAAATAGTTGGCAAATATGCAGTTGTAGTTAGTCAGATCCAAGATAGTTCTCAACGATCTATCTATGGTGTTTCTATGAAAACAACATGGCTACAGTGATGTATATCTGGAGAATTGTACAAAGTAAAACTGAGAAATAAAACCCACTATAAGAACATGAAGGTGTTCTTGCATAATCAAAATTATGTTAAGTAAAGGCAACCAACTGTTTATGGTTTGGATCATCAGTTTTAGGTAAATTATGTATCACATATTGGTTCTGTGTTATTGCCCCCCCCCCCCCAAAAAAAAAAAAAAAGAGGCTTGAATAAACCCAAAGCTTATTTTCTCCGTCCTAATGTGTCAGCTGAACTGCAAGAAAATGTGTGTAGTAAGGATAGGAAGGAGCTGAATTTTTATCCTGATGGAGAACGATCAGTCTAAGAATGCCATTTTAAAAAAAAAAAAAAAGCTAATTTAGCAGCAAAGATCAACATACTTCAAACTATGTGAAAACCTGGGTGATTAAAAGTTGCCATCTCATATTGCAGGTACATATTGGGGATTTCAAATTGGTTCTCAGTGAAAATGTTGCCACATTATTTTTTTTTTCCCTATTCCATATTGGATGTATGAGACATGACATTCATAACTAATCTTATACTCTTTAAATTAGCTTAGGACCCTCTTCATGTATGCATCAATCTTCAGAAAGGTATGGACAATTTATAAGTCAATGGTCTTGCTGCAAGAAAGCAAAGAAATAGAGCAATAAAGTTCCTTAGAAAAAGCTTTCTCAGAAAATGGACTTCTGCCCCTGTAGGTAAGGACAATTCTGAGTTCAAACCATCTGATAGTATGATGGATAATGACTTCATTGCATGCACTGGTGTAAGTTTGGTCCAAAGGAACCATCTAACTGTATGAGCTTTCAGTTCTCAGAGAATGAAGAAATGAACACAACGTGTTACTACTTCTTTAATCAGGTCCAAGCTCCCAGTACCTGAGGTTCCCTCCTGTCATAGATGGATATCATTAATGACCCATTGGATCAAATAAATTAATATTCTGACAGGAAAATCCATGGGAGGAGGGAGGAAAGGAGGGAAGTCAGACATTAGAAGGGGAATAGGCCATTAAGGAACCTTCGGATCCTTGTAGGAGTGGTACGTGGTACCCATGGTGACTGATTTCATTTGGAAAGTTCTTGTTCTTCCTGCTCTTCATGACTCTTACTTGTGTCTTATATGTCATTATATCGTATCAGTGTTTGAAAGCAAGAAAGGGATGGTGCTTGCAATCTTATTTTTCAAATGACAATATTGACAATACTGTGATGTCAGTTTAAATGGTATATGGCACTACCTTTCTCATTTATGTCGAGTGGAGCTCTGGCCCTAGTGCGGCCAGCATGAGTCTGTTCTTTCGTTAACAGACTTGGGGCTTAATATACATGTAGCCTAAACAAGAATATCTGTTGAACTGATGGTATGTTCGTTAGCACAGCTATAACTTGGCCAAATAGAAATAATTATGAGGCAGGTCAATGTCATGAAATCTACTGTTAGGGGAAAATGGAAGATCCCTCATCTCTTCCTAAGAAAGAAAGGGCAACTCAATCTTTAAGTCAAAAAAAAAAAAAAAACAAACAAAAAACACCCTGTAGCAATACCTTTTACATAGTACAGCAGTGTACTTTGTTTTTGAGCAGCTTGTGATTTATATTACAATTTTTTTTATTATTTAAAATAATAATAAAAAAAATCCATTAAACTTCCTAGGCATACTATTTAGAATAGTTATCTAGTTGTTGCATAATTGTGAAGTTTTAAGGATTTTTCCACTTCTATTTAGAACATATGTACACTAAAAGCACCTTAAACAGCTTTTCCTTTTATAAATTTAAAATGTTAATTTGTTGCCTGGACTCCTCTTGCATTTGTACGAGGTAAGAAAAATAAAAGTATTATATAACTGCTTTAACTACTTTTTTTTCTACTGCAACGTGTCTCAGCAGAATAACTTTGCAATATTTATGTGTAATGTGTATTAAGTATATCCTTTTGTACTTCTATGCACACTGTTCTAAATTAGAACTAAACTAGAAAGAGTTTTTTCTTTTTTTGTACTAAGATTAATAAAATTTTATTCAACAAGTAGAGATGTTAGTCTAGAATGCTAACTTTGTCTTAATCTGTTATGAGTTAAAATCATAGTTTGCTTTAGCTGACTAGAAAAAAGGGTAAATTTTGAACTCCACATCATAGTCCAATTGGGTAAAAAAAAAAAAAAGTTTCAAAACACAGCCTTTCTAATATTGTTTTGTAGGGGATGATATGGGTTGAAAATACAGCTTTAAACTTGGTGCAAAATGTACATACACACTCAAGTATAGGTTCTGCTGTTCACTTTCTGTCCAACCTCTATCTTTCATATTCTCTGGTCATATATCTTTCTGCTGTACGTGTTATAGCTGCATGTATATGCAACTTTTCAGTACTTGAAGGGGGCTTATAAAAAAGATGGAGAGCAACTGTTTGCTCAATCAGCTATGGACAGGACAAGGGGGAAAGATTTTAAACTAAACGAGGAGAGATGTAGGTTAGAGGTTAGAAAGAAATTTTTCACTCAGAGGGTGGTGAGGCACTGAAACAGGTTGCCCAGAGAGGTCATGGATGCCCCATCCCTGAAGGTGTTCAAGACCAGGTTAGATGAGGCAACCTGATCTAGTGGGCGGCATCCCTGCCTATGGCAGGGGGTTGTAACTAGATGATCTTTGAGGTCCCTTCCAACCCAAGCCATTCTATGATCTCTCGTGTAGTCTCTGACTTGACTTTTCCGATGCATATTTTAGGTGACCACACAAAGGGAGACTGACAGGGCTCCTGCTAGCAGAGAGGAGAGTGGAACTGGCTAATAAGTTTGTGATCGTGACCAAAACTTCAGTACTTACTCAGGCATTGTATAGGATTTGACACTGTTGAAATACATTGGAATGCTGTAAGCATAGAGGACTGAGATTAAAGTGTGAATTCAGTGCTTATGAGCTCTGTGAGCATCCCTCAAGGCACTTTAACTAGCTCAGACAAACAAACACCACTAAATATGATGTGGAAAAAAGGCACTGTTAAAGTAGAGTTTGTTTAGTACTTTTGGTTAATCTGCTTTATGTTATTCTTGGAGGAAAAAAATGTCCTGGTGGCACGACACAAAGGAGGCTGTAAAGAACAAAGTTAACTATAATTCCAGTAGAAGCATGTCTGGGATGATGTCAGAAATGTAAATACATCCTTGACCTTATCTGTATTTATTCTTGGCTGCTGCATTAAGGAATGAAATAATGCACCAGAAGATACTTGCTGTAATTGCAAGTAGCTGGGCGGAGGGGGGGGGAGGGTAATGGGAAATAGGTGTCTAAAGGTGTTGGACTATCACAGTTGAGTCAGAATAATGGGATACACAAATAACAGTTTAAAGTCAAAGCCAGGAATGATTCAAAACATTTGATAACCAACACATATAAGGTATTTGCCTTTTGGGTAAGTTTTAGATGCATATGCAAGTTTCTTTATTTGTTATGGTCATTGCAGGGGTTTCCTTCTGAGGTAGGTGAAATGGGATGATCATATAAACAACTTGCTCAAGCATGTGCAGGTAGCCAGTGTGTGTGTGTATATATATATATGTTTTAAGCCAATATTCAGTTAACATGCTGTACTATCATAAAAAGATAAGCTTTTTTTTTTTTTTTTTTTTTGGGGGGGGTCTGGAGGAGAAGGGCACGAACTAGAAAGACTTGCTAAATTGCATTTTTCTAAGTTTTGTCTCAGTTGATTTGAAAGTGAGTCAAGGTTCTATGTTTTAGTAACATTTTTTTCTTAATGAAACATGATAATATTTTACCTAAGTACTACTCAGGTAAAGAAGACAACGTAAAATAGAAATCTCTCTGACATCTTAAAGATGTAACTAAAATCAGTGTAATGTATACTACATTATTTTTGAAGTAATATATTTAAAATATGGGTAACAGAACATTTTTTGATCCAAATGATTATACTACACAAACTAAATATAGTTAGCCAGAATGACCAAGTATGAAAAAAAAAAAAAAAATTGTGTGGAACTTCCCATCTCTTGAACATGTCTGTTCTAAGTCTCAAAAACAGGAGGTGAAAAGCAAGTAGTTATTGTATTTTGGTATTTTAATTTATATTGTATTACCCAATGCTGTTGTTTTTATGTCTGAAAGTGTCAACATCAAAAATAAAATAAATAAATAAAATTTAAAAATGGGGTGAAAGAATCCACTGTTGAAAAGATAAATGGACTGAGCAGTGTTGATGAATAGATTAACAAATTAATTTGTTAAAGTCCTGAAGATATTAGTGACAACCTCTTACACTTCATTTTGCTCTCACCTTGTGGTGGCAAATTCCATGTCTAATAAAAGTTTTTAGTGTTTAAGGGAAAACTAATAATTAAGAATGGAATTAAGGTGAGACAAATAATCGCTTCTATATTGAGCCTAGTGATACTAAATAACAATGGTTGTCTCATAACTGAGTGGTAATTCCTCTTGATTGGGACTCTGTCTTGCTTTTCATGATTAGCAGCCCCTGCTACATACTGTCATGTGGGGAGGCTGGAAAATGAACAGTCTTTTTTTATTTCAGCATTACCTGTTTGTAACACAACTGTTCTTAATTCTTGGTGTCTGCTGCACTGGAGAAGATGGGAATTGAGGTACTGCCCTGGGTTTGGGTGAAGTGATAGAGAACATTTCTCCACTTCAGGATTTCTTTGAGGTAGAGCTTATTGTCAGTACCACATCCTGCCTGGCATACATATACTTCAAACAGAGGTAAAATAGTTTCCAAGAGAAAATGAGCTTCTAAAGTGGTAAACCAGGAAGTCTAATGTGATTAACAATTAAACAGAAAAACAATGCCAACAAAATTATTTTTTAGACTTCTGAATACTGTTAGTCTTCCCTTTTTAATATAAACAGGGTAGTCTTGTTTGAGTTATCCCCTTCTTGTTGAACCTGTGTATCTTACTGTTCTGTAGGATGTTGCAGTTTCATTGCAGAATTGAGCAGACAGAGGGAACACTTAAGTATGGCCTAGAAGCAAACTTTCCTAGCTAACACCAAAGTGCTGAGACAAACTGTTGTAATTCAGAATAAAATTAATGCAAAATACCAAAACTTTAACTTGCAAGTACAAGCAAAAGTAGATTATTCCATTAGTTTAGCTGGTGCAGCTTCTTAGCTGTAGGCAGGCTTGTGAGTGTGTTCAACTTAGAATCATAGAATCATTAAGGTTGGAAAAGACCTCCAAGATCATCTGGTCCAACCATTCCCCTACTACCAACGTCACCCACTAAACCACGTCCCTCAGCACCACGTCCACTTTCCTTAAACACCCTCAGGGACAGTGACTCCACCACTTCCTTGGGCAACCTGTTCTAATGGCTGACTACTCTTTCTGTGAAGACGTCTTCTAATTTCCAACCTGAGCCTCCCCTGGCACAACTTGAGGCCATTCCCTCTAGTCCTGTCACTAGTTGTGAGTGTGCTCTTTGGATAAACCTGGAGGGTAACCTGTTGTGGTTGTTCAAAGTAAGCTGTATCACTGTGCAACTTTGTCTTTTGAAGCAAACCAAATATACATCATTTCATTCACTTGAATAATTAAGCAACCTTGTATTTTTAATAACTTCTCATCTATTAGAAAATAACACTAGAACGTATCAGATAAGTAAACACTGTCTTTAACTGCTTATTAACAGAATAAAGATACTTACAGGAAACATAATATTGCATTACGGTTGGGTATAAAATAGTCTACTAGTGTTTTTTTGTTTGTTTGTTTCTTTTTTTTTTTTTGAAGTAGATTTATACTTTGGAAGCAAAAGATTCTTAGTTTTTCTCTGAAGTAGAAATAATCAAATACTCCTGTGTTTTTGGAAGAACAATGTAAAATATGCTTTTTCCTGGAGTTGTGATGTGTCTGAAATTTTTCCATGGAGATGCTGCTGGTAGTTCATACTGGGGAAAAAATGCTTTTTTCCCCTGTAGGGTTTATACATTAATGCTTTTTTTTCTTTTTCCCAAGAAGATCCACATCTCCATTTTTCTGGAAAGTCTTTTAATTGAAAGGATTGCGATGCTCTGCAGACACTTCATCATTCTAAATGAAATGTCAATTTGCTTTTGTTTCTGTTCGCAAAGCTTTTTTTTTTTTTTTTTTTTTCTGTGGTGTAACCAAAGGAGAGGGAGGTGCCCTAAAAAGTTTTTACAATGGACATGTATATTTGATCAATCTGTCTGCAACAAAGCAAGATTTCAAAGAACCATTTGAGAAAAGAAATTAGAGGATAATTCAGAAGTGTCTTAAAATCCTCAAACTATACTTTTGAGGTAAGAACTCAACTATGAAATACTATTAGTATTATTGTGAAATATTAGCTGCTTCTGGCAGAGGTGAACATAAGGATTGTTCTTGACCACGAAAGTATCAGTGGTGTTCTCTAGCACTTCAGTTGTCTCAAAGATTTTTTCAGGAACCTATTTTTCACTACACTGGGTGATGACAGCACAAACCTATTTGTCACTTTGAGTGACAAATAATATCCACCACTAGAGACTTCTTGGTTGTATTTCGTTTGTAAATCACAGAAACAAGAATGCATATTTGAAACTCCCCACAGAGTGATTTCAACATATCGTTATTTCTCTACTGTACTAGGCTAGTTTTATATAGTACATACATATGATTGCAAACAAGAAGTGTTTGAGATGTTTTCCTTCACAGTTGGTGTAAGTATGCTCTCAAACCTACTGAGGAAAATGTGGGACTGCTCTTTCTCACTTTCAGTTGAAATGTTTTGTAGACAGTGGAATAAAAATCTCAGAAGATACGCCTATTACTCTTGGAAAAAAAAAATCTGGTTGGGAAAAGTAATACCACAGCATCTGCAGCATAGAAATACTTTAACGGAAACTTTATAGTAGAGCCAGCATTAAGTCTCAAAGCAGTAAGGACTGCTTTCATTATATCACACAGATGATTTGATTGCTTTGTAAAGCTGGGGGCTCCGTGATGAAATGGAGACATTGTAGGGGTTTTGTTTGTTTTTAAATAATCTTATCTTCTTTGAACTTTGTTCAAGTAATAGTTTTTTTGTTTGTTTCGTAATACTTGAAACACATCTATACGTAAAGACAAGTCTGGAATGAATCTGTTGAAGAGTTGCTATTGAACAACATTATGTATTTAATACATATTGAATACATGAAATTATTACATAATGTGGCTAGATGGTATTAGGACAATAGCACTGTGTTGTATGAATGGTCATGTCCTGTTATAAATCCTTGTGCGTTCATGCTAGGATGCTTTCTGCTATGACTTTGTGTAGGTTGCCCTACTGGCCTGAAATATCTTCTGCATGTAAAATACACCCAACTGCTTGTGGATAGTGGTGGAGTATTATTTTTGTTTTCCTGTTTTAGATATTTTTTTAGAAGTGTATTTTGCTCTATATAATGGTGATGGAAGATCAAATAAGCTAGTAGTAAAAACAAAGCCCACCTTGTAGGCCCACAAGAAAAGAAAGGTATATCTGCCTTAGTGTGACACATTGCTTCATTTCTATGTTATATTTTTGATGGATTTTAAACTCTTCCATTAAATGCTTTCTAAATAGTCTTTCAACACCTCCCCCCCCAAAAAAAAAAAAAGTAACTGCTCATCTGATACTGACAGTAAAGTACTGAGCAAGCTGTAGGAAGAAAAACAGAAATCTGAAATACAATATAAGGTGTCAATGATGTTTCCATTCATTTCAAATAACAGAGTCATGATTACTAATGCAATATATCAGAACTTGGATGTTAAGTAGCTTCACAAGAGGTTCCCTGTTGTCCTCTGAATCAACTAGGAACGTGAAGAAAAACACTAATTAAAAAAATCACTGCCTCTTCTCCAGCACTGAGTTATGAGGTTATTACTACTTGTTAAAATACTTCTCCCCCTAAATTATTCATAATTATCTATTAGATTTCTTGCAGAGAGGGAGATTATCATAATATATCTAGTTCTTGGTATTAGTTGGTAGTTTTCATCAGTATTCCAGATCAGTCCATTACTTTGAGCCATAGCCACATCAATATAAATCACCAATGCAAATGCTAAACAAAAGTAAGTTCTGTGTGGAAAGGACACTGGTGGTTGCTTTACTTTCAACATTTCCTTCTTCTGCATTACCTGCAGCACTTTGAAATGTGAAAATGCAATTTCTCTTGCTATTTATTTTTGTCCTTTTCCATTTAGTTAGCACCGAGATACATGGAGATCTATGCAGGTACCATGTGGTTAGCTAAGAGTACGCTTTGTTGTTTCAATGTGCTTCTGCACCTTGGAACCCTTGCCTCACTGTCTGTGCATCAGTTTATCTACAAAACCAGATATTGTATTAGTTTACAGGAATCTGTAATGAGCTCCCTCACTTCAGCACATATTTACTGCCAAAATTATGCAATCTTCCTTGCTGTCTCCAAAATATGTTATGTAATGTGTATCATTACTTGCAATGAAGTTACAATTAGGTGAGACAGCATCTCAAGTTCTTGATCAGGAGGTTAACTTCCATCTCAAAGTATTATTTTCATTAGGAATGCACAATTATTACTTTTTAACAGTGTGTAAAGTCTAAATGAAACAATTGACATCTAACTGCCTGAACTGTTGTTTCTATGAAAGACATCTGTTCACTACTATTTACATATTCAGAAAAAACTGTTGAGCAGGTTAAGCTTCAAGGCCTGAATAAAAAATTTTGGAGATACTGGATCTGTTTTCCAGGAGCATCTCATTCACTAGAGTCAGCAAACTTAGTCATAGAGTGGGAGTTCATAAAATTAGTTTATGAAATAGGAAAGACCATGGTCAAATCCAGGAGGAAATGAAATGGTAGCACATTTTACATCTGTGAGATTTCTTATAATCAGGAGGGGAATTCTGAATAGCTAGGAAGCAGCTTAAAAGAGGAAGAAAGAGAAAAGGGGAAATTACAGAGATGAAAATAAGTAAAATGTTTATTAATTTTCTCACCCTTAAAGTCACTTGAGGTCAAGTTGAGGAAATTCACCTTTGAATGTACTGAAGAAGGCAGAGCTATGCAGCACTGCAAGCCCTTTAAGATAGTTCTGTGCGTGTTGTTTACGCATCCTACATATGTCTAATTCTAATAGTCTATGTATTTTAACACCTGAAAGAGTTGTAAGGTGCACAAGTTTGTCATTTATTTCCTTCAATTCTGTGTTAACCTGTAAACCTAATGTTTCTTCTTTTTAAGCAAAATTGAATTCCATTAGTTTGTAGGTTTCTGTTAATTTAAAAAGTCCATCACCATAAAGATCTGTTTCTATTACACCTATTGATTGTCTAGTGGAGGACCTGTAGGAAATGTCATTGTGCACACAAATACCAAATGTGTTGATAGCTTGTCGTTCATCCATCTTAAACCACGTACTAGTTAAAAGATTTTCTAATCTGGGATAGCATTACTAACATAGTTGAAGTGTTCTTATCTGGTGTAATGTTAAGTTAAATGAGGGTACAGTTTCTAGATTGATGCTAAACAAGAGAATAAAACCGGAAAATATGTACTTGAATATCTCTATTCCAAGAACTAGTATACTTACTATAATTCTCCTATCTTCTTACTTCTTCAGAGAGGTAAAGAGGTCAGCAGTATTTGCAGTCAACCTTAGGGCAGTGTGTGGGTTTGTGTTGTTTTTTGATCTGTTTTGGTGTTGTGTTTTTTTTTTCTGATGTTTTTTCCTGCCAGCTTCACAAGTAACACTCTTTCCAAAAAGCAGCCAAGTTACTTGTGCCACATGGTATGAAAAGGAAATAAACTGTTAAAGCTAGGAGCAAGGATTTGGAGAGAGGTTTGAAGTTCAGAATCTGCTATCAGACAGGTTAATTGTAGTGTAAGGTGACATTGCCCTAGGGATTTCCTATATGGAAAGTAACTAGTGCTCTAGCAAAACTGTCACAGCAGCAACCACTTAGAAAATTATCATGAGGCAGGAAAAAGAGATGGTGGGTTAACAGCAAAAGGAACAGGGTGAGATCATGACTGATGCTACATAGTTTTTGACTGAAAATTGCACAATGTTGTAGATTACCTGAGGTCAAGTATTACACCCAAAAAAAATAGAAGTCCCAGGTGATTATTATCTGCAGATATAGATCCCAAACGTGATGCCACATGTGATAAAGAACAGTTGTTTCAGCAAATTGAGTTTTGTAATATATAACCCACAGCAGGGATATGAAATACAGTTTTTGGTTTGGGGTGTTTTTTGTTTGTTTTATTTTGTAGAGCTTGATGAGGATAATATTGAACTTGCTCTACTTCAGTCTACTCAAGTGCAGTCAGGGAAAAATATTTATGCTATCTGGAGAGAGTACATACTCTGAAAGTTATCCATCTATGGAGAAGATAAGCTACACTGACACTCCTTGTTTAGTCACTTTAACAAGAGGAGAAACCGATTTAAATAGAATAAGGGCTTGTATAAAAATATGATGTTCTGTATTTGATTTAGCTGGCACTGCTATTGTTTCAAGAATTCAAAACATCAAAATACCACATGGACTTCTCTGAGCCAGGTTAACATTTGCTCACTAAGAACAGTAGCTGAGTTCTATAGGACATCTGTGTAGTTGTGTCGTGGTATTAGGAGCAACCATTACACTCTACTTCCTTCATCTGGTAAATGGGAACATGACTTCTATTTCTCAGGGGTTCATTGCAGAGTTTAATAAATAGCAAACAAATTTACAAAAACATTTCAATTTCATCTCCAGCTCCTGTGTTGTTATTCTCTTTCCTGCGTTAAACAGTGCCATCACAAGATAAAGTGAGGTATGTCTTACCAGCCCCTACGGCATGAGATACCATGTATTATGAAATTGTTAGTGAACTAGAATATTATGTTCTTCACAAATCTATAGTCTAAAAGCCTCCAACTTCTATATATCAGAAGTGTCTAGTTGTAGCATTTGAATATACAGTGAGGATTCATGTTAGGATATAAAGAAATGCCAGAGAAGCAAATTAACTTATCTTGAACAACATGTAGAACTAAACTTATGGAAGCTGGTTGGTATCACTCAGCCTAATCTAGTAGTTTACTTTTCTTTAAAGACAGCTAATGCACTGTCCAAAGTCTGCAGACTGCTGAAACTAAAGGTGCAAGCTGCAGTGGTTTGCTTGGCAAGCCATAGTGTCTGTCAGGTAACAAAGATTTCATGGCACAGGAAAATGTTGTATGTTGTTAGCAGTTGGTTATGAGAACTCTGTAGGTGAAGTTAAAACCTCAGGTAATCAAGGTTCATGCATGTGAGTGGATTTCCTGGGTACTGTGTGACATCTGAAAGCACCCTTGCATGCGCACTCTTTTTTTAAAGACACAGTGAAGTGCTAAACAAAGTGATGTCACCCTAACCAATGTTTGAACTTGCTACCTAGGAACAGAATCAAGGTCTTCAGAATCAATTTCCAGTTTCACAAATATTTATTCTAATTAAAGTAGCTTTTATTCTAATTAAAGTAGCTACTCTAGCACTAGCCTTTCTGTAAAGATTCCTGCAACAAGAGTTACCAACAAGATAGTGCTTGTTGCACCTCCATTTTCTGCAAAGTCTGTCTTTTCTAAAAGAGAGGAAATTGCCAGTGAGCGTCAGTAAGTGTAATTTCTCATTTTTGGTACAGAGACAATTCAAAACATCTAAAAGAGAAATCTGTGGGAAGAGCAAAAACCTGTGACTGTTCTAATCTTCCCCTCCATGCCCAAATCTGGCTAAAAGTGATTAATTTAAGAAAGTCACTACTATAAAATAAGTTACTTAAAGACGTTTGAACACATATTAGGGAAAAAAACTCTAAGATCACAATTTCTGTCATTGACAGTATTGTGATTAATAATAATAATAATAATAATAATAATAATAATAATAATAATAATAATAAAACAACTTTAAGAGGTGTTGAAGGTATAGATGAATTTTTCCACAATATTGTTAAAACATTTTTCTTTGACCTTTAACAGTTTGTTGTTAACTTTAGGAGTTTTCTTTGGCTTTTCAAAGCACATGATGTAAGAGAAAGATAGTAAAATGCTATTTGGAAAACTGACCTCATATAAGTAATTATTATTAAACATATTAACATGTATAGTTTCTTGGTTATGTTTGAGGTATGAAAGTAGAGACATGAGAGACATAAGACATGATGTCTTATCATAAATAAGACATCAATCAGCACACACATTACAGATTGTACTTGTAATTTTCTGTTTACTTTCATGCTTGAATTGCAAACATACTTTGATCATTATTGAATAGTGCCATACAGTGTTTCTGATAAAATACATACAAACATGTGAGTTTGTTTGTTTGCATGTAGTCTGTTTTACAGAGCTAATACATTCAAAGAGGCATTAACGCTACTTTACAATAATGCATTTGCTATGGATCATGAGCTGCAGTGTGTCCTGTTTCCCTAGCTCATCTACTGAAATAAATAGCTAAAAATAGTATTGGTCCGTTTAGAAAACTCAGTCATCGAGCAGCATAGAAACTGACCTGTATTCGCAGTCATAGAGACAGAACCAGGTGGAGGTGCCTGTAATTCACATGTAACTATGGAAGTCTTGCTGTTCAACATCCATCTGAAGTTCAACTCCTTATCATAAAAAACTTTCTGGAAAAAAAAAAATATCTTTATATATTATTTTATTACTGTACATGTTATTTCTATAGCTTTCTGACAGAAATGCTATGTGAAAATGCATGTCCAGTTTTCTGTAAAAAGTGTATTTTCTAGTTCCTGATCAACATTAATCAACCACAGTGGTCTTTCACTTTTAAGTGGGGTTGGGCAGGAAAAGGGAACAAGACCAGGACTGACTAGCTAATGACAACCTGCAATAGGAGAGCGAGCAGTAACAACTAGAAATATTCTGAGAATTTGCCTGGTTGGTTGGAATGTGTGCAGGGTGTGATTTCTGGTGGGTGGTGTCTAGTTATGAAGGCAGTTATGAAAGCCATGAGACAGTTTGCTTTCACAAACAGTATATATATCTCCAGTTTCAGTGAAATTTTCTTTCTGTTGTAGATCAGTTTTGGATTGTCTCTCTCCTACAAATCAACATGTTTGCATATGAAGGGTTGTCATTTTTGATTTTTTTTTCAAAAATTAACATATTTCCATGTGAAAAACTTTGTCAGAATTTCTGTTTAAATCTGTTAAAATAAGCATATTTTATCATAAGTGCTTTATTAAACTAGCCATTGTTTCTGGCTTTCAGATTTGAAAGCTGACACACTGACCTCTACTAAGATCATGCAAATTTCATTTAGTTCCTGATGGTTTAGAGACCTCATGGGTATATTGTATGTGGACCCTCTTTTTTCTTTTTCTGTTGAAACTTATGAACAGTATCTGATCAGACACAACCTAAGCATGGTTTTCTGGTTAGCAGGAGTGGGAATAAACTCAATCAAGTGAAATAAACTCTATACCTCTTAGTAAATAAAATGGCAAAAGCCATTACTCTGGGAACTCTCTTCCTTAAAAGAAGGAAATAGCGTATGTTAAAATAGTCTAGTTTGGCTATATGCTGAAGTGTCTCAGTGTTTTAAGAAGTCTGTCTCAAACCAGTATTTGGCAACAGGGTCAGGTTTACAGGTGGGCTGTAGAGGCAGTACTCTTCCCTTCTGCACACACTGGCATAGCTGTTTTTCCAGCCTGTTGGTAGCCGAGTGGGGACACAGCCAATGGCTCTCTTTAGGTCTGAGCTCTCTCCCCACTTGGCCAGCAGTCCCCTAGTGTGACAAGTATACTTTCACTAACTTACATGGCACTGTATTTCTCTAAAGTCAGCTGAAGGTCTAGCCTTGTGGCACCTAGACTGTGTGGGTTCTACCTGCTGAAACTTAAGGTTTATGTACCAAGCTTGTACCTGTTCATGTACAAGCTTGGGACCTCTGTCTTTTTTTAATTATGCTGTAAGCTGCAGTAACTCTAATTGCTATTGCAAAGAAATGTACCAAATAGCTACTTGGGCAGCACGCAGTTTGGAATTTATTAACTGTTGCTATGATCCTAATTTAGTGGCATGGTCTCATCTCACTGAAAGTATAATTGCCATTATTGAATAATCATTTTGATAAGTTATTCCATTTTCTGCCCTGTTTATCTTCTGCTCTTGTTTTAAGTGTCTCGTTTTCCTCTTTTAATATTACCATCTCACTCTGAGCTCCCTCTGATTCATTCTCAGTGTTTTCCAGTCTTTGTTTAATGGCACAATCATCACTCAATAACATCAGTGTGTCTTCTGCAATTCTGTCAAACTGACTGGTATGAAGAGACTTAAGTACTGCAATTTCCCTTCTGAGATCCTGCTGTTGCATCATTTTGACATGTTTTTGTCTTCCATCCTTTTTCTTTGATTTTGTCCCATACAAGAAGACTTTTTAATGTTCAAAATAATTAGCCTTTGAAAAAGTTGGGTTTTTTTTGTTGTTGTTGTTGTTTTTTGTTTTTTAATCTCCTATGCACTGAATACCCTCAACTTCTACTGGGGTGTGTTCATGAAAAGATGCTTTTCTTTTTTTTAAATAACATTGATGGGCCAGTAAGGGTATTTAGAAGGCAAAGTTATCATTTTCTTGGATATGTGGTCTATCATAATCATCTTGCCCACTGTAATTAGATTGTTTCAGATTAAAATGTTACTTGTCAACGTTTCCAAAAGGAAATAGAAAATCAGGTTCTGTTCATTTTCTTATTTTGTAAGTTGCATTGTATTTACCTCTACAGTACCTATAGTGCCTTCTAATGCATCCTCTGGTAGTTCACACAGGCATGTGTGCCTGCACATGCACACATCTTCATGCATGTGTGTGCACGCACATACACACACTTGTAATGGCAATAAGATCCCTGAAAGGGAAATCAGATGTCAAATGCAGTTGTAGGTTTTCTTACGAGTCTTTGGAAAGAATCTTAAAGATCATTACTAATAAAAACCTGCTTATATTTTCTGTCTGGCTTGTTTCTTCTTTCTTCTCCTTCTTAGTACCTCATAGCTATATTTCAAACCTCTGGCTCTTCTTCTATCTTTACTTACTGTTATTTTTATGTATCCAGTAGCATCCAAGGCTTTTTTTCATTCCAGGTGGAATTTTTATGGCCATTAAATCTTAAAAAATTCTGGGCTTTTAACAGTTGCTTTAATTCCACCAAAATCCATGGATAATAAAAGCACTTTATACTTCAAGCATGTCAGAACTAGTCAAGCAGATATAAAGAATAATAGAGGATGTATGAGATAGTAGGAATTTGGGCGTTATGATTTGGTAGGGAATACTTCTCACAATAGGATCCTATCTACTGCCTAAGACTGGTACGTGATATATATGACAAGATATAAGATGTACTTCTTTTTATGTAGTATGGTCTGCCCTAAATCTTTTTTCTTCTCCATGTAATTCTGCCTGGTTGGATTGCCACAGATGTCTCTTCAAGAAATTGTGGGTTGGGGCTGAAGTCAAAGCAAGGAATGCACAGTTTAGGAATATGTAATCCAGATGGAATCAATTCAATAGCATTATTACTCTAATTCTGATGTTTTTATTACTCTACTGAAAAGGAGTTGTGTTTAAGCAGTTTTAAAACTCGTGTCTGTTATTCCTTTAGAGTATTTGTAAGATATTGCAATCACACCTCTTCATTTTTGTAATGCTACTTCTCTCTCTCCTGACTTACTCGAAGTTGTCCCCTCCATGTCACTCTTCTCTTCATCCTGTGGAGATGAATAATAATTTAGTCAAAGATCATTGCAATTTGGCTTCTACATTTCTTACTCAAGGTATTTATCTGATGCAAATCACTGTTCAAGTGAACAACACGTTATTACTGTGCCTGAATGTGAATGAACCTTGCTGTTCTTAAGAAAATTATACAAAATCAGAGCAATGAAGAAACCTTACTGACTGAATGAATGGGTAAATAATTATTTTTTTTAAAGCCCTGTTTTAAATTGTCAGTACTGTAGTTCTCATTATGTGCATGCTTAGGAGCAGGATAAAGAACTGTAGGCCTCTTCGTTCGATATATACATATTTTCTGTAAAAAAATATATGCATAAAACACTAATGCTTTACTCATGTCCACTATGCTAGTTGAGGGCTCTGCACAAAATGGCACTATAGACACTGCCGTCTACTCTGGAGTGAAAAGATCCACTAATAAAGGATAGCCCTCTATCTGTTGCAGGTTTTCTGCTTGCCCTTCTAACATTATGGACTGCAAAGGTTTGAAAGTATGGCAAATCTTTGTTAAAATCTTGTTGACTCTGCTAAGCTGGAACTTAAAAGTATTATGGCTTGTTATGTGCATTTGTCAAAAACATTTCTTACTGTTGCTGGTGTATGTCACTTCCTGTTCATTTTTACTAACATCTGATATGACAACATAGGCTAAGTATCTATTACCATTAACCAAGCCATCCAGTCTCCTTTAATAATACTAAACACATTCACTATAGATCTCTCTCCAAATCTGATGGAGTAGCAGTATTAAACGCCAGCCAGGCTGGCAGCAAAGTCTTGTGGCTTTTTTTTTTTTTTAATATTTTGTATTGGTTGGGAATAGAACTACTGAGGTACTAACAGGTTGACTCCTGGTCTTACACCTGTCATCAAAGTGGTGCTAAAGAATTTTTATCAATATGGTGATAACTATTTTATATATATAAATTATATATTATTTATACTATATATAAATATGTCCTTAGAAAAATGCACAAAAGCTGAACTGGCTATGCACAAATATGTGTGTAAACATTTAAATTATGCCTGTAACTGGAAACAACTTTCTTTAAATTCTATCTGTAATAAATGTATTAGAATACGTCTGGTCTCTTCTGAAGAGGCATTTCAGAATGTATTTTTAATATTAAGTATTTACTTCAGAACGGAGTATTTCCCTAATACAAATTCCAAGCCAAAATAAACTGCTGGAGTGTAGGACTGAGATACAAACCCTGAATCCCTGTCATTCAGAAAGCTAGCCTTTATCCTTAATTTAGAATAGAAAAAAAGTAAAAATAAAATAAAAAATAAATAAAAATAGATTAATGGGGAAAAGATTCATGGGAAGAATATTCTGAGCTAATCTGAATTGTTTCCCCTTGGTATAGAGCATCACTGCATTGGAGATAGAGACCTGAGACTTTAAGTGTGGCCGTGCCAGGACAGGTTCTCTACAGGGCCTATTTGATGACTGCAATTTGGTGATCTGTGATGAATTCTGGTGTATGTTCCAAGTGACCTCAGTTCTGCAATTGAAGCTTTATTTTATCATACTAGCTCCTCTTTCCAAAATCTCTCTTCTCCCTTTCACTGTCCTCACTGCTGCTAATGGGGGATGGCAGCTGTTGCAAGACCTGGTAGCTGCATGCTGCTTTTGTCAATGGAAATAGTTTCCTTCTGGCACTTTCAGTCTGGCTGTCACACTTTTATGCCATCTTTATGAGCACTGTAACATTTCTCCTGATAAACTGGATAAGTCCATTTAAACTGTTAGCTCACTTAATTGATTCCACTCTTATTTTTCATTGTGACTGTACAACTTGAGAATTAATTATCACATTTATTGGACACCTTTTAACTAGCTCTTATTAAAGGATGTCTTGCAAGAGAATGCATGATGTTGCACAAAATCAGCATGACATCCTTCCAGAAACTAGCATCTGACATGCTATCATAAGGACAAAGTCAGTCGTAACATCCTGGATAAATAGCTACCAAGGAACTGGAAGATCAGCAGCTCAGTCATCCAAGACAGGGACAAGTAGATGTATCTGAGACTAGCTTGTCTTTATTTTTATATACATATATACACACACGTATGCACATATGCTTAAGGAAACGGTTGCACTTCTTTTTGGCTGAATTAGTTTGAGCCTGGTCTGAAATCTGGTCACAACAGTACTGCTCTTGCCCTGAAGCAGCTGCATTAAAATATGTGTAACTGAATTCAGAAATGCAACAACATATCTGTGCATGCCCTGAAAACTTGTGAACTAAAACGAAAAACAAAATTTACGACTGCAAGATACTTAGGATCTTTGAGATTAATAGCTAAACTGATATTTGGAGGTGCAGACAGCTGAATTATAATGATTTCAAATGATCTTAAATATTGGTATCCCTGATCCCTCTTTCTTTGAGTACACACACAGTGGTGAGGTGCCTCCAGAGAGCAGTGAGTTCTCACTCCACCTAGTGATGGGGTTGCTTATCTCCAAAAAACTGGGAGATAGGAGATCATGTGCTGAGAGACCTGACACTAGGGCAAGTGTCAGTCCAGGACTGCCTGCTACTGGTTCTTCTGCTCTGTTGCTCTGTTTTGGCAGGCCATGCTTGCACAACAGCTTGCTTGCAGAGCTACAGATATCCTTTGGTAACATTGGCAGGAAGAGTGTGGCAGACAGGCAAGTGCTGTGCCAGTGACCAACAAGTGCAGCTTGTCAAAACTGTGATTGTTTTAGACATCTTGGAACAAATCTGGCCATGCTGCAAGTGAGATGCATTTCTGCTCTTCCCTGAAGAAGATGGAAAATTTTGTTCTTCTGCAACTTATTTTTCTGATTTAGTGAATGCTTAAGCAAGCAATCAAGGAAGGTGCTCCTCTTGACTGTTAGGTTAGAAAGTGAGAGCAATTCCAGCACTGTAACAGTGCAGGTTTTCTGTATCCGCCCAACACATCTACTGTAAGAATGAAGGGGAAATAAGGAACTGGGAAACATTAAAGATAATTTCTGTTTCTTTGAAATATGGTGGAAAGGACATAATGCTTTGGAGAGAATGAGTGTATCATCTACAAGCTATGCCCACTTAAATACTTTCATTGTTTCAGTACATCATCATTTTGAATAAGCCTTTATATGAACTCCTAGTGCAGTGGAATAATATATCAAAATGGGATGTAGAAATCCTAATAGCTTTGAGATCCTCTTAAGAAGGAAAACGGGGTGAAAGCCCCCTCTGTGCCCATTGGTGGGGTTATCTCTTATTGGTACCTATATATGTGTGTAGAGAAACATCTGCTATAAAACAACAGGCCAAAGAGGAAAAAAAAAAAAGTGTGCTGAGAGATAACATATGAAATTCTCCAGGAACCCATCAGCACTGGGAACCAGTGGGTCTATTGGATCCACAAGAATTGGTAAACTTCGGATGTGGAGAGTCAGGAGAAACAGTGCAAAGGCCACTAACACTCATCATGAATGGCAGGCTATATATATCAGTCCCAATCCAAGAAGACAGTAGCTGCTGTATGCAGACAAAGCAAACAAGTGTAGCTACATGTCTGTTAAAATGAATCAAAGAATATTCTGGGTTAGAAGGGACCCATAAGGATCACAGAGTCCTACTCCTAGCTCCACAGAAGACTGTCCAAAAATCAGACCCTATGTCTGAGAGTGGTGTCCAAAGGTTTCTTGAACTCCAGCAGGCTCAGTGCTGTGACCAAGAACTCTGTCAGGCTAAGTGCCATGACCACTGCCCCGGGGAGCCTGTCCCAGTGCCCAACCACCCTCTTAGTGAAGAGTCTTTTCCTAACACCCAGCCTGACCTTCCCCTGTCCCAGCTCCATGCCGTTCCCTAGGGTCATGTCACCATTACCAGAGAGAAGAGATTAGTGCCTGTCCCTCTATTCCAGTTGAGGGACTTTCTAACCTGGCATTGATGAATTCATATGTTGTGCCACTTCTGAATAAATAGCTGGGGTTGACATCCCAACTTTTGCTCTATCAGAGTAACAGGAGTGTGAGTGTGTGTTTGTGAATGAATGCACTGTGTGAGTAGTTATCTGCTATTAATAACAACTTATTTATTAGAACATCTTTAATTGCTGGCAGCAATCTGTGTCTTGACTAAATCTCCAATGAAGTAAAAAGATATTTACACCAAAGGACTGTAATAGATGTTTCTACCTACTTGTGATTTTTAAAATATACCTTCCCACTGTTATGTATATAAACTAGATTCATCGTGAGCACAGCTTTTAGTATCAAGTTTAAACTTTGGTTTTGAAAGCTCAGACTGGAGTGCATTGTGAAGCCACAAGGGAAAGAATTGGTATGCTGAAATGTTTGTAAGGTGGTCTTAAACAGCAACTACTTTTAAACATCCAAGAAACATCTACTATGGGAGAGAAACTTTATGTAATGTAGTTAAAGACTGAATTTAAGTTTTGACTGGCTTGAAATAAAGGCAAAAAGGATGGAAGAAAGGCTATAATTATTGGAAGAACATAATGTGATGCTTAGACAGGATGTGAAATTCACTGAGGAACATATTGCAGCTATAATTAGAGATAGTGTTTCAGTCACTTTAAAAATGAGTCATTAGAGAATGCATTAAAAAGTAAAATTCTACATCTGTTGGGTCTCCCAGTTGAGACAGAAACCCAAGACCTAAAAGGGAGATTTTTTTTTTTTTTTCTAAGAAACTCTGAGGTTGAATTCCCGAAGTAAAGCATAAATAAAGCTTTGAAGTTGGAAACTGATCAAAACAAAACAGAAGTATAGGTAGCTTGCAATACCTTCAGTATATACTTCTAGAACATTAACAAGAGTACTGATAATCTTGTTCTACAAGGTGTTGTAATTGATTGCTTAAGTTTTACAGGGATTTCCTCTTGTCTTTCATCCTTGCTCCCAGTCATGGTGTGGGGATGGCAAATATTTCCACTTTGTTCTCAGAATGTACAAGTAAGAACAGTTGAGTGACGTAGTCTCGGTTCTTCCATGTTCATCATCCATATAAAATGAACTGGATGGAGAATAGATTTTATTATTCATTGCTCAGCTATAATAAATAATTTTCAACTAAATTCTTATAATTATGCTAGGGCTATGGGTGAGAAGCACAGATGTCAGTGTTTGATTGCTTTGGCTTTTTGCAAAGAGTTGGATTTTCTGAGGGAGAAGTTTGTAGTAAGGAGGTCAATGCATGGAGCTGGCGCCACATTTTTCTCAACCTGTTTACATGTGGGAATTCTCTACAGTTAAACATATTGACAAGCAATTTTAATCACACAGCAATTTAAAGGAAAATGAACTACGCAATAATGAAGAGAATTCTGGTAATGATTCTGTGGTTTCCTCTTGTCAGCTTCTAATACTGATTATTCTCTAGATCTTTTTCTTGTTTTGTTTTATTGTAATCTGTTTTGAAATGTGTTCATTTGCATCCACAGTGTTCCACTGACTAAACTTGTGTAGACTTGTAATGAAATTAGATGACTTTATGTCACAGGCCTAGTTGATAAAAAGTAACTCACAGATTTGAGGTCTCTGATACTGCATGAGCAACACTGTCACTAGCTGCTAGGGAACATATGGATGTAACACTTAATCTAGTTAAGATGAGGAAACGTACATACTCTGTACTTAGAACTATTTGCTTAATTTATAAATCTTTTTGTTGAGTATAAACCATAACCACCAAAAATTGCTTTTGAGCACTTCATTATTGTGACAGTCAAAATAAGAGGTAGCTTGAGCAGATAAATCTGAAGCCCTTCTTCCTTTCCTTTCCTTTCCTTTCCTTTCCTTTCCTTTCCTTTCCTTTCCTTTCCTTTCCTTTCCTTTCCTTTCCTTTCCTTTCCTTTCCTTTCCTTTCCTTTCCTTTCCTTTCCTTTCCTTTCCTTTCCTTTCCTTTCCTTTCCTTTCCTTTCCTTTCCTTTCCTTTCCTTTCCTTTCCTTTCCTTTCCTTTCCTTTCCTTTCCTTTCCTTTCCTTTCCTTTCCTTTCCTTTCCTTTCCTTTCCTTTCCTTTCCTTTCCTTTCCTTTCCTTTCCTTTCCTTTTCTTTTCATCACTGGTGTCTGAAAGTGGTTATTGTGATATTTATCAATGGAAGAATAGCGTGTTTGCTCAAAAGAAGTTGGTTACAAGACATAAGTTCTGCTAGTTGGCTTGCCAGTTAAGTTCATCTCTGTGGAAATGCAAAGTAAACACTTTAGGGTTGTTTTGATGTTAAACTACCGTACTCCTTTGATGCACTGTTATTTGGAAGCTGACTTCTGCTGAGTTTTCCTGTTCTGTCTTAGGTGCTTCTCCACAGCAACCTCATCTCCTGTCGTGCAATGTAGTATTACTTCTAGCTGAATATTGTTGTTGATAGAGCTGCAGAGCTGCACGCTTGTAGGTGCAAGTAGATAACAGTCAGCAGTGTAGAAAAACCCGGGCTATGCAAATATAACAGGACAATTGCTCCCAACAAGGTGCTGCACTGAGGTAGATATATTGCAACTGAGAAATCAAGTGGTGTAGCCCTCTCTACACAACAATATGTTGCGCTATATAAATATTCTCATATTTGTAAAGGTTCTTTAACTCTATTTAAGACAAAACAGCTTGCAGGCTTCAACAAGAAACGAAAACACCTTAGAAGTAACACAAGTAACCCAGTTCTCATAACTGCTGTATTTTTTGCTTTATTAAAAGAAAAAAAAAAAAAAAAAAAAAAAAAAAGAAGTTTAGAACCCATGCTATTAACAACTTTCACAAAATTCAAAGGTAGGTGTTTCTTGAATCTGTTGCATCCTGTCTCAGATAAAATGTCACAAAGATGATATCTGGGATAAGGACAACTTTCCCCTGCAAACAAAACAGGATTTATTTTTTTCCTGTTGCATTAATTAGGAGACACATTCTTTATTATTTCCCTTTAATGACATGTAAAATTAAAATTTGATTTAAAATTACTATTTTTTAACCTTTTCATATACTTCCAGGGTAATTCTGTCCTGTGAGTGGTTTTCATCAGCCTAAAACTGAGGTACTGTCTAATGTATACAGAAATAAAAACACAGTTTCTCAAGAGCAGAGCAGGAAATGCTACAAGTGTAGAGAATACTTGATCAGCTGTCCGCAGCTTGGTGTTAGCTGTGGCAGTGACAGGTCTGGTCTAGAGATAAACGCAGACTGGTATAATCATGTTACAACTAGCTGGATATGCTTCAGACTAAAAGGCTTTCTCAGGCAGATGGATTTTGATGCTTTTTTTTTTTTTAACTGTTTTAGGACAAGCAGTTTGTGCACACTTGAGCATGAGTGTGAGAAACATTCCGTAGCCAATAACTTAGGCTCAGGCGAGGATCTCAGTGAAGTAGTAATTTATTCGCGATTGCAATGGCGGGCGTCACACAAGCAGGAGCGCACCTACTGGTTCCAAAACACAGTTTATATACTTTCTGATGACAGGACCCTCCCCTGTTTCCCCACTGAGTGGGTAATCCAGGTTCACAATCTATCTGATGCTTCACAGACAACTCACGGCCTTCAGTTGCGGGCCTGTTAAATTTCAAATTTCTTTTGACTTTTTTCTACTGTTTGAAATGGTAATGTTTCTTCACTTATCTGACTTGACTTAACACCGTGATTTTCACCTAATCGTTCTAAGGAGTCTGGTTGTCTGCATTTTACAAGGTCGCCTGCTAAGTTTTCTTATCACTGCAAGCATATCTCAATACCCCATTCCTTACCTTTAAACAATGTAACTCTGCAAAAACAACATTTTTATTCCCACAATTCCCCCCTTTTCTTTTTTTATAAATTGTTGATTTTTGCAAAACTTTTCTCTAAGGTGTAATTTGGTAGATATCTTCCTCTTCTTCACCTTCTTTGCTTTCCATCTCCTCTAATATCATCACCTTATCTGAGTAAGGTGGTGGCTTTATGGTCATTTGTTTCAATAGTGCAGTTTCAATTAACCACTGTACTAGTCCTCTTACACAGGGGGTAATGCAACAACCAACGGCTGTCAAAACTCCTGCTACTACGATCAAGGATGTAAATATGCCTAATTTTTCTGCCAATTCACTGGCAAGGGTGGTAAACCCTTGCAATGCTCTAGTTACTATGAAATCCGGGGCAGTATTGTTGGGTATAAAAGGGCAACAATGGTTGCTCAGTATCACACACACACATCTCCTTTCTCCACAAGCATCATATCTAATGCTATTCTGTTTTCCCAAGCCATTTTGCTGGTGGCATCTAGTTGTTCAGCGATTCCTCTTATCGTATCCCTTGTATAATTTGTGAATCTCTGCTGATTATAATAAATATAATTAATCCAATCCACATTCTTATTGATTGTTACCCACCAGAACAGTGACTCAAACACTGCAGCAATTTGATTCCTGGCTTTATGTTCAACAGAAACTCCTCTAGCCACCCCAATAGAATCTATGTACACTCTATCATCAAATGATACTCCTAAGCTTCTTTTACTTCGTCTGGGTATTTGTGATGTTTCTCTTTCAAATGCCAGGGTGAAGGGTATAGCTAATTGAACAAGTGCACAAGTGCCTCCCCAGTTAGATGGTAGGGTGGACCGTAAGATCTTCCCTCCACAGTACCACCAGAGATCTACCCTGGGGATCTCAAGTCTTGAGCAGTTTCCCATCAAGTCCTTGGTAGCATTCAAGGTCCTCGTGCACGAGGCAAATTCTCCCATATGCCATGTAGCACTCACACTGTGCCGTGAGAGGCAAGCTGGTTACCTATAGCTGTAGAGAATGCAGGGGGAACCCTGATATTGCTATCACGCAAGGAAGGGAACAGCGAAGAGAGAGACTTACAGGTCTCATTTCTCCAGGTAGTCTTCTCTTGGTACAATGCAATCATACATCTCATCCCCTTGGTCCACCCCAATGGGCAGGGCACTATCTGGGCACTATCTAGGCAATTGGTCATCCCGAGGCACAAGCATAGCAACTGCTGTGGTTGAGACTCTGGACAGTATATTTGACCCATTCTATCCAGGCATTCACATCCCCATACCCTGTTTCAATCTCAAATGTTTGAACTGCCGCATTTCAAAGAGGGCCTCCTGTTTTCTCTCCTGTTTTCTCCTTGAGTTTCTCCCTTTCTCTGGTGGCAATAGAGGATCGTTTCCATGCAGCTATTCTCAATCTGGCTGTTGGGTCTCTCCCAGTTATTTGTTCTCTCTGCTCAATTGTTGTTGGGCATTTAAATCTCCACAAGCTAACACCTCACAAGCATCAAACATGACAGATTGTGGTACATAACCCTCTGTCACATTCACCCATATTTTTACGGGGTATCCCGTCTTACTATTATCTGGTCATGCCTTTTCCAAATTGCCAATTGACCAAGGCTTTCTCTGAGGCCTACAATCATTAAAAACAAAATTAATAATTGATTTTTCCCTGTCATTATTTTTAAACCTTAGGTTTCCAAATAATTATCAATACAAAGAATAAGATGTACACTACTACTATAACAAACCCCCCTTGGGAGCACTTCAATTCACTATAGGTCTGTCCTTTCTCTCAATCACAAGTCACACTCATTAGTTACCTGTGAAAATAAAAGGTTAGTTTACAATTGTAAGCTTTTATCCCGCTCAGAGTCCACTATGAGATTTTTCTCTTCGATTTCAGCTTCCAACAAGTCTTCTGTAGAAACAGCTTCCCAGGTACTAGGGTCGATGGATGCCTTCACTTGAGTATAGTGAGTGCAACCTTTTTCCGCAGTTCCTATGGCTGTTTCAGGGGTTAGTAGTACTTGGAAGTGTCCTTCCCATTCAGGCCGGAGTTGATCCTTTCCAGGTCTGAATCAGGACCCAATTTCCCACGGGTCCTGAGAGATGACAAAGAAGAGGACAACCCCAGAATACAGTTCTTAAAAAAACTCTCGTTTCGAATTGTGGTATCTCATCCCTTCTGCCCAGATAGGGTAATCTGAACAGCATCTCATACGGTGAAATTCCTATATCGTTTCTTGGTGCTGTTTGAACCTGTAGGAGTGCTAATGGTAAGCATTTTACCCAAGGAAGTTGGGTTTCTAACACTAATTTAGTTAATTGCTTCTTTAATGTCTCGTTCATTCGCTTTACCTTCCCATAAGAGGAGGTGTGCCAGGGGGTGTAAAAATCCCACTCAGTCTCTAAGGCCTGCATTAACCCTTGCAGTACTTGTGAAGTGAAATGATTTCCTTGATCTGAATCAATGTTTTCAGCTATCCCATATCTAGGGACTATTTGCTCCAGTGATACCTTAGCCACCATGTTTGCAGTGGCATATACAGAGGGGAAAGCTTACACCCATCCAGTCACATGGTCAGTTAGGACAAACAAGTACTTAAGTCTCCCTGCTTTAGGTAACTCAGTAGAGTCTACCTGTATACTTTGGAAAGGTCGAATCCCTGGCTCCTGTCCCCCTCTAGGTGGATTACGGATGAACTTTTTATTTACCCTTTGACATATGGTATATCCTCTGCATATTTGCTTCACTAAAGTGTATATTCCTACACAGACATACTTTCTTAGCACAACATCACACATTACTTGCACCTCCCAATGACTCTCTTGATGTAAAACGATTAATATTTGCCTCATTGGTGCTTTATTCAGCATTTCTCTCCCATCAGGGAATATCCATTTTCCCTCAGACTTCGTGGCTCCTGATTCCTTAAAAAAATCTTTCTCTTAAAACTTTTTAGTTCTTAGTTTTCAACAATTCCCTGAATCCTCTCTGGATTTATTCTCCATTTTCCCTCAGACATTAGATGTCTTAAATACCTGACTTCTCTTTCTACATACTGTAATTTATTTTTCAATACTCCCAAGCCCTGCTTTCCCAGAAAGTTGAATAGCTTGTTAGTAACTTCCTTCACAACTGTTTTCTCCTGTCCTGACAATAAACGATCATCTATATTTTGTAACAGTAATTCCTCCTTGGGAGGTTGGAATTGCTCCAAAATCTGTTCTAGAACTTTGCCCAAATAAATTGGTGGCCCTGTAAACCCCTGAGGTAAAACTGTCCACATCCCCACATCAGAGTCTTTCCAGTCAGAGGGGAATATATCTTTGCTCTCAGGGCCTGAGAGCACTCCATTAATAACACTGTTATTCCAGTCTAACAATTTACTATTTGAATGCCCAATTTCATCATCAAATCCCTTCCCAACAAGTTAGTCCGTGCCTTGGGTACATACAATAATTGCCCAGAGATCATTTTATCCCCTAGTCTCAGTTTGGTATCCCCCAAAGGTGGCACTGTTATCCCAGCCCCTTCTACCCCCATCACTTCTTAGGGTTTCATTAGTTAATTTAATCCCTGATACTTTACAGGCCAGTAATGACCTAGCTGCCCCAGTGTATTGGGTTTGATGGCAAGGTGTGGGGGGGCTGCAGTGGCAGCCCCCACGAAGAGAATCCAGAAACCGCCCCGTGGCAGATAAGGGACAATTTCATCCGGCCCCAGAGGGGCCCACCGCTGCCCAGAGCCAAGCCATGAGCAACACAGTCCGTGCCTCTGTGAGAGCACATCCATGAAAACAAACAAACAAACAAACAAAAACCTGCTGCTCAACAGCAGCTGGGAGAGCGAGGAGTGAGAAACCTCCCCACAGACACCAAAATCAGCACAAAAGGAAGGGGGTGGAGGCGCTCCAGGCGCCGGAGCCAAAGCCCCCTGCGGCCTGTGGAGAGGCCCCTGGTGGAGCAGGCTGCCCCCCCCCCCCCCCCCCCCCCCGATACTTGGGAACCTGACCAAACACCACAGCAAATATACCAAAACTTCTAGACTGTTACTTAGATAATGCCTACATCCTCTTTCCCTGCTCATTCAACTTTCCCAACTCATTCAAAAAACAGCTCTGTCAAACATTACATACCACACCTTTAACACCTTCAATAACCCTTTTTAACACTTCTTTTTATCTTTCTCCAGCCTGTACTTTCACCAAAGTCTCAGTCATTGGCCAACTTAATTCCATACCTTTCTCCCTCCAGGATGCTGAAACAACATATCAGTATAACATATCTCATCCAATTTTCCTTCTCTCCTCCTTCTTCCACTCCGGATATTCCTACCTGAAGTGGCCAGCCTGGCCACATTTAAAACATCCTACCAAAGCCTGTCCCTGCTAAGATTCAGGCCGCAACACGGGTAGCTTTCCTTGCCTGCCATTCCTTCATCTCTCTTCCTCTCCTTTCCATCCTGGCCCTGACTCCCCCTGAAGATTTTCTTCCTCTTTCTCCAACCCTCTGCCTGACTACCTGCTACACTGTCAATACCATTAGTTTCACTCTCTGCTTTTCCTTCTCATCTCCCCTCCTGACACACACCTTCAGGGCCTCCCGCAGGAGGGCTCCCCAGTGACTACATCCCCCCACCTTCTGGAGCATTTTCTGTGTATCTTGCCAGGCTTTAATCACAAAATGAACTTTCAAGAGCCCTTGGGATACCGGGTCCTCAGGATTCATCCCCAAGTACTTTCTCATTCTGACCCCAAGTCTCTCATATGATTTCTGTGTTGCACACTATTATTATTCCAGCCAGGATCGGCAAGTGGTTATTTCTGCCCTGCCGGTATTACCCCTGGTCCTGGAGGATGAGCTCTTTCCGATTTTTGTATAGCAGCTCTCCTCCTGATCATTCCCATTTCTTTCCCTGTAAACAACATATTTATATACATATCCCCCCCCCCCCCCCCCCCCAGGAGTATAAGTTAGGTCCTAGGAACTGGTCTAATAGTTCAGCTAGCCTGTTGGGGTCCTCAGTTAAAGACTTCATCTCCTTAAAACGCCTAACCTCTCTGCTGGTAAGGAGGGGGGGAAGTTCACCTAAGAGGATACACAGTTAGTGTTAGTACTGTTAGTATCAGGGAAGGCAAAATTCTCAGTACCTCTTCTACCTTGTTCTAATTCTTGCCAGAGCCGAGAGTACGCTCTTCTCTAGGAACAGTGTTAATTGCAGTCCTTGTCTCCCTTCCTGGAGCGACTGCTGCTGCCACCGGTGCAATATTAGGATTATAGGGAGCATAACTTGTCTCCTCCTCCAAAAAAAAAAAAAAAAAAGGAATCTTATTGTTTACACATAAATTTAAAGCCTGAATTTTCATCAGGCCCGTATTTTGGCGAAAATACTGCTGTTTCCTTAATTGGTTCTTTTGTCCAGACTAAAACACAATATTTAACCTTTTTTTTTTTTTTATCATCTCCTTTAATTTTGAGATTAATTTTCCAATTTCTTATAATTCTCCAGGAAGAACTTTCAGTAGGCACTCCCTCAGGGTTATTTCCCTGTCCCCTGGAACTCATATTTCCCATTTTTCCTAGCCCTTGTCAGTGTGCTGCTACAGAAATTTCCCTCCTGCAGGGTACCACACACTAACGTTCCAATTCTGGAAAATGGGGATGTACTGCCAAGCACTTCCCCGTGCAAGGGGTACCGCACACCTATGAGTTTACCAGATTCCCTGGTGTACTGCCAAGCACTTCCCTGTGCAAGGGCTTACCATACACCAAATTTCCCAAGACTCTTCTTTTCTCTCCCTTATCTCACGCTTCATCCGTCTCCGGCCACGCCCCTCGCGGAGCTACGGAACCGCGGATGAGGACTCCACACTCGCTTCGTACAAAAGTACGTCTCAATCACACATCATACGGAGTCTCACCCGACCCCCAAGGCAATACTTAATATTTCTTACCTTGGTCTGTGCACAGAGTTACCGGATCAATTCTTAAACCCGGAGTGCCTACCTTCTTCCCTTCCCCACTGCTTCATGGATCCTGCCTCTTTAATCAGTCTCCGGCCCTCTGTCAGCTCTCTGCAGAACCACCACCGTCGATGCACAGGACCGCTGAAATCAGCGGGGCATGCCTTCCTGCTGCTGCGGCGGTGGGGCTCCCCGGTAGGTGACTGGATCCCAGACGAGCCCCCAAATTGTGAGAAATATTCCGTAGCCAATAACTTAGGCTCAGGCGAGGATCTCAGTGAAGTAGTAATTTATTCGCGATTGCAATGGCGGGCGTCACACAAGCAGGAGCGCACCTACTGGTTCCAAAACACAGTTTATGTACTTTTTGATGACAGGACCCTCCCCTGTTTCCCCACTGAGTGGGTAATCCAGGTTCACAATCTATCTGATGCTTCACAGACAACGCACGGCCTTCGGTTGCGGGCCTGTTAAATTTCAAATTTCTTTTGACTTTTTTCTACTGTTTGAAATGGTAATGTTTCTTCACTTATCTGACTTGACTTAACACCGTGATTTTCACCTAATTGTTCTAAGGAGTCTGGTCTGCATTTTACAAGGTCGCCTGCTAAGTTTTCTTATCACTGCAAGCATATCTCAATACCCCATTCCTTACCTTTAAACAATGTAACTCTGCAAAAACAACATTTTTATTCCCACATGAGTAACCTCAGTAGTATGTCTGATCATACTCTTGCGTGTCAGCATTCCTCTGTTACTGGTGAACCGCAGGTGAGGCATGTCTTCTGGAAGACTTTTACACATGAAAGCAGAATAGAAGTACCAGAAACACCAAATGCAGAGGGGAGAGAGTTCAGGTTTGGGGGCTCTGTTTTTTTAAGAAAATTATTTTTTGAGAGGCCTTTTTAGCAAGAGAGAATGAAAACTAAACTGCATTTCCACTTGTTACCTTCTGGTATCAGTATCACTGTGTACCTGTGTGTGCCATCCAAGGCACACTCAGGATGTAAGTAATAGAGTTGCTCAGCTTTTATGTAAATGGAAATATTAATTATCATCTCTGAATTGCAAAACTACAGTACATCTCAATAACAAATGTAACCCTTGGGCAATGGTTTATGACTAGTGTATTTTAAACCACCCAAAATTTCTATAATTATACTGACCATGTAGGGTCTGCAAAGTATGATTTTCTTAGGTCAGACAAAGCATAGTTTGAAAATGATGGTTAAAACCTCACAAAAGGGGTTATAGCCAATTTCTTTTTTTAAAGCCGTGGATGTAATTCTCACAATGCTCCATTCAGTGACTTTTAAAAGGTTGTGAAAGAAAGAAATAATGAAGCTTGTTGATACGCTTGTTTCTTATTCTCGTAGAAGGACAGTTCAGTTACTGTGTTTAAGAACTCATTCTTTCCCCTTACCCCCCATGCCATTTTGAATGACATCTCAAAATTGTGTTTTGCTGAGCTTAAAAGCTAGCTTTCACAATATCAAATATGTTTAGGGTAGAATTTTATATAATCATATCTAGAGCATCACCGCTAAAGCTGGGTAAGTTGTTCTTTGTGTTGCAATCATTCTTTTTGTGAAGCATTTGTTTTAGGTAGTAAGGACACTAACAAAAGAACATCACAGTCAAAGCTGGGCAACTCTTCCTTGTTCTGGGTGGGTCTTTTGTGATAATTTAGAGCTACTTCAGGGCATTGTCAGGTTTGGTAGAAGGATATAGATATAAACTGACCTCTAATACTATTTGCATCAATGCACATAATCTGATCTAATATTCTTTAAAAAATGACCTATCTGTGTAATTTTGTTTTATGTAGAAACAATTTGTATGTTACCAATACCTTAATTGCATGGCATTGCCTTGTCTACCTTCTAGAAGCTAAAACAAATTGAAAGACTGATAAAAGTAGCTTTTTTTTTTTTTTTCTACATTTGTTTCCCTGTATGTTTTCTTCATTGTAAGTGTATCTTACAAAGGTAAATGAGCTGGAAAGACTGCAGTTTCTCTGCTTAATAAGTGGGTGTTGAGTAGGTCCAGAGCAAGCTCTGTAGTGGTATTTCATTCAAAACAGAGGCCTGAAGATTAGAAACTATTACATTTGCATATTTAACTACTTATTATCAAACAGAATTCAAAGGTCCAAGAGCAAGTAACCATCTTAAATACTGAATTACTTGTATATGTATTCTTTCATATCTGGAACATTCCTGTGTCTTTAAACAAGCAAACACAAAGTCCTGCAAGCACCTTAATTGCAAACTAGACTGCAAATATCCATAGATTTTTATAAAAAAATATTTTTAACTGTTGCTTACACACCATATTCACCTATCTCAGTAGTCAGAAAATCTTGCTGGGCTTAAGGGTTTTCCTAGATCAATTCTTGTGTTGCACCATGCTGTGTAAATAGCTTTCCATTGAAGTTTGAAGAGCTGTTAAATGTATTGGGTAAATTCTGCTATGAAGTATGCCCTAACAAGCTCCCAAGATAAGTTTCCTCCTCATCTCTTTCGTTCTAAGTACACATCCCAATCCTTCAAAGCTCCACAAATAACTTCTTCAAACCTCCACAGAACAAAGAGCTTCTCCCCCCATGAAGGAGCAGTTGAAAGGAAAGTGGGCAGAGAAGATATGCTGAACTCACTGAAATAAAAGATACTTACTTCCATTCAATTTCCAAACCTTCTCAAGAAGAATTCTTGAAGTTAACTATATCTAGTTAGTCAAATAGTACAAATAGTTAGTACATATCTGACGCTTTTTTATACATTAATCTTTTATTTATTCTTTTTGTTTACTTATGTGCTCCTTCTAATGATTAAAGAACCAATTATGAAGCTATGTGAAGCTATATGAAGTTGGGTTTCTTTTTTTTTGATGGGGAGGGGGTGCTAAGACACTTGAACTATGCTTTAAGTGATTTATGGGGAACTGTCAACATTTTAACCTCTATTTTGTTCCATTGCTTTCCTTTTGAATAAGGGAGAGATCATTTGTTTAAAGTAGTATACTGTTGAATTGAATTCTAAAACATTTTAAATGAGACTTTTTATTTCTTATCATACGATGCAGTTCATTTTTTCTGTTAATTTTTATAAAGTTATAACTACTGAATTGCACAACTGGAATTCTGAATAATTCCTTAAATAACTACTGTGAGTTTCATTGCTTGGCAAATTTGGTAGGAATGTTGAGAGCAAAATCTTGATCTCTATCTAGATTTCAGATAGTCAGAAGTTTTCATGAGGTGAGCTGACCAGGACTTGGAAACGGAATAACTTTGTCTAAGAAAGTGTCAACCTGAGAAGGCTTCTCAAGGCTAGCAGATGAAGGAAATGGAGCACACACATGCAAGCATGCATGCACACAGACACATGCACTCGTCCTCTGTGACAAATAATAATTAATAAGGATGTGGCTTAGAGCTGCTATTTACATCACCTTAAGCTGTGCTCTCAAGCAAAATAAATAAATTTTAAAGTTGGCATTTTCTTCATATTTTCAGGAGTGCAGTGTACAGCTCCAGCAAGCTCTGCTATGCTTGAGGTTGGCAGACAAATTGCATATGAATTTTCTTATGGTGACAGTGGTAGTGGCCTGTTTGAGTGGGTTCTTCAGAAACTGAAGATGTTTGGCTGTTTCCAGCACCAATCTCTAACCAAATATTTACTTAAGGGAAAGAATGCTTGTCTAGCAGCTATGGAATAAGACTTTATTCCTTCTTCCACGTCTTAACAGAGGTAAAATTGGTTTGTAAAATCACTTACCTCTGAGAAGCATCCCAGTCTGACTGTTTTGTTAACAGCTGTGCTGCCTGATGGGAACAGCAGCTGAGCACAGTAGATGCTGTAAAGCTGTTGTTGCACTAAGTGTGAAGGCTGACCCTTAGGTGCTCAGTAGAGGGGAACACACGTGGCAGGTACCTGATTAATCATGAAGACCTATAAAAAACTGAAGTATAAGAGGAGGAAATTTTATTTGCAGTGGGCATGTAAATGAATGCAACCTGATGGCTAAATGCTATCATAATTCTAGTGCCAAGCAAGTAGCAGTGGAGCTCAAAATAAAGGAGAACAGGATCCGTGAACCATTATGGAGTTTTCCAGAACTCCATAGTTCTCATACTCATAGTTCTCCATACTCATAGAAAAAGTGTACAAGGCAAAGAAGATGGGACACAAAAAGCCACCATATCATTCAATATGTTGAGGAGCATTGCAAACTCTGTAACAGATATAGTGTTTGCTGTCTGCAAATACAGAGCAGTCAGCTGAGCCTCCTCTGATCAACAGTCTTTCCTCTTCTTCTGTTCTCTTGGGAATGCTGTCCTCCTTGGATATCACTTGTCAGGGGCTTTGAGTCAACCCAAAGGGGCAAATGAAGCAAAAAAAAGAAAAAAAAGTTTTCCATATCTTAACAAGATTTTTGTTTGAGCTTAGTGAAGAAAATGAGAAGCAATTTTAACTTCTGTTTTTATCCACCGATTGATCCGTTTGCCCCATTCTATTCCTGTTTTTGCAGCTTTAATTTGAAGAGGAGAAAGAAGAACTTACCAAAACAGTTAAATTCAGTCTGAAATTGAGCAAACTGAGATTTATTGGCAGGAGGGAGATGTTACAAATGGAGTGGTTGAAATAAATCCATGTGTTGGGAAGGTTAAAATAAAGTAATAAAGTATTGGATGAATGGTCATAAAAAGACCAAAGATACAAAATTTGAACAGTAGAAGCAGAAGTCAAGCAGTCAGCATGTAATGGATTGAAAGAATTAGTTTAATATGATGGCAAGAAGAAGGGGGCTGTAAAATTCTGTGAAAAGAAATGGAAGTAAGCCACCATGCTGAACGAGATTACAAAATGACTGAAATGGGAAACTTTGATGTAGATTTGATGGGGTATTCTGTAGGAGGGTGAAAACAGCTAAATGCAGTGATTTTGGAAGACTGAAATACAGCAGAGTATTAGGCTCCCCTGATGAAATCAGCATTGAGAGCTTAAAGCATACGTGGTCATCTTAATAAGCACATTGCAGTCCTAGGACTAATGCTTTGGTTACCATTTTACCTTTTAATTTGAGAGAAATTGGAGGAAAGCTCTAGTGTATAATTGCCAGTGCTCATTCACAATCTCTGGATTCAGTTTCTGCGGTATCAGTTCATTAAAGCTTCCTCCTGCAGTTTTATCTGTTGTATGAACTATGATATGCCTATGATATGTGCATTCCAGTTTCCTTTGTGATCAGTTCAGTAACCTTTCTTTTTGGCTGGGGTTTGAGTTTGGGGGTGTGTCTGTTGCTTAGATGAGGACTTTGCCTTGATGGCTAGTTGGGAACAATTTATCAAAATTAAGTACAGATTATTATTGCTCTTCTTATAAGGCAGTATATACACATGCACACATACAGATACAAGGCTATCCCATTACAAAATCATATACTTTTTTTTTTTTCCTCTATGCCAAGATGCATTTTAAATGCTGCCACAGCAAGGTTTTCAGTTCTGTTAAAGGCACAGCTCCTCAGGTACTGTGTGCATTGCTTTTCATGGTGTTATTAAAATGGTTTCCTGCAGCTGACAGGCTTGTAGTTAATCTTTATAGAGCTAGAAAATGTACCATAAATGAAAGCTTTCTGATAGTGACCATGAATCCCTACGTTATATATATTACTAAAGACATAGAAAGGGGAGTATAAGGCAAAGACCTGTGTGTCATAGTATTTATTTAAAACAAAACTTTTATTTAATACTTTATTTTTCAATATATACTCAGGGTAGGATTTTTAGCAGTACTTCAGAAAGGTAGGTGCATAAACTGAACTTCCTATATTTCTAGCTTTGGACATAACTTCTTTCTTCCTGAGTACATTCCTCCATGATCAGGATTGTGTTCCTTTCCTGAGATCTTTGAAGTTTTGGAGGAGTTTTCATCCTTAAATAAATAAATAAATAAATAAAATGCAAATCTCTAGCAGAATTCTACTGCTAAATTCCATGAACTTTTTTTTTTTAAAAAAAAAACAGCTTTACCTATTTTTCTCTGTACAGATACAAGTATTCTTAAGCTTTACAAATAAGGGGTAAAAAAAAAATAAGATAATATGCTTGCTGTTATGTGTTCATTGAGGAACACGAAGAATACGTAGATTTTATATATAAAATAAGATGTGCTTGAATTAGTCACTTCTAACCTTATTGCAATTACCTTAAAGTGAAATCAAGAGTTCAAGGGAAAGTTTTGATTTGAATTTTGACGATGTTCACAAACACATGATTAATCTTTCTGCTTGGCTTTTTAGTAATGGTAATTTAGAGTTTTATTTAACACCTGCCCTTAAACAGGACTTTTTTGCACCTGCAATTTATGCAGAAATTACATGAGTAGAGTTTTTCACCTTTACTTAGTTGTAGAAACAAAAACATCAGCTAGGGACGGTCTATGTAAACACTTCAGTAGAATGTGTCCCCTGTTTTCAGTTCATGTATACTGATATTAAAATTTAAGGGACTATCAATTTGCCCAAATGAAGAATAGGGCCCATGAAGTGTCACATAAAATAAGAGGCGCACTTTACTCTCTGCCATTATTTAGTCAAAAAAATTGTGCCAAAACAAAACAAAACAAAACAAAAAACAGTAATCTAGGAAAATGATTCAAAGCCTTGTTTATCTCATGCAGAAATAGATAATGAAATTATAACTAATCTGACGGCTGTTGGTTGTTAAATGCAAAATGACTGAGATTAAACTACCTACTGCAAGAATTACAGAACAAATAGCCAAGACAAAGTGATGCTAAGAAAACTTAGTGAACTACAGAGAATGAGCCCCATGTATAGGTTAAATTATCTCTACTAATGATTGATGAGAAAAGCAGTTTAATTATATTAATTCAATTAATTTTATAAATGCATTAGAGATCTTCCAGATATGTATTTTAGTTAATGAATCACTACTTGTTTTAATAGTAAATGTAACAAACAAAAGCAGGAAACACTATAGCGTAAAGAAAATAATTAGCTGCCATATTTCCAGCTTCCATTACAATGCAAGCCTGTTTCTGCTACGACTGATCCTTGCTTCTTCCTACTTTAATCTTGGTGAGTTTTATCTTTGTGGTAAGCACAAGCTAAGTCTTTCCTGTTACAGATGCCTTTAAGCTGCTTCTAGGTACCTGTTTTGCTATCTTCCCTTAATGATATTCTGCTACTTAACCCACTCAGGGTCAAAACCCTAGTTGGATGAATAGGATCAGTAAATTTTTAAGACTGGGCATATGAACAGGTCTGCAGGATTTTCATTTTGTCTGGATTTTAAAGGATGTGGCTGTTATGTTGATTTTTTTTTTAAATGTTGAATAATTATGTGATTGAAGTCTCTGTTCTAAGCCAAGCTTGTTGGAATAAAAAACGTTTACTACTTCACTCTTTTTTTAATAGAACATCATACAGAAAAATTACTTTAATTTTGATAGTGATTTTGCTTAGTGGTTTAACTAGAAAGTAACAAAAAAAATGCTTAATATTTTCATGCTAAGTGTAATATGGGAGAAAAATATGCAGACCAAGTTAAATTTATTTTAAAATGTTATTTTGAAATTTGACTAGCATTTGCAGTGACTTGCAACACTAATGTCTTGCAAAACTGAATTTGGTAAGTCAGAGTGGTGAACTGTCTTCTGTGTTTGCCATGAGTTTGTCTGTACTCAGTGCCACCTTTTCTATTATTTCCAGTCCCTGGGTGTTGCTGTTTAATTATTAAATATGTACAGAATTCTAAATCTAGTCTTCATAATTGACATAAAACTTGGACAACCCTAGTTTTAGCCATAACCAACATAACTGATTTTCTTACTTATATGATATTTGACAAGTTTAATTTTCAAATTACCTACATTCACACAAATATAGCTGTAGAGGAAAAGAATGTTTCAGAAATGCCATTCTTGGATGAACATATATCTTTGGGGGTGGGGGGAACTTTACTTCTTATAATAACAATATGTTTGACTTAAATGACACTGTACTTCTCAGCACCTAACACTTTCTTCAGGTAATGAGATTTTTTTTTTATTTTATTAAAAAACAACAAAAAATACAAAAACAAAAAAACCAAAGTTCTACATTAGAAAGCTCACCTCTTCTTTTTTTTTTTTTTTTGATATCAGTCGGTCTTATTAAAAATCTTGTCTTGTTTATATCTCTAGACCTTCACAGCTATAACAGTTTTATTTCCAAACTACTTTCTTGTTGAATACAAGTAGACTGAGACTAGTTATCTGTGCAGTCACACTAAAGAAACAAGAAAAAGGTTTGTCAGGGCAAGAAATTAAACACGTATTTCCTTCTTCTCATTCAAATCAAATTGAAGTAGCTCGTTTGGGGAAAACACGGAAGACTCATCCATTTATAGTATTTCTGTAGTTCCCTACTTCACACATCTGTTTTCTAAATCATCTGTTAATCATGTTCATGTCTAAAAGTATATTTCATGTTACCTGCACAAATCCCTTTTACCAACTCACATCAGTATTGTTTCAATTGTTATTTTTATATTTTTAGCCTTGCATGATTCTGTGAGCCTAAGTGCACTCTGTCATGAAGAAGCACCTCACTTACTGTCTTTTTTTCCTTGAACCTGCAACTGTGAATTTTCAGCAGAGGCCTCCTAGGTCTAGGGAATCAGTTCTTGTCTGGAAGTCATACCATATCTTAGTCACCTCTCTCCCTGGTCTGCTTGTACAGATGAACCATGTGCTTTTAAAGCAAATCATTCCCTGGTTTTTACTTCTGATGTCATTCATTCCAGATTAAAGCATAGTAGATGAGCTCCAGGCAGGCGCCTAATGGAGCTCTAATTACTGATGAGTGCTCTGACAATGGGACCAAACAATAGATAGTTTGAAATAAGTTCCCCTAAAACTTGTATATGATAAGTGTTAGAACCAGCTGTTTCAATCCGTACATCTACTAGTAAATAAATAAATAAATAAGTCTATCAGTACAGCTAGACATCCATTCATTTAAATTAAGAAAATTTCTTAGCCCTCAATATCTACTACTGCACCCTTCAAGACTTAAAATAACTCAAAAAAGCAGTATCTGGCTGATCTCTAGCAAATGTTCCCAAATGCTTATCTTAGATTAGGTACTGAAAATATGGAGAAAAAGTAAAATTTAAAAGCAAAGCATCTTTTCCACCATATTCCAGCATCTTGCTATGTACCTACACATTGTGGTTTGAGTGTACAAATTAGCTTCAAGGTGATTTCATTTGTTGTATGTTGTTCATGATTTTTATTTTCTTACTTAATATGGCTAGATATAGTTCTCCCATAAATATCAAATGCAGTTTGCAAGACTCTCATAGGAATAATAGGTAGGAAATATTATATACAGAGCCTCTGTAGCAACTGAGAAGCTGATATCAAAAAGAAGGAAAATAATAAAAGGGAAACTTAAAGAAGTACTGAGGTAGGAAAAATATATATAAATACAGTGTTTAAAGCTGAGCAGAATACACATTCTTAAAGGACAGCTAAGGCTTAAAAAGTGATTGTCCACTGTAGTATATACTAATGGCCATTCATTTTGAACCATGGGGTTTTTAGGAGTTTTGATTGTCTTTCAACTGATTGTCACTCATTTCCTTTCTCACAACAAAACAGTCCTCTTGTAGCCACAAGGAGAAAGCAATGCTAGCAGTAGCACAAACAGTTTTTGGCTTCCCACTCCTGAAGCCATCCTGATGGGTTAGCAGGCAAAGAAAGCTAATGGTCTGATTTTGTTCTAAAAAACTGGAGTATGTAACAGGGAAAATCTGATATTTAGGTGAGTTCATATCAAACTTAAACCTTTTCTTGTATTTCATATAACTGGAAAGGTGGTGGTTAGGATTATTAGATGCCATTTCTTTAAAGCTGTTTCAGAAGAGGGAGATTGCAACAGTAATAAAGGAACTTTAATTTCAAACAGTAGAAAATTATTTTAACCTCATAGTCTATTTGTTTTATACAGTTCATATAGGTATCACTTTATGAATATATTCAGCACCACTTTACTGATATATTCCAAGCCATAGGATCTTGAAACCAGTGTGATGGCAACATAAATGAACATAGTCACTTAATATTCTATACATATATATATGTACTTATAAGTACATGTCTATTGTATATACATTATAATTATTATACACATTATAATTATATTACATATGTATAATGCAATCTATATAATTAATATATTATATTATGTATAATATTATGTTATATATTATATACTATCATTATTATTAATATATAATTTATATATTATATTATTATATATTATATTATAATATAATGTGTATATAATTATATGTATAATTATATACATTATAATTATTATATACATTGTACATAATGTATATACATGTATATAATTATTATATACGTTATATATATATAAAAGAATATGTTAATATTCTATATTCTATACAGTTATTAGAAACCTGTATACAATTATTAGAAACCTGAATATGACCTGGAGTTTTATTTTACAGACAGGTCTTTACCATAATTCTCTTCTCTATAATATAATTCTAAGGCTGTTTTTTCTGTAAGATCTTCGGTTTAAGGAATTATTCTGAATATAATACTTCTGTCAGTCTTTGGCACCATATCTAGCAATAAAATTTACTGTTAGTTGGTTAGCCTATTAACTATGAAAAATAAGTGGGGTAAAAGGTAATGCAACATGTCCCATTCTATATGAAAGGTACTGTGAAAAGAATCGTTCCATACAGTATTGAAGCTGTGTTGTGCATATGAAATTACAGCTTATTTATTTCTTTGTCTATTTAAGACACTTTTTGCACAATAAATATACTGTTTTTCACATCTGAAAAAGATGCTCTGTTTCTCAAAACAAACAAACAAACCCCACACTTTTAAAGGAGGTCTATATAATTATGAATGTTAAAGATTTGTACAGCCTGCTGCCACTCAGTTGTTTTTATTTTTGTATCCTGTTTCCTGATATACGTGTTCCTGAAAATGACTTAAACATATTGTACTAGACTAAGAAGAATCTGAAGTGTAGAGGCAACAGATTTGAGAACAGTAAGAGTGCATATTAATTAAAAACAATTCCAAATTATTGTATCAACTAGTGAACACAATTTTGAGTTTCTTCAAAAAAAAAATTTAAATAGAATTGTCAGGGTTTTCTATCTCATTTCTCCTTTAAAAAAAAAAAAAAAAAAGAAAGAAAGAAAAGAAAAGAAAAAAAGAAAAAAAAATCACTTCCAGAGTTAATTCTTTCTGCATCCAAACAACATGAGAAAAAAATCTTTGTTTTATTGGAGAAGATAATATGTCAGGGTATCTGCTGAAGATACTGAGGTTCTCACACACATCTTCTCCTCAGCATGTCAACAAAATTTTAGCACTTTCTGAAGATTTTACTGTTATGCTTACTGCTTGGCAACATGGAAGTTGAGTTAATACTTATAGAATCATGAAAAAACTCTCCTCAATATGTGCAAATCACAGTCAAGTTATTTTTGTTGTGCTTGGGAAAGAATAGAGCTTCTATTCCAACTGATTACTATGCCAAACTGAAAGTTTTGAAGGATATGGAAAGAAATAGTTTTGCATAATTAATCTCCAGAATAAGTAGAACTTCTTTTTTCATTATTATTTCCATTGCTAAAACTAGCTTTGTTCTCTGACAGGTGAGCCTTACTTTCATGGAACTTCTCCAGTAAAAGGAAGCCCTGACATATGCACCAATGTTAGACTTTCATTTCAAATAAGTTCTTTTTTTTTTTTTTTTTTTGGCTTTTATTATAGCTTGAATCTAGGTGGGAAGTGCTAGCTAAGTTTTAATTGCTGCCATACTTAGTAGATCTTCTTCTCATATTTGTATTAGCATGCTGTTAGATACATGGAGATGGACATTATGGAACAGGCTGCCCAGAGAGCTTGTGGAGTCTCCTTCGTTAGAGATATTCAAAACTGGATGTGATCCTGTGTAACATGCTCTAGGTGACCTTGCTTGAGCAGGGGGTTTAGACTACATGATCTCTGGAGTTCCCTTCCAACCTCAACCATTCTGTGATTATTAAACAATTTTTTAATCTGACTGTAGCATTATAGAAACATTTTGATTTGGACTGAACACTGAGACAAATTAATGTGGGGTTTTACAGAGAATGTATAATACTTATTTCTGGAAAATAATGTAAGAAAAGAAAACTAATAACTAAAAGAAAAGAAGTACTGAGGAATCAAAATTTTCAAATGCAGAGCAACAGATATTCTTTCACATCTTTGAGCAGAACTTAAATGTCAGTAAATGGCAGAAGCCTTTTAGCTCACTATTCTTTCTATCATAAGTACTGGTAAGAGATAGTAGTCGGAAAGCAGGTGGTGCTACCAACAGCTAATCTTATCAACTAAAGGAACATCCCTTACCTGAGTTCATTCTCTCTCTCTCTCGATCTTTTTCATAGGCAGAGAAAAGTCGAAGCATGAGATGAATGTAGGCAATATCTGACAATTCTTTAAGGTGAATAAGTCTGCTGGTTGAATTTGGCTACTGAACTGCACATGAAAGCAATATTATTGTCAAGACATAAAATTCTACTGGCTACTATACTGATGAAACAGGTGGTTATAGATAGCAAAATGCCAGAGTAAAAATAATTTGGAGATGTTGAATTGGAAGAAGGGTTGGCTACACAGAAAGTACTAGTCCTGTTTCAGACTTGAGCATCTGCAGGGCTGCAGAAAGCTTGGTGTTGTGGTAGTTCCTTCAGTAGGATTCAGAGGGACCATAATAATCACCTTATTGCAGGCTGGTGAACCTTTCAGAGGTTGGAGCGATCTCAGAACCTCATATGCCTTGGAACATCTCCAACACATTTTATGTAGAGGAGTATAGGAGCAGTGGAGTAATCACAAATAATGAGCACAAAAGTGGGAACAAGTATTCCTTGCCTTTAGATTCTGCAGGTGTGGATGGCTGTGGTGATTGTTGTTCTCTGGTATAGAAATATTGTATAAATGAGCTGAAATGTTGCATTGTAAGCTAAAGCTTGTAATGAGACCTGGACAGCTTTATAAAATTTACCTGATGAAAATAAAGTCCTGATATTATTTCTTTTTGATTTCTAACTGGTATGATAATTACTTTAAATAGAGTCTTATTCTAGCAGGAGTTTTGCACAATTAATTTCACTTGTGGCTGAAACCTTCTCCTTGATAAGGATTCTTGATGAGTGACTTCTACTTTTAGGTTTAAATAATAATAATAATAATTTTAAAAAAAATCTGTTAGGTGTCCAACCACCTGACAGTTTTTGTTCATTTTTAGTGTAATATTATTTTGTTACTATTGAAATCTCCTTACACTGGAAATTCTGACATTGACTTTTATAACCCAAGTTTTCTTCAATTAAGAACATTATTTTCAAAAATTTCTGCTGTTTGAACTTGTTTCCCTCAGGTTAGTATTAAAAAATAAGGTGATAAGTGATCTGATTTTAAGTGACTAAAAAAAAAAAATGATTTTAGAGGAGAAGGAACTGGATCATTGCTGACTTCCAAGGTCTTCTGATGTTTTCTGTTTTTCTTACTGCAACTGGCAAAAAATGTTAACAAGACTTTTTTTTTATTGTTCCATGTTAAGCTTGTTATAAAATAAAATTTATATCTAGATGAATTCAAAACCGATAAAAAAAAAAAAAAGTTAGAGCTTCTGGATGAGTGTTCTCTCTTCTGTGTTCTTTTTTGTTTTGATTTAATTGAGAACAAATTCTGTCTGAAAATAGGAATGTTGAAGATTAAACATGTTTAGAAGTTGCTGACATTGGTCTGAACATAGGGGAAACTTAAAGAGAAATTTCTGTTATTTACATTCAGGTTTTTTTAGGTATACAAGAACTAGAAAAACAACAGACTAGATTCTGTGGCAGTGACATTTAAAACAGGGTCTCTTCTTCTGTCTTTAAACCATGATATAATTCTGCTTTGCAGTTTTTATTTGTCACTGTCTAAATTATTGTCAAGACATCTATTATTATCCTTTTTTGTTGTTTGTTTTAATTCCTGCAAGCTACCAGCACCATAATTCCTGGTTTACTGTCCAGCAAAAGGTTGCTCCTTTTGCTCCACTGTTAAATTCTCTGAGTATGGGTTATTTGGATTATTTTTTTTTCCTGATGAAAAAACTGATTTAGTCATTTATCTTTTCTTCTTCACAACTTTAAAAGCAATAATCAGGCTTTACACTGATTTTAATTTCCTTAAGTGGATCTTAAAGAACTTCCTTTAGCATGTAGGTAGGTAGGGTGGAAAGGAAAGATGGTAACAGACTACAAAGGTACAGAAAGACTTCATTAAAATTGTCCTTTATAAATGGCTTACTGTAAAAATTTAGGAATATATTGGCACTGAATTTAATTTGTATGGAAGTAAGATCAGTGTTAAAATTTCAAAGTTCTTAGAAGAATGAGGTTGAGCCCTAGTAGAAAGAACAGGAAATAAAATAATACTTAAAAAAAAATGCCCAGGAAAACAACAACATTCAAACTTCTCAGTTCTAGGGCAAGCTGTGTAAATCAATATGTTACACCATTCTGTCATTCCAGTGATACATGTAAGCAATATTTGGGCATCTATCTATAAATAACAGCGACATATCCCTTATGTACTGATGGCTGTGTAGCCCTTCGGCTCATCACTGTTGTCATACTCCAACAGCTGAACAGAACAAATACTGTGTGCATTACATGTCCTATCAGTAACATCAAGGGGATTGAAATCACGTAGTCTGCTAGCCCACTATTTACTCTAATGTTCATTTTGGATGCTCCACTGAAACTTGAGGGAAAGGGGAATTGCATTTTTTGGTACTGTTTCTTTACTCTTTCTGCTGTAGGGATACCGAGTGTCCACTACTTTTTGCTCAGCTTGCATACATGGGGCACTTACCTTGGACAGGGCAGCAGTCTACCTCTCAGTGCAGCCACTGCAGAGCACTTTGGGGCATGGCCCACATTTGTTCTGTGCGAATCTTTATATCAAGGATCTCTCTGTGAAAGAGAGGACAAAATAAGCCTTATGTCAGCTTCAATGATATTTTAAAAATCAAGCATCACAGTCAGGTTTCTGTATTATATTAAATATGCATGTATGTCAAAATGAAAAGTTTATGTGAAGAACACTTTTTGGCCATCTAGTATTCTCTTTTTTCTTTCAATTTCACTTTATGGGGTGATCAGGGGAAGTGCTGTTTTGCTGTGCTGCTTTTAAACAGACAGTACTCAATGTTCAGCTGTTCCTGCAGAACTGAAGTCCCATATCATGATTATTGCCGAACTATAGCAATTTTGAGCCTGCTAGGTTATGCAGAAGAAATATTCTGCTAGCGAACTTGATCACTTTCACCAGTGTCTAAAAGTAAATGCACGTTCTTCCTCTGTAAAATATTTTTCCAGCTTGATTCAAGCAAAAGTAACACTTACTTTGGAGAAAGAATTCTCTCTGAAACCCAAAAATATATTGACTTTTTATAGCAATAGAAACAATTGACTTGTGAACAATTGTGCTACTAGATTTAAATCTGGGGGCTCAGTTTCTTGTTTTCTACCAAAATGATGCTTTGTTATGATACATAGAAAATGAGAGTGGGAGAAACTTCACTGAGTTCAAACAAAACAAAACAAAAAGCCCTTTCTCTAACGAGAGATCCCACCCAGAGGGGAAGAGGAGCAGATCCACAATAAGGTGAAAGAAATCAAACACTATATAGTCTTCTACAGAAGGAATAAAAAATGAGGGAGGCTAAAAGGAACAAAATACTAAGAACTTAGAAACAGTCTGATTGTCTCAAAATGACATTTAAAATAGATTTCTATGGTCTTCCAAATGGTGGATAGCAATGTAATCTTGGATCTTTTGCTAAACTACGTTCAACATGAGCCGGCAGTGTGCACTTGCAGCCCAAAGTCCAACTGCATCCTGGGCTGCATCAGAGATGTGGCCAGCAGGTCAAGGGAGGTGACTGTCCCCCTCTACTCTGCCCTTGTGAGGCCCCACCTGGAGTGCTGCATCCAGGTCTGGGGCCCCCAGCACAAGAAGGACATGGGCCTGTTAGAGCGGGTCCAGAGGAGGGCCACAAAGATGATCAGAGGGCTGGAGCACTTCCCCTACGAAGAAAGGCTGAGAGAGCTGGGGCTGTTCAGCCTGCAGAAGAGAAGGCTCCAGGGTGACCTCATTGCAACATTTCACTACTTGAAGGGGGCTTATAAAAACAGATGGAGAACAACTCTTTGCTCAGTCAGCTATGGACAGGACAAGGGGGAAAGATTTTAAACTAAGACGAGAGATGTAGATTAGAGGTTAGGAGGAAATCTTTCACTGAGAGGGTGGTGAGGCACTGAAACAGGTTGCTCGGAGAGGTCCTGGATGCCCCGTCCCTGGAGGTGTTCAAGACCAGGTTAGAGGAGGCCCTGAGTAACCTGATCTAGTGGGTGGTGCCCCTGCCTATGGCAGGAGGGTTGGAACTAGATAAGATCTTTGAGGTCCCTTCCAAACCAGGCCCTTCTATGATCTTTAGTAGAACTTCCTTATGTTGACGAAACGTAATGATCGCAATAAAAATAATTGTATAATGGTTTTGTCCATTAAATCACTTGTTATAAGCAATAGCACAAGTTAGTGTTATAATACCATAAAATAGTTGCAAATATAGCGTTACAGAGATATTGTTCTGCCTCTTAATTCTCTAGAGGTGCTGTGTTTGTGCACCAGTGAAAATGGAAGAGCTTTGCTTGCCAAGGGAATGTTGAAATACACTTCCTATTCTGTTCCTCCAAAGTTTTAGTGAAGTAGTGCTGATCTTGTAGTTTAATATTGTGGAAAAAACAGCTGCTTCTGACATTACCATTTTTATTTTAAAAGACTGTGTTTTAAGCTTTCAAAGCCCCCAGCTAAGCCTTTTAAATAAAAACCTAAAAGGTTAAGGTGCAGATCTTCATCTATTATAAACTGTCATCTCTCCAAAGAAGTCATCAGAGAGATTAAGTCTTCAAAATGTCAGTCAGTCATGCTCTTTGTTTGCAGCTGGAAGTGACTTAATCATTTTATATTATTATTTTTATTTTATATGTTTATAAAGACTCTTCCATTTTTCCTCCTTGTGCACTCTATGCTCTTAGTAAGTGAACATAGTTCAAAAATACCAGTACACAAGGTGAATTTGACAGAGGTTTTATAAATTAAGAAAGCTGTTTTAAGGAGGCTGGTTGTTTAAGAGGAGGTTAAGTAGGTTGTTTTTCCCTGTTGGTTGATGACAGCGCCTGTGAACTGAGCATAAAATATATAATATGTACACAATGAGTACATTCACAAAGTGGTTGGTCTGCATTCTGACCTGTAATGTGCAGTACTTCCCCAGGGTGGCTCAGGTGCTGAGCAGGCAGCCTGCCCTTCCATGCCTCCCACCCCCTCAAAAAAAAAAAAAAAAAAAAAAAAAGACCCTTTCTGAAAAAGGCTTTTAATTGCAGTCTGCTTTTTGTGGGGTAAGGAAGCTAAGTAGCTAAGCAGTTTGTTCTCCAGAGTGCAATGAAATACCAGGGAGATGCAGACATCACCGAAAATTGTGAAAATTGCAGCATGCAACAAGTTCCTGCTACAATGCATTTTCTCGTTAAAAAAGTAAATAATCCTAATTAGTGACAGAAATTTGCTGCAGACTTCATGGAAGCTAATTCACTTTTCATCAGTGATGCATTCAGTCGGCACTATTGAAGATGCAAGTCATGTGCTGTTATATGTGTATAATGCAATTTTTTCCATCATCCAGATGTGCCTAATACTGAGCATAGGTATGTTCTGTTAGCTGTTTGTAGCTATTGCTACAAACATAAATGCTATATGAAATAGTAATTCAAAGTTTCTGGGTTTGAAAAAAGCTTAAAAGTTTAAAAGATTGATATTAAAAATACAATGTTCATCAGAGATTTTACAGGGTATGTTTTTTTCTGCTGTAAATGAAACTGCTCTCTTCTATAAATTGGTTGTGCCGTAACTGAGATATACTTCTAAATCTTTCTCCATAAAGTCAGGAAAAAATATGGATTCCAAAATAAGTCTGCCAGCTATGTAAATGTCCATACCATAATACTAAATAAGGAGGCAGAATCTGTTAAAGTTTGATAAGCATTTAAGAATTATCTTTTTCATGTGGAAGTAGCCACTTCTGCCTATTTGATTTTGGTAGGAACATACCTAGAAGTGGAACTACTTGCAGTTCCGTTCACATGCCATGAATGTTAGAGTATCACTTGGTATGAGAGGGGCTTCAGAGAAGGAGAGTTCATGGATCATTACTGCAGTGAATTTATCATTCCTAAAGCTGCACAGCCTGGGGCATATTGGACTTCATGACCTAAACAGTCTTAATCTGATCTAGGCTGGTGTACCTGAAGCAAAACAAACCTGGTGCTAAGGGACGTGCCACTGGGCATTCATTAGGTGGCATCTTCCTTCTGCAGCAATATTGTTTAACGCCATGTTATGCTAATCTACTGCTGGGAATGCTACCAATCAGCAGGACCGGAAACGGTTGGGTAGAAAAGCTTTAAGGATAGTGCTGGCTTCCAGGTTTTGATCAAGTTCTTCATTTCTTGCAAGAAAGGGCTGAGTATCTTATTTATTTCTCTATGGCTCCTTAATATTGTTCTAATATTTTGGGTTTTCAAAATAATTTTTACAATTAAAAAAAATGTAGCTAGTACTGTTGCCACATTGTAATATTCTGTCTTGCTTTTACCGCTGAAGTTAGCTTTACTTAGCTACAGGGCATGTCAGCTATTGAATATATTATAGACTTGTTAGAAAGAGAATATTAGAATGTAAGTCATCCTTAACCTCAGACTCTAATTATGGGTGCTTAGTGTATATATAAAATCTTCTTCTGCAAGTGGTTAACTTAAGCCTGCAGCTTACCCAAAATCCCATGGACCCTTGAAGGGTTGTGCATTGTTGATGCCCGTGCTGGTCAGTCTGTGTATTTGCAGTTTTGCAATAAATGTACAGTAACGTTATTCAATTACCCAATATGGTATAAGACTGAAAATGCAAAATTGAGTAAAGGAATTAGACCCTTTTCCTTAAGCCTGTTTAACTCCAATAAATTTTTTAGTCTTTCTTAATATTTCTAATGAGTTGTACATTAGCAAGGAAACGTATAATGTTGCCTGTATGTTCTGCTGCATTCTTATACACAGATGGTGTTGAACAGTGAATATTACAGGAAAGTAAAAGTACTAGGGACAAACTTTATTATTAGCTTATGTAAACAGGAATTTTCTTATGTTTACAAGCAAAAGCAGCTTCCCTTTGAAGATGGCACCAGCTTCCTGTTCTATGAAGCAAAAACTCCCAAAGGGCTCCCAAAAGAGAATTCAAAGCTGTTAACTCATATGTCTACATATATTTTAAAAGTTACATTTTAAATTGGGGAAGAGTTTGATACAACTTCCTTGAATGAATGACGAAAAGAATGTAATTGATATCTAAGAGGTTTTGTTGGTGGTGTTTTTTACTTTTGTTTGGTTCTGGAAAAGGAATGAATCACACAAAGAAAATGACATGGGAGACCTTTTGATTAATGTATTGTTCCGGTATAAATTCTAAACCACACTGCAGATTTCCATTCTTTACCTCTTTTTTGCCATCATGGTATTGTGAAGCATTGATGGTATCTGTGACTGAGTTACATGGCCAAGAGAATAAAATGGAAGGGACTTGAAGGGGAATGGGAAGTTTGGAGAAATTTTCTTTGAGCTTTGATATGTAAGAGCATGTTTTCTGAACCTTGTATCTTTCTGAACCTTGTCTATGTGGAGTATGTGGAGGGAGCTAAAAGAGATTTCTCTTTCTAAAAGACTTCAGTGTGTTTTAAGCTGAACTAGCTCAAATCACAATGAGATAGATACACGTGATAGCCTGAGTCTCCTTCTCTGAAGATATTCAAGGCCCGTCTGGACACCTACCTGGGCAGCCTGCTCTAAGGAACCTGCTTTGGCAGGGGGGGTTGGACCCGATGTTCTTTTGAGGTCTCTTCCAACCCCTACAATTCTGTGATTCTGTGTATAAAGATTTTATCCAGCTTGAATAAATGAGTCTTTTCTGAATAGAAAACTGTAGTTTTTAATTGTCTTTTCCTATAAGCACTGTTACTACTAGACTGGGAAAACAATTAAAACTATAAATAAATAAATAAATAAGAATCCCTTTTAAAGAAAATCTGCACAATTTAGGGTACATTTCTCTATTTCTCATTTTTTCTTATTTAGAAGGTAGCTGAGCATGTCAATTCAAAACAATGGGTATGAAGCATCTGTAAAGAGTTAGTGTGTTTATATATAAAAATGAAATATTTGGATTAATGTCATGGCTCTATTTCATTTGGAAAGAAAAAAAAACAGAAGAAGGGACAAACAATTGCTGCATATGAGGTTGTTAACTCATAATTTGTGTATTAGTTTTTTCTGCAATAATGCTTCAGTTTTAATGATACTTAAAAATAACTGCTTTGAAAATCTCATGAAATAGGAGCATTGATTTAACAACTTAAATGAATGTCATCTATGGTATTGATTCAGGAAAGACTAGAATTTCATTCTCTCAGTTTATCGCTACATGAGTAGGGCAGCACATGGCTGAGGGCTGACACATCTGGACTGGAGAAACAATGTGCTTAGGATGGATGCAATGAAACAGTATGTATTTTCTGAGGACACAAACTTGCTGTGTTCCATCATAACATAGGTTTAAGCCCAGTATAGTCTTTAAAAGGTGCTGCATGCAGTAGGCACATACATGAAAGCTTGCTTTTAGTAGGAATGGTGGTTATAAATGATAGAGTGAGGTTCTGACTCTTTAAGAACTTTATTATGATGATCTCACTTTCTGCACTTTCTGTTGAGCATAAGTTTATATGAACTAGTGGACCTATTCTCTCCAGAATTAAAAAAAAAAAAAAAAAAAAAAAAAAAACGTTGTTTAACCTAGTTTGTTAGAATTTGTTCTTAAACAGGAAAGTCTTTATCATGCGTTTTTATTTTTTTTTTCCTTCCTAAATGACTCTGCCACTGCAGTCTTCATTAGTGACTTCTTCATGAGGTGATGTTTGTCTGCCTCTACTTGCAGCTTCAAGCTCATTAGTGAGGAACAACAGATTGGAAAGAGCTTGCTGTGCTTGACAATGTGCAAAGAGAACCGCTTTGGTAATACTTTGCCACAATGTCACTAAAATGTCACCTTATAGTGTTGCCAGAGAACTGTATTTCATATGTCTCAGTATAATTCTGTAACCACATCCCAATTTGTATACATGTAGTGAAGCTGGAGATCAAGAAGCAGGATTACAGGAGTGAAAAATTATAGCCTAACTTCATATTCTTTAAATACTTTCTTTGGTCAAATGGTGGAGTATCTCAAGAAACCAGCTGTGGAACTGTAGAACATGCCCAGTTGCTGAAGAAAACTTTTTGTGGCAATTAAGGTCCACAATAGTCTTTTGAGCAGTGTTAATACAAAATAAGTGTTTCAGATGGCTAGGATTTTGTGTGTTTGTTTGATTAATTGCTTTCCTGGGTGGAAAGGAACGCTGAAGAAGCAATGTAGAAGGTGAGGAAGGGAAGCAAAGTATTTTAATAATTCATCACAGAAATATTTGAGTTGGTTTTGAGCTGTCCAAACTAACAGTGCTTATGCCTTGAGGTGGGGTTGGATGAGAGGGAATAGTTCTACGCACAGACACCAGAGGTACAGGCGGAAACAACTATTCTTTGTAGTTTTTTTTTTTCCTTTTTTTTTCCTGCCTCTTTTCTTTATCCAGCACTTGTTCTTTCAGCTTTGAGTTGGCCCAGCTTAGATCTGCTCTAAGAGCATTGAATCCACTACTTGTTACTGATGAGAACCTGCTACCAAAATACCTGCATAAAAACTGACTTGATTTTTCCCTTTAAGGGAAATTGTAGGGTTTGAGGTTCTTCTTGCTTTGTTCTTTGCCAAAAATATTCTCAAATCCTCTTTTGTGAGTGATGGAAAGAAAAGTGGGTCAGCTCAACCACATAAGCAGAGAAACTCCACAAATATCTTTATGTGCAACCTTGTATTGGACTTAATTATTTGTTTCTTTTCAACTTTTTCTTTTAATTACTACTGGAAACTGGGGTGAATCTGTTTTCATATCAGTGAAAGGATACCTCTAAATACATCTTTTGTTTTAGTAAGTTCTATAATCATCTGCCACCAGTCACTCTTTGAAGGTGAATTACCGGGATACATGGACCCACAGCCTGAGACACTGTGATCTGATTATCTCAGCCTGAGACAGGCTGATCTCAAGTTCTTTGTTAGGAAACTAGCAAAATAAATAAATAAATAAAAATATATACAATCTGATTAGACAATGCCACAAAATGTTCATAGAAAAACTTTATCATAATGTCAATGTACCATGCCAATTCTACTGCCACTATTTCTGGGGAGAAGAGAAAAGAACTGCTTCAGAGTTAGTTACACATCAGTTACCTATTAAAGAAATTTTAAGATCTTGGTATCTGTATGCCCTTTCTCCAAGAGGGGGATTGAAAGAGCAGACTGCAATTTAAAACCATGACTGCCAGCAATGATATTCAAGAGACTATAAAAAGAGGCTTTTCTTTTAAACAAAACAAAACCCTGTGGGCAGTCCCAAGCATGTAACCAATTACGTATCTTCTTGTCGATCTACCTTTTGTTGTCTGAATATTTTTCACAGTATGAATGTCTTAAGACCTGCATAGATGCTTGCTGCAGATCGTCAAATTGATGTTACTTAAAAAGTTTTTTTTTTTTTTTTAAAAGAAAGTTTTGGCACTTTGATAATAGGGGCACTGCAGTTTCAGCTGCTGTACAGCAACCACTGTGCAGCACAAAAGAGGCAAAGCAGATATTCACAGCAATTATTTCATCTGTAATAATAAACTGTAGGGCAATTTAGTAGGGTCAGGTAAAAATTTAGGATATTTTATAAATGTCATTTTACACATTGAACACAGATGCTAGCCACCAAGTAGGTAAGGTATAAAATTACTTTACTTAAACACCCAAAGAGAAGTACTTGAATCTGCTTGTTGCACACCATGTTGCACTAGTACATGCTGGTTGTATTACTTTAGCTAATTCCACTTGGGGGGGGGGGGGGGGGGGGGCTGCCAAGGCTACTTTAAGACAAAGCATGTTTCTGTATTTATTTCTGTCTGTTGTTGTCTTTCCCCTTCTGGGACTTTCAAATTTTGTCAATGCTTAATGACTCCAAATATAAAACATCTTATTTTGTCTACACTCATGAGTTTTCCTTCTCCTCTCACCTAATTGCAATGTATTTGTCTTTGTTTTCAAACGACAGTTTCTTCTTTAAAACTGTTGTGAGACATCTAAGCAATGACATTTCAGACAGGAAGGTGAGGCACTTGTGTGTACCATTCTGAGTTGAGCATCGATATTCACTTCAGAATGAGCCTAGGTATTTGTTTTCTGTCATATTTAAAAGAGAAAGATTTGAAAGCAAGTTTCCCCATTTGATGTTGTATTCTGTAAAACAGTAAATGAATATAAATCCTTTTTTTTTCTCCTATTGAATATGGTAATGATATTCATTTATATGATATAATATTCATTTAGATATTCACCCCATGTCCATGTGATCCATTTCACAGGATGGCAGAGGTTGGAAGGGACCTCTGGAGAAGTCACCTGGTCCAATCTCCCTGCTGAAGCAAGACCATGTAATAGGTGACAGGCTGCTCAGGACTATGTCCAGATGGCCTTTTCATATTTCCAAGAATGGAACCTCCCTCTCTGCAACCTCCATTGGCAACCTGTGCCAGTTCTCAGTCACCCTTACAGTCTGAGTGTTTTCTGATGTTCACATGGCACCAGTTGTGTTCTAGACCGTCCCCATTGCTTTTTTTGGCGTGTCATTGGGCACCACTGAAAAGAGCCTGGCTTCATCCTCTTTGCACCTTCCCTTCAGTTATTTATAGACATTGATAAGGTCTCCCCTAGGCCTTCTCTTCTCTAGGCTAAACTAGTACCAGCTCTCTCAGCCTCTCCTCATAGCAGAGATGCTCCTTTCCGTTCATCATCTTTGTAGCCCTTCACTGGACTGTCTATGTCTCTTGTACAGGAGAGCCCAGAACTGGACCCAGCACTATAGGTATGTCTTCAGCAGTGCTGAACAGAGGGGGTCACATCCCTTGACCAGCAATGTGCCTAATGCACATTGCCTTCTTTACAACTGGGACACTTTGCTAGCTCATGTTCAACCTGGGGATCTACCAGGACCCCCAGGTCCTTTTCTGCAAAGCTGCTTTACAGCTGGGCAGCCTCCAGCGTGTTGTGGTGCAGAACTTTGTACTTACCCTTGTTGAACTCCATGAGGTTCCTGTCAGTCTATTTTTCCACGTTGTCAAGGTCCCCATTTCATGTGACGCTAAGATTTACCAATGCAGTTCAATATTTTCCTTTCATCTCTTTGATTTGCTATGGAAAGTTAGGTCATTTTTGTCTTTCATTTTGATTGTGTTCAGAGTCCAGCACTAAATTTCTCTCCTGAGTAATAACTCTAGGTACAGATGCAATAAAATAAGAATTGACAACAGTTCAGTCTGGATAAGAATTTATTTTTTAATTAATACATGTATATATTAATTCAAACTTATTTTGAATAGTTCTTAAATGTTTGGGTTTCTCAAAACCCTAGTTGCTGTATGGAAACTGATAGTTTTTCCATCTTTAATTTACCATTTCTCCTGGCTTAGTTATTCTAAGCACAGACAGGTAAAAGTGGTACAACTGAAGACAAAGATTTTTTTTTTTTTAAATACCGTAATTATGTCTTACTCTGTAGAAAATAAAGTGGAGAAACTTGAGTCAACACATGACTTAATAATTGTTTTATAGTCTGAAAAATAGAAATGCATTCAGAGAATCTGGAAAAATGATATGATTTCAAACATTTTTAATATTAAATACAGAAATCAAACAGAAGGTGACAAATATTGATAAAGTACAAGCTAGACATCTTTGAATTTGTATCCTGTTAATTCTAATATACCTCTGCCACAAGGAAGAGGGGTGGGCAAACAGGAATAATATTATGCAAAGTGAATTTACACTAAAGCAGTTTTCTTAACAACTTATATAAAATTGTAAGCACTAATGTTCCCCTTTTTTCCTATCCACTCTATTTTACTACAAACCAAGGAGAATATTGTCAAGAAAGTGATTTTATTAAGAACATTTCTCAATAAAATTTATTTTATGGCTCTCATTATTATTACATTAATAACCAAGGTTGAGTAATTTTTTTAAGTACTTACGCATCCATAGGTGGAATTTGTCCTTCTTCTGCTGGAGTATTTTCTGTCCAGTATTTTTGTTCATATCTCATTGTTTTCATTGTTCAAGTGTACTACAGCCCTTGACTGTAAAGGACAGTAAATCTCTCAATAAATCCTGACAATAAATCTTTCATGGTTTAAGACATTTTTAAGCTCTAGTGACTCATTAATGCTAGAATCTTTCTCTTAAATTGAATGCTTTAATGGATTTTTAATACATGTATAAACATAGAAATTAATATTACATGCTGCAAAGATGTGAAATCTTATTTGGAACAAATTCTAAAGGGATTGTGCATCATAAGTAAAAACTGAAAAAATGCTCTTATTAACTGAAAAGTGGCTGTACTGTGTGCAGTATTTCTTACTTCTCCACATTAATGTATCCATTTAAACTATTTTTAAGTGCTTCATGACCACAATATTAAAATGCTAAAATTTTCCTCATGTATGTCACCAAATTTATGTGATATAAATATTAGTTTATGGAAAAGTTGTTATGCCAATAGAAATACTGTCCCTAGGAATTTCTTTCACATTAATTTTATGTTTTATCTTGTAAAGTTCTATGATTGCATGTAATTCACCTTTTGCATTGTTAGGAAAGCTCTTACTGCAGATTCAAAAAATTTAAATTAAAAAAAAAAAAAGAATTTTGAAGCCTGTTAGTCTAAAATGTTTTTATGGAAGTGACATTTGTGCAAAAAACACGTAAGTCAGTATACCTGATACTCAGCACAGGTATGAAACAACATGTAATGTTTAACGCTCTGCAGAGGTGTTTGAAATTGGCAAGGAACCTTAATGCTATATTTAGACCCAGAAAATTCAGACAAACCAGAACGGCTTAAGTAGTTAAGCATTAATCAAATGTCTCCATAGTGACAGTTCAGTGTTGTAGTTGCTAATTCATGAAGAAAAATTAGATATTGTTTCATCTGAGGGGGGGGAGGGGGGGGAGACAATAGTTGATGAAGATAAATAAAAACTCCCTTGCATTGCAATCTATTTCATGGGTAAGCAGGGATAGCAAAACTGAGACTCTAAGGAATATTGGAACATAAAAGTGAATTAAAGCATTTCAGTTCTTGGCTTGCTGATATCATGATAGAATCATAGAAGGGCCTGGTTTGGAAGGGACCTCAAAGATCTTATCTAGTTCCAACCCTCCTGCCATAGGCAGGGGCACCACCCACTAGATCAGGTTACTCAGGGCCTCCTCTAACCTGGTCTTGAACACCTCCAGGGATGGGGCATCCAGGACCTCTCCGAGCAACCTGTTTCAGTGCCTCACCACCCTCTCAGTGAAAGATTTCCTCCTAACCTCTAATCTACATCTCTCGTCTTAGTTTAAAATCTTTCCCCCTTGTCCTGTCCATAGCTGACTGAGCAAAGAGTTGTTCTCCATCTGTTTTTATAAGCCCCCTTCAAGTAGTGAAATGTTGCAATGAGGTCACCCTGGAGCCTTCTCTTCTGCAGGCTGAACAGCCCCAGCTCTCTCAGCCTTTCTTCGTAGGGGAAGTGCTCCAGCCCTCTGATCATCTTTGTGGCCCTCCTCTGGACCCGCTCTAACAGGCCCATGTCCTTCTTGTGCTGGGGGCCCCAGACCTGGATGCAGCACTCCAGGTGGGGCCTCACAAGGGCAGAGTAGAGGGGGACAGTCACCTCCCTTGACCTGCTGGCCACATCTCTGATGCAGCCCAGGATGCAGTTGGACTTTGGGCTGCAAGTGCACACTGCCGGCTCATGTTGAACGTAGTTTAGCAAAAGATCCAAGATTACATTGCTATCCACCATTTGGAAGACCATAGAAATCTATTTTAAATGTCATTTTGAGACAATCAGACTGTTTCTAAGTTCTTAGTATTTTGTTCCTTTTAGCCTCCCTCATTTTTTATTCCTTCTGTAGAAGACTATATAGTGTTTGATTTCTTTCACCTTATTGTGGATCTGCTCCTCTTCCCCTCTGGGTGGGATCTCTCGTTAGAGAAAGGGCTTTTTGTTTTGTTTTGTTTGAACTCAGTGAAGTTTCTCCCACTCTCATTTTCTATGTATCATAACAAAGCATCATTTTGGTAGAAAACAAGAAACTGAGCCCCCAGATTTAAATCTAGTAGCACAATTGTTCACAAGTCAATTGTTTCTATTGCTATAAAAAGTCAATATATTTTTGGGTTTCAGAGAGAATTCTTTCTCCAAAGTAAGTGTTACTTTTGCTTGAATCAAGCTGGAAAAATATTTTACAGAGGAAGAACGTGCATTTACTTTTAGACACTGGTGAAAGTGCTCATATTGAGCTTTTTGTCCACCAGAACCCCCAAGTCGTTCCTTACAGGGCTGCTCTCAGTGAATTCTCTCAGTCTGGGATTGCCCCAGCACCCTGCACTTAGACTGTTGAACCTCATTAGCTTCATGTGGACCCACTTCTCAAGCCTGTCCAGGTCCCTTTGGATGACATCCCTTCCTCCTATTGTATCAACTGCATCACAGAAGAACTACACAATCCAGGCACTGGTTACACAAAATATTCATGAAAAATTCTCCCTTCTGGAAGATTCAGGAAAAATATATATATATATCCACTTGGAATAGACCTCTTTGCTGCTCCAATTTTCCTTTGGATTCCTACTTCTAGTCCAATTGCAACCGTACCTCAAGGCTCTCTTTTGCTCGAACCTAACCCTAATTTCTGGCTTATACAGTGACTAAGACCCCCCACCTCTGACCACACCGAAGCCTCATGGTGTGTAGTTCTTTGTTGCTCCAGCTTCCCTTTGGCTGCCCATTTCCAGCCCCACTCCAATGGTACCTCTCTCTTATTGTCATAGAACTGTCATTTGGAAAGTGATCTCACTGTTGTGATTTTATGGAATTGTTTTTGCACATGGGTTGTTCTAACATAGCCTAACATGTTATCTATGCAAGCCTTTTGATAACTGCACTGATAACTGCACTTCGTATATATAGGTGCCCACTGGACCCCAAAATAAAGCTTGTAGGAACACTGTGAAAGGTCTTATATCTATCACTACAATTCCAGAATCATCTACTGACCTGATCAACAGAGGGACAGGGAGTTTTAATGGAGGGGGGGAAAAAAAAGGCAAAAACAAACATAACGCGTTTTTTAGGATCACAGTTTCGTTTGTACCTTATGGAATGCAGAAGTAGTAGGTACTCTCCCAGGCCTTTGACTTCGTGTATTGACTTAAATAAGGTATTTTTTTTCAGTCTGCACTCTTATGTGGTACCTCCCCATGTCCTTAGTTTGTTTTCACTAGCGGGTTTTACTGTCAAACTGAAACCCATTTACAGTCCATAAATAACAGTAGAGAGACTGGTGTATGATCTTTACACAAACTCTAGTTCTGGGCCCAGTGGAGACGTATAAAACAAGAAGGAAATACAGTTACTAAATATTTTTATTCAAGACACGATTATGCCAGCTTAAATTTGTCTCTTAAGGAAAAAACACTTAAAGGTCATTTACTGACTGAAAAGTGTATGATTGTAAGTACAATCTTTAATGTGTAATTTTTCCTCTTAGGCTGACTTGAGTTCTAAGCAATTTTCTTTCTGCTGTGTAATACAGAATGCAATACAAGTATTCTACAAATATGTTTATTAGTCCAAAATATGCATGTGCTGTCTGAGCTTGTTCTTAGTGCTAGGCCAAATACTTCAAATAATTCATAAAGTATTTACATGTAAAGTCCTAGAACAAGAACCTTCAGGTTTCAAAGTCAAATGCAAAAGTTAGCAAAAGGTCACAATTAAAGTAGCCCTTCAATTTTTTTGTAGTCTTCCCTTTGTATATGCATTGATATGGTCATTAATTACATAATCATTTGCTGTAAATGTTTCTATGAAACCTTAGCATTCATCACTGCACAGGGGAGAAAGCATTTGCTAAATGGGGAACTGCTAAATGATTCTTCATTATGTTCATCATTAAGTAGTGGCTATATGCTGTGCTTTTTACACACCATCAAAACTCTGCACTTTAAGCAGAATTATTAATTTTCCTCATGGGGGTTCTGTGGCATTTATCACCATAATCTGAATGATTCACAGTATTTAATGAAATTGGCTTAACAATAGATTTTTTTTAGGTAAAGTTACAGTTCTGTCTTCATGGCCCAAATAAGACAACTATTATTTTCCTTTGTAAATTGAGGTGCCTACCGTTATTTTTAAAATGTCATTTCATGCCTTTTTTAGTTTTTGTAATGGATGAGACATGCTGGAGAGAAAAGAAGCTGTGTTGTGCCATATAGCATTCTTTGAGCACCATCCATCTTGAACTCTGAATGAAGTGGAAAATCTGCTAAAATTAGTATCTAATTAGGTAATTAAAATATCTGTCATAAATCTCTATTATGGTATGTATTTATAAAAGCTTTGAATTTTAACAGCATGACCTACCCTAGATGTTGGTATTTCCTAATTTTTGAACACTTGCCTTGAACCTTACTTTATGTAACAAACTTGAAGCATAGGAGTTTTAGCATATGAGTACCTATTAACCACTCAGGTAGTCAGAAATATTAGTTTCTCTAAATGCACAGTACGTTATGTACCACCTGAGAGAGTGGCATACATGTTGTTTTATGATTGTGGACATCAAGTGCCAGTACCTACTTGCTAAATGGTCTCAGGTGTTTTCTGGGTGTCAGGGGAAGGCTGTCTCCAAACAGATTTTTAGCTCCTTACTTTACAGCTTTTGTCTTCTCTTTTCATCTCATGTGCCACTGTAGCCTTTAGGGTCACTTCTTTCCACCCTGAATATGTAGTCAGTCTCTCCCTCTCTTTTTCTCCCTTTTGTGTCTATTGCATCCTGTTCCAGAAATGCATAGCTTCCATTTAAACAGCAATAGCAGTGAGAACAGACAAGACAGGCAGGCTTCCTCTGGCCCCAGAAGAAAAGATGTTTTTGTTAAAAGTAGTTGTGAGGCTAAATCCTGTTTATGTCTAATTATGTACCTTCTAAATACAAACACTGTCATTGCATTACTGCAGAGCTATAAAGAGTTGTGTTTTGTATTTGTGACTTTGAAAACACTTGAATGGACTTTAACAGCATCTGCAAAGAGTGTGTTACTGATGCGAGGAAAATCCTTGTGCCAGTTTTAAAGTACCTATTACAAGAAAAGATGCCTTTGGGAAATCGTTTACTAACTCCTTAATAAAAAATGGTGATCATCTGAGAACAAACAAAATTCATGACAACAGACATATTATGTTTTGGTCATTCCACAGGTACGTGTTGTCTACTGTCTTCTTTCTTCTTTCACAGAGTGATAATTTCCCAACACCCTCTTCCTAATTCCAGAAATGCTGTAGAAATATTTAGATATAGACTTGGAGATTATGTTAAGGTTGTAACAGTTCTTGGGACAATTTTTCATGAGTTAATCTAAGTGTGTATTTTTTTCTATCCCATGACAATTAATTTAAAAAATTTAAAATTCATTACAAATAATTTGATTCAGAAAGCATTTACCATGAACAAAGCATGCTTGTTTCACCTGTGAATGAAAAGCAATGCTTATAACACTAGTAGGTTTGCACTATTTTACAGCATGTATTTATTCAGAGTAGACCATCGTAAATGTCCTATTTACTGTATTTAACTGAAATAAAGTTTTCTAGACATTATAAATTGACATTTACTACATGTATGCTGGACTACTTTCTTATTTTGCAAAATTTTTTAATAAGTATATAGGTTATTGAAAAGGTATTTAAACAGCCATTGGTAAAGCTGGTACTGTTGTCAAGGTATTTAAACAGTCATTGGTAAAGCTGGTACTGTTGTCACTGAGATCTGAAAGGTATCTTCATCTTCTTCATCTTTGGTGGACTTCAGCTCTGACTTTTCATATTGTTTTTATTTACATTGATAATACAGTATTGTTGTTTCTGGACTAGTAAAGAAGGATCTAACAGATATCTGGAGAAATGTCTACAAATATGGTCTACCAGAAAAGATGTAATAACTGTCTTTGAGCCCACTTAATGGCCTTTTCTTTCTCTGTTGATTCCTTTTCAACTTGAGCAATGTTAAAACTCTGGTGGGCATATTGTATAAAAATAGTAATAATAATAAATTCAAGTTAAATCCATATTTTTCTCACATGCACACATATAAATACTATCATTTAAAGAAGTGAAAACCACCTACTGAAATACCTTTAAGCATTTAGGCTTAAGTGACTCTTTTACAGTGTTTTCTATCTGGTCAAAATTTGGAGAGTAGGAATTGGAATGAGTCTATTTATTTCAGTTGTTATTATTTTTGAGATTATACGTGTGTATTCTGGTCAGGTTCGTGTCAGAGAAAAGAATGAAACCCATAATATTTTATTTCAGGGTGATGGTGGTAGGTGTTGGTGTTCGTTTGTTTGTCTGATGTTGAAGTTAGAAAAAGTTGCGTAGTCTCATGGAGGGGTTGTCACCCTTGTCCCAGGATGCACCTGCTTTGTTCCTCCCTTAGTTCAGTATGTTAAGATGTTGGCATCCCTGGAGACAAGCCGTGTGTCTGAGGAGGTATTGGAGGAAAAAGAGACAAAGTGCTGAAGGAGAAAGTATAATGAGGAGTAGGTGATATCTACCAGACCTAAACTGATAGCTTCTCATCCAGGCTTAGTATATATCCAGGTATATAGTATATACTTGGATGAATCTGTACAAGTGCTAGTTTGTTAATTAAGAAGCATGCTTTCTTTCTCAAATCTTCTGGTCTCATTCTCTTTGAAATTTCTTTGATAAGTGATAAAATCTATTATGAGGTGGCATATATCTTGAAATATCTGCACTTGAGAAAATATAATACGACCATAAGAACAGACTAAAACATTTCTGGAAGTAGGGGGAAGGAGTTTGTTACAGCGATGATATGCCATGGAAAGGCCTTAATGTGTGTCATGTCTGAAGACATGATTTCTTTTTGTGATTAATCTCATTAGATCATTCTCCATCCACCTCTTTTGTAGTAGTATTGGCCATAACTCACCAGGTTGGATGGGGCCCTGGGCAACCTGATCTCTTCCCATGATAAAGAGGTTGGAAAAACATTATCTTTAAGGTCCCTTTCAACCCAAGCCCTTCTATGAATCTATAAGTCTTATGATAATATGTATATATTTTCTCCAAATATAATATGTCTTGCAGTTAACAGAAAACAAACAAAATACGTGTTAGTCTTTCAAGAGTGGATCCAAATTCCATTGAAATCATATATTTTAATGGATGCTGAAAGTTCATAACTTGCAATATTCCTATAATTCCTAATGTACATTTTTGACTATAGCAACATGTTTAACACAAACAGTGAAAGTTATTTGAAACAGACTTGAAAACAATCTCTGAAGGTGATTCAAAATGCTCAAGGAACTTAAATTTATTTTCATTTTATATTGCAAAGTAAATATTTTTAATGTGAAAATGATTTTTTTTTTAAGAAGAAAAAATTTCTTTTACGTTATTTAAATCCTTTTCCCAAATTGCATAAGATTAGCTGGATTAGAAGGAGTGTTCAAGCTATTAAAGAGGCATCATAAAAGGAGCATGCATCTTCTGCCACTTCCCAGCTGGTGCGCAGTACTTTTCCATGCAGTGATCTGATGGCTGTGTTGTATCAACTAAGCTAAGGCTGGACCAGGCAGAACAGTGTGGACCCCAAGGGTGCTCTACCACTCAGCCTGCTGCTGGGCTACATACTCATTGGCAAGCTATGGCTGTGCTCTGAATTTAAAACAGTGCGCTTTCCTCCACATTGCCTTACAGAAATGAAGCAGAATAAATATATATATTTTAAGCATCTGTTCCAATTTCCTGTTGGGGCCTCCTGAGACAGTATGAAGTGGGGTTTGTGTGTGTGCTTTCTGAGCCATGGCTTAAATACTCTGAGGCTCAGTTTTTGTTACTTGCAGAGGGGTTTACTTTTAAAGCTTGATGAGTCTGTGGGTTTTCTGGATATCTGTTTAATTGGATAGGCCTTGGGAAATCTTGTTCAAGAAGAAAAAGTGCTACCAGGGAAGAAATATTTAGAGAATATCCCAAGGAAAGGCAGATAGAAGAAACAGGAAAATGTTGGGAAGTGCAACAAAGAAAGAAAATTTAAAAAAAAAAAAAGAAAAAAAAAAAGGTTGTGAGGAGAGAAAGGAGAAGGAAAGATTCAAGCTATTCATAACATAAAAACTTTAAAAACTTTAACAAAAAAAATTTACTTTTAAACTTTTAAACATAAAACTTTATACTATACTTGTTCACATGGCTGGAATAGGAGAGTTCAGCATGGAAATTTTAAGGAGATTCAGAATATTTCTGCTGTTTCAACTTTCATCCAACCTTATGAATGAGCTGGAGAAATTAACAAAACTTTGCCTACGTTTCTTTAGAATGGCTTAACGTTTTAAGGTTGTAACAACATATTAACAGTAACGACCTTTTTTGTTTGAGGACACTGGGAATATTTTGTCCTTCCATCTATTATTTGCTTCATTATTTTTTCTTATTTGAGTTAAACTATTTTTTTAAGGCAGAACAGGCAATGGATTAGGTGGCTGCTTCTCTAGAGTTGCTTATATTCAGAAAGAATATCTTCTATCATACTTGCATCTTTTGCCACCAAAACACTTCTTTACACAACATGCTCTTCTTATTACACACATGAGCAGAACTTTTATTTTTATTTTGTTTTCCAGGACAGCGGTTAAATGATTGCCCATTATTTAGTTTGCATACCCTGAATACCAGCAGCACAGATGAACCACATTTCCTCATTCCTTGCTGTACATTAGTCAGCAAGAAAATGTGCTTAATTGAATTTTTATCCAAGCTAATAGAGGCTGTGCCAGGTTGTTAAACATGGAAGGAAGGATGCTTAGGCCCAGTTTTGTCCCCACCAGGTGTCTCTAAAGACCCAGTTGCCAGGATACCCATGCCAGCAGTACCTCGAGAAGTGCTGGTGGGGTCCGGATGTTGGCAGGGGGCTCCTGCATCTCCCATTGTGCAGAGGAGCCAGAGATGTCCCGTGCTGCCATCAGTGCATTGGGAGAGAGGGAGGAGGTGGCTTGTTTTACATTCTGGTTTTTGCTTTAGTTTTTTTTTTTTTTTCCTCCCTTATTCTTTCGTATTTGCAATTGCTTGTCACTATTCTGGCCTTTTATGAAAGCTATTTTAGCACTGATTCATTTCTTTCCTTAGAGCACTACTGTACAGTGGTATATCAAATTAGCATGCATCCTGTAGATGACCCTTAAAGTGAAATCGTTCTATTTTATATTTTAACTTCATTTGATATGCCAAACACATTTTTAAAAACTCATGAATCTGAATGAATTCTTCCCCCTTGACCAAGTCTGATTTCCTGCTGAAATGTGAATACTGTATACAGGAGCTATCCACAGATTCTTTTGACAGCTTGAGCACATTTCCAGATGGTGTGTAATCACCATTCCTTTTCAAATCTGTTTTTATAATACTGATAATTAAGAATTATTTTCTAGGACTGAATAATCTGTACACTCAAATTGAAAATGGTCAAGAAAGTAGTTGGCAACAAAGGGCTAAGCTAAATTTGTTTCAGTGTGATAGGATCGTGATTACACCTTACTTTTAAATGAACCAGTATTGCGCTAATTTGTTGTATGTGGGGACAAAGTAGGTCAAATTTAGATGTTTTCTACAACACAGAAAAGGAGCAGAGGGAACGTTTTTCTGGTTTGGTAGATTCTTGGTCAGACGAAGCTCACTACCTGTGAAGTGCTATTTTCAAGAGTAAAACCTCTCTCTGTATGCCATTGGGTGCTATACACCTAGAAGTATTTAAAATAACCAAGATGAATAGTCAGATTCTTCTGAAATTTTAAATACATGGATATGGGCTCAATCCATATGTGAGATGAGTGACTGAACTTTGTTTTTCTCATGCTAAGTATTTATAACAAAATTCATATTTATGCAGTCATAGTTATTAGTTATAGAGCTGTAATTAGCCATTGTATTTAATTGCACACCATTATTTCCATGTACTTAACTAATTAAAGTAGTTAACTTGTATGCATACAACTGTAATGAGAAAATACTATGCTGTGGGATGCCTGTCTGTTCTTGTCTGAAATCATTGCCTTTGCTGGTTTCCAACAGTAAGTCTTGTGCACAGTAATTTATATCCTGGCTGATGAGGAGGAAACTTCAGTAAGTTAAAATGCTTTATAGTACTCCTAGATAGTACTGTGGTTTGAGGGAGAAACAAGGGGGACAATTTAGAAACATCTCATTGTTAGGTGAGTTTTAGGTACTTTAATCATTTCAGTGGGAAATCTTTTAATCCAAGAACTGGTAATTTAACAGGTGGACTTCTATCCTTTGATATAGTATATTCTCAGTGACCCTTTAATAATTGAAGTTTTTTTTTAATCGTAGAAGGATTTTTTCTGTTTTGATTAAAATTTATGAAGCCTCATTGCTCGATAATTTCTTCCTATGTATTCAACTTAAGAAATATCCACTTAAAATTGATTGGTTATTTCATAATATATTGTACTGTTTCTGTTCTCTGATTAAACAAACTTACAAGGAATATTCATACATATAAATAACCTCCTGGTCAAACTGCAACTGCTTCTGCTATGTTCAAATTACCAGTTAAACCTAAGGAAACACTAGTAAAAATAAAATGTTCATGTTTTGGTTTTGCAAAACCAAACATGAACAAAATGTTGATCTGCTGAGGCAAATGTATGAAGAAATTGAAGGAAAAAGTAGTGGGTTTACTTTTTTTGGGGGGGGGGGAGTTACTCATCATTTAGGTCTAGTGATAGTCATGCTGTCAAAGAAACATCTTTGCAACTTGTATATTTGCTCTTGAATGCTTAATTAAGAACCATATGCATTAGCAATATGTACAGCTCATTTCCTGGAAAAGGCGTGACTTGCTATAGGACTACTTTGCTAATGCTGCAAAATAAATAAATTTGATAATGTTACTGGGAAATGGTTCATACATTGATCTCATATACACACATTACTGATCTTTGAGAAGCCTTAATGGGATTAAAAGGAAAACACATGTATAATTTATGGGAGTGTGAAGAATTTCACATCCTACACTGGAAGAGGAGGGAGGACATGAATTTTTATAGAAGTCTAAATCTGGCTTGGCCAAAACATAAAGGAGTGTCCAGAGGGAAAGCGATGAGTGGAACTGGTTTGGGTGCTTAGATTTTGGAACAATTTTATTAATAATATCCTCTACACGATTGCTAAATTAGTAGGAGATAACAAGGAGGACTAAGTTTTTGTTGTTTTTTTTTTTTTTTAAAAAAAGGCGCTTGAGGTAATACTGTTCTCCATTAAGTGCACTCATATTTTCTTTCACTAAACGGTAGTTGTGTGCTTTGCCAGTGTAGGTTCACAGTGACAGCAGTCTGCAGTAGGATAGCAAAGGAAATTAGTGGGTTATTCCTGTCTAACAAACATCTTTCTTTCAGTCTGAGTTGTGTGAGAGATATGAGAGGAAGAGGAGGGAGAAAAGGTATAGAAAGGACATGCATTTTCTTCTTCAGTATGAGGTGTCTAGAAATGGTCTGCCTGCTATTAATACATTAAAAAAAAAAAAAAACCTGCTACAACATAAACAGTTATTAGAGCTGGTGAAACTTTAATAATCAAAACAACCTAAGAAAACTCCTTGTGAATCAAATAGTGCTTTTGGCAAAATAAATATAAATCTATTACTAACTTTTCAGATATTTCTTTTTTTTTTTTTTTTTGTAGAATTTGTCTAGTGGATAGTATTTCATCCACTTTTACAGTTCTTTGTTGGAGGGTCTCTAGGCTCTGTTCCCTAGTCTTTAATTCACTGTGAGAGGCAAGAACATGGTATAGAAAAGACACACAAACAAATAGGAGCAGACAGTCTGAAACATGCCTGAAATCCGTAAGTAAGAAAATGATCCCACTGGTGTGCTTAAATTAATGTAATCCCAGGGTAGCCTGGGCAACCTTGGAATCCACAGTGCTTTTACCAGTTAACATCAAGCACTGAATTTAACATAATGGCCGATGAAGTAGGAAGAAGGGCTTCATCTAGTATGAAGAAAAGGTAATTCCTGTCTCTTGAATTTCCTTTTAAATACATTCTGAATGAGCATGCTTTCTACTTGAAGGGAAATTAACAGTTCAAGACATGTTTGCTTAGATGAACTAGAATAAAAGGTGCATCAAAACCATATTTTTAACAGAGCATGGAAATTAAATGAAATTACCTATCAAAGCTATACTAATCTGTTAAGTCTTGGACTTCATAAACATCAATATTGAAACTGCTTGAGCAAGCAATTTATTCCATTGATGGCTGTGTATACAGAACAACAGAATCCATAAATTACAGTATCACACAGCCTTTTTTTCTCTTTTTCTAACTCAGTATAGCTTTCTAAACTACTGTTAAAAGTCAGGGCATTGATAAAGTGTTTTGTTTTCTTAGAAGTAAATGTGATTTCAGGAATAGATGATCTGAGCTAAAGTCATAGAATATCCTGAGTTGGAAGGGACCCACAAGGATCATCAAGTCCAACTCCTGGCTCCACACAGAACGACCCCAAGATCAAACCATATGTCTGAGAGTGTTGTCCAAATGCTACTTGATCTCCGTCAGGCTCAATGCCATGACCAGTTCCCTGGGCAACCTCTTCCAGTGCCTGACCACCCTCTCAGTGAAGAACCTTTTCCTCACACCTGGCCTGAATCTTCCATCACAGCTTCATGCCATGTCATTAGTTTATTAGTAAATTACACTGACGCACACAAGGTGTCCTCAAACTCTGAAGTACTTTGAAGTGCAACCATCATGAGAAGATTTCTCTCCTGACCCTGTTCTGACCCTGTTACACTTTTTTTATTATTATTATTATTTTTTTTTTTTAATCATCTTGACCTTGGGTTTTTCAGATTGCATATGTCTGGTGAATGTTATGAACTCTTTGATTTGGTCCTTTCCCTCAGAAGGAAAGACATTATTTATAATGCTTTTATTGATATGTCAGCATATTTTTATTGTAATGCTTGTTTACATTATGGCCTACAGTGTCTTCCTTTTGCCAATGACTTTTCCTTTCATTAATAAGTAAATATTGGTGATTTGGATGTTCTTAATAAAGGCTAGTGAAGTTTATTTCTTTTTCAATCTGTGGGTAGGAGGCTTATGTTGAAATTACATTAAATATGTATTATACATGGACATGGAGTGTTTTGTATAATCAGCTAAGGCATAGCAAAAATTAAGTATGTCATTTATAATTACATCTGAGGCAGAACTTAATGTGTAAATAATGAATGTTATATGAACATTGTCAGTGGTCAGCCTTACTTCTGAATACTAGCACTGAAGATTAATTATTTACTACTCCTTTAAAGACAATAAGATGATATGCTTTCAAAATTGGTTATTGAACACAAAACAAAACAAAACAAAACAAAAAAACAAAACAAAACAAACTTGCATTGAAATCCCAAGAAATGTATACATTTGTAGAGAATCCTTATCTGATAATCTATTGTGATTCACAGTATGAGAAGCTTTCTTAGAGTTCTAAATTTAATACAATTTGAAGCCTTTATTAAAAACAAAATGCCTACTATATCATCCAGTCTGACGAAATGGTATAACAACTCACACAATCTAGTGTATTTTGTGTTAAAATTAAATCAATAAAATTGAGTCCTGAATAAAGTATTCTGCCTAATTTTGTCTCTACTTTAGCTGTGTGTATGATCTAAGTTTGGTATGTAAAAAAAAAAAATAAATCACATTGTCACGCAAACATTCAGGCTCTGATCCTGAAAAGACCTATGAATGTGCTTAATTTTAAAAACATGAAGGCCCCAATGACCCTTTAGATGCCTAATGAAGTGCTCGAAAGTATTCAAGCACATGTAATAATCTTTGTTAGAAAATGGGCGTTAGGAAGTCATAAAAATGGCAGTCATGTCCAAGAGAGTTAAGCGTCTTTTCAAATTGCTATACCAGAAGGGGTAAATTTAGCAGAAAATAAATTACAGTCATGATTAGAGAATGGCTGCAGACTTAATTGGCTTGTTTTTAATGTTGTATATATATCAGAAAACACTTTCAATGTCATATTACAGAAGAAAATATGAATATAGGAAGAAATTAGCTAGTGAATGGGCTTTTTTAGAGTGTTTTTAGAGTTTTAAATCAAGGAGGGACCAATTGCTTATAAATTATGTGCATTTTTGCATAGAACAGTGTTCAGCCACTTGTGAAAGAAAAATATCATAATGTACATGCAAAAACTTACACAGAATGTGTGATGAATTTTATGGCAATTTGTAAGTAAATCTGTTAATTAGTCTGTGTAGAAATTAATTTAAAACTAGAATCTTTAAAGAAATCTAGCATGTGTGTCAGTCCCTCCTTTGTTCTGTATGATTTTCCAGGATTAAAAAACACTGCAGTTCCTATGTAGATGAAATTAAAATCTTGTGAATAGACTACAATGAAAATCATTATTTGCTAATTAAGATAAGTTACTTGCAATTGTAGAAGATTTTTATAGGCTATGGGAAGGGTCAAAACAATACCTTTGTTATTTTTAAAGCTGGGCTTTTGCAAGCTCAGGGATAACTGGAATGATCACTTCTACTCTGCCATGTTTATGCATATGAGCACAATTTATATGCACCAGCTGCAATGGTGGCAGTGAGTCTGTAAGCAGAGAGTAGGTAATGGTGTGCCTGGGACCTATAGCAGTAGATTGCACAGCCTACCCTTTCCTACAGTGTGCTTGGCTGCATGCTTTCTTTTCATTAGGGCTGGAAAAAGTATTTCTGTCATGGTCCTGATGGCTACTGGAACAAGTGGGCAGGAGTCCAGATATTACTGGATCTTCATGTCCTGGGGACTTGAAGACTTTTTTTTTTTTTTTTTGGTCCAAATCTCCATATTTCTTTCTTCTCCTCACCTCAGGAAAAAAAACAAAAAACAAACAAACAAAAAAAAAAAACATGTCTCATCATCTAGTAAGCACATTACAAATAAGAGCAAAATGGTATTTGGTCCTAGCTTAACTTTTTGGTACCCCTTGGTGTACAAGATCTGCCCTGGTTTAGCAGGATGAGGAGATGTCAGTCACCGAGTCTTCTGCACCACTTACATATTGCATGGAATATGCAAGGAAGTCACCACTTTGAGTATGTGGCTGGATGGTAGAAGCTACTTTCACCTGACAGGCTGGTGACCACCCTGGAGAGGTCTGCACCACCCGTGTGGGCAGTCCTGGCATGGTGGTGAGGTGCAGGTCCACCGCTGGGCTCACTCTGCTGCAGGGCAGGTCTTCCCTGCCCCAGGGAACAGCAGAGTTGGTCGTTCCCTGCCAGAACTGGGAGCGTCCAATGTGTGCGCTCAGCATCTCATGAGGCTGCCAAACCAAAGAATGAGGTGATCTCGCTTACAGTCTGGGAGGGTGGCATCTTGCCCTTGCTTGAGAATGATACCATCTGTCTGAAAATACCACCGTCCGGGACAGTCTTATTTAGTGCTCGTAGATGGTTTCAACTTTTACTTAGCTAATTAAACGGCCAGACTGAATTTGGTTAAATTGGGTTATTTTTAGAATTTAAATACCAAGGACGTTGCAGTTATGCCACAGACAATCATTACAAATAAACTGAGATGTAAAGCTACTTTTAAAGAAAAATCCAACGTTTATAATATGTAGAAAAAGAAGACTAGCAATATAGAAAATTAAGGAGAAAGTCTTAACATAAAATATTCCTCTGCAGGCTGATAAACCTTCAAACAACTAGACCTTGTTTAATTTTTTCTGGAATGCAACCACCATAGAGATAAGGTGGGTCAGCATCTCAGCTAGCTGTTTTCATACCTTAACTTGAATTTTCTTCTGGTATTATCCGAGTTTTGAATTTTGTATGCTCTTTCCCCATGAAAAAGACTTGAACAATTGAGCCATTGTTCTTCAGTAAATATAAGAGTTGCCTTTTACTCAGAGTGAAACCCAATTAGTTTAAATTAGTGCTAATGTACAGCACTTCATTTACTGTTCTGATTTAAAATTGGTTTTAGTCCTGAGACTGACCAATGGATGCAAGCATTACTACTTTCTCAAAATGTAGGTAAAACGAATGCAAACTATACATCTGTGACTGACCAATAAAACCCTACAACTGGAAAAGGCTCAGAGGAGATGGGCAAGGGCAATGTGCCCACAAAACTCAGGGAATAAAGCTAGCCTTGGCTGACCACAGCTATTGCAAAGAAAGCTGACTTTGTATCAACACAAAGGGGACCAGATGGTGGACTTTGATTTAGATAAACAGCTATGTCAGTTGAGTGGATCAACTATCTGTATCACAGTTCAGTGGATCAAATGGTGGTATAAATGTTTCTCCCTGAGTTATCCAGACTACCCACTGAGATTGTATATGTGGCTCAGCCCAACACAGAGTATAAAAACTAAACAACTTATGAAATAATTTCAAAGAGAGCAACAGGTCTGATCTGTTTTTGACCCGTATATTCTTTCCGGTTGACTGGAGACAACCAATGTCACGATGGTGAGCATATTGTGGAGACTAGTAATGGGGATGATGTTGGAATTGAGATTGAACCGTGTATTGCAATTGCTATATTTTGCTAAGTGTTACTTAAACTTGTATCATCATTTCAGTACATTTTGTATCACTCTGCTAGGTCAAAAGTCCCAACTAATATCAAATATTAAAAAAAAATAAATTTGAAATTAAATATTACAACCTCAGCACATGGAATATCTAAAAGAACCTGAACAGATTGGTCACTGGACTCTGACAACATTGTTTGATGTTTCACTTTGTAGCAATACAACAGTAAATCATTTAATTCTCTATGCATTTACCTGCTATAGTTTTCTTTGAGTTAGTTGCTCTATTCTTGTCTTCTACTTATGTCTAATTATCTATTCTGTGCAGATGCTCTGCAAGTCATGAACATGCATACCATCTGGATAGACCTCATTTCCAAGAGCAAACTACTCCCAAGACTAGCTCTGATCAATTGATGGATTGATAATTGGTTTGCTGATCTGTGCCTCTAAAGCGTGTCTTGCCAGGATTCCTTTTTCAGTGGTTGTTTTCTGTAATAAAGGGAAAGGTTATAATGTAAACCATACACAAATATTACCCTATCTGCTTGTAACATACTTGTTAGCATTACAGATGTTCGTTGCTCACTTTCTTCTTGAACTTTAGAACAGCCTCAATAGTACCCATAAATCAGTCTTCCTAAGTTAGGAGAGACTAACTAAGGAAATAGAGTTACTAAGTAACTTACCTAAAACATCAAGGAATAGCAGCAAGGAAAAGACTCTGGAGCATGCATGTGGATAAGAATACAAAATTTACTCAATATTGCCTCATTATCCACATAACTTGGGAGTAGCTACTAAGTTTTGTTAAGCTCCATTCCCATACCCTTATACTGTAATCACAGAAGTACCCTACTCTAAAGTATTTACTCATGATACAGACAGTGATGCTACTATTTCAATGTTCATAGAAGTGTTATCTTGATAATGGGACTCCCCTAAACAGAGCTGACAATAACAACACATACTGTAAAGCAAAATGCTGCAAAACTACTGAGAAATACGCCCCATGCTGTAAAGCAAAATGGTGCAAAACTACCAAGAAATATGCCCCTTTCCAATTTTAGTAACTACAAAAAATATGCAAAATATCTAGGCTGTATTTTCTTAATACTATTTTAATTGGGGAGGAATATATGCACATGCATGTTTCTTAGTGACATAAGGAAAACCTTTGTGTCTGCATGTGAATTCATCATATTTTATTAAGTTACTCTATAAGGAAAATTTATCTGGAATGAGGATTCTGCACGTTGTTTCTCAAGCAGACGTGGAATTTTTCAGATAGCCTCTGATTAATTCTGTTGCCACCTGGGGTTTTGTTGTTTTTGTGTCCTTTGCATTTTTTGTTTGTTTACCTTAGCATTTTTAGATTTTTTTGTTTTGGTTTGGTTTTGGTTTTTTTCCCCTTGGTATTTTCTGTATTTTTGTTGCATTTATAATGTCTAGTGACTAAAGGTAGAGAGCCTGAGTAGAAAAAAAAACAGCTGCAGGTATCCAATGTGTTCTACAAAGAATACACTGGGAAATAATTCTTGTTGCCAAAAACTCAGTGATCTCTTTTGTCATCACCACTGAAATTTGTATGAAGTGCATGTTTTAGTGCAGTATTTGTATCTAGGGTAATCACCACAGATAGTGTTTTTTGTTTGTTTGTTTTTTAAATCCTTCTTCAATCAGCAGACATTTTAAATTTCCATATAGCCTACTAACTGCTTGGGCTGATTAGTGTGAAATTTGGCTTGCATCGATTAGCCAGATGAAAAAGGAATACAAAGTAAGTTTTATTTCTTATATTACAGTTATATTCCTTCTCTACTGTAGACATTCACATGCTCTTTAACTTCAAAAAATCAATAGTCCATCAGAATATGAGTTTAACAGAGGTCAATTCCATTTAATGACAATCTTGTTTTGAGATAATGTTATTGTTTTCAATAAAAAAAAAAGAAATATTGTAGATGTGGAGTTGATATATGACATTTTGGATCAAAACCCAGGTTTCTGTATGTTCACAGATAATTAGGACAGTGTTCTGGGATGTGGGAAGTAAAGATTTGAGTCTTGCTTGACTGAACTAAAATAGCGGGCTTGATATAGTCTTCTCTGAATCATGCATAGAGACTGGATCTTCAGTCTCTCCAAGGCCAGACCAGTCCCTTAACCTGCAGGCTAGGCAAGTCTTTTTTTTCCTTTGAATTCTTAAATCTTGTAATAAAACCCTTTGGCCTCAGTAAATGATTGGTAAAGTAGGATTTTTTTAATATATTTTTTAAGAGATTGAATGGCTGTTTTCAAATTTACTGGATGTAGGTTGTTGCATAGGTTTCACGATGCCTCTGTAACCCTTAAGCGAGGACATCTGAGCATACAGCAGTCATTTGAGTTAAGAGCCTCTGAGGGAAACATATAACATATAAAGAATTAGCTGGTGTACAGATCAACTTAAAACTGTCACAGGTAAGAAGCATATGGATTAGCACTATGTTTTATCTTGATATATGCATGAATCAAAGAGGAGAGATTTGCTGGACTTTAGACCCGGATTTCACATCATTTGAATTTGTTAGATTGTACAGTCTCTCTCAGTAAGAAGATAACTTTAGTAAAAGAGATAACTTCTTACAGAGCTATCTATGGGACAATGTACAAATGGAATATCTCTAATGGACTGGGCTGGAATCCATGTATTATCTGCTACATGAAAAAATGACAGCCCTGTAGAAACTCAACTACTGGTTTTGGTGCCCACTGTTGACAAGTGAGTTGGCTTTAATTTTGATGGCCTATCTTAGGAGTTCATTAATTGGCAAGAGAGGAGCTTTACAGGGCTGGTCACTAAAAATAAATTTCCTGTTGTAGAAAATTAATAAAAGAGAAATTATATTGTCCTGTCTTTTAATGAGAGAAATGGTCTTAGAGAAATACCTCGGTCCTTATTCTATTGATATCAGGATAGTGAGGAGTGAGGATTTTATTTATTTTACCAAAAGCCCACCAGTAGTCTTAGTGATTACTAGTTATGCATATATGCATGCATCGTTCATAGCAAGAAGCAGTGCAATTCAGCAACATCCATTTAATTAGTGAATAAAGCCCTTGCTAGAAATGCTTTAAATAATTTTGGTTTTGATGTTACTACAGTATGGACTATGTAGCTAGCAATGTTGCTGATCTGAATTCAGTTCCTATTATTTAGGCGCTTTCATTCATAAAAGACTGGCATAAAGAGACAAAACCTCAGAGACAAAGATCACAGAGATGTTCAGAAAGGGACAGCTTCTGGTGGTTATCAAATGGGTACCAGGGAGAAGAGAGTTAATTCTTCATCGTACTTGGAGCAATCAGAAACTCAGTACTTGCTCTGAACCCAGGTGCTGGTGGGTCCCAAAGCAGTGTGGTAGCTAGCATAATTGACTTGCAAGTAATAAGGTGTGGAGTGGGGAGAACACTGAATAACTATTAATTCTTCTGCATGGGTTCTGTTGTATGCTTAATTTCTTCCTTGAGGGAAGGAGGGAAATTCACCTTCAATTTTAAAAATTTGCCAAGCGCTGGTTTTAAAGGAAAAAAAATATTGTATTTACTACATTTAACAGCAATAACAGAAGAAACCACAGGGGGCGTGGGGGGGTGTGGGGGAGTCTGTCCTATATATTTGTGTGAATACTTTCCAGTCTGAGAATTATTCAGCAAAGAAACTCCCAGGTGATTTTTAAATGTTGAAGACAGCAGAATTTCGTGATCCTTTTACTGCAAAAAGCTTTGAGTTGGTTCCACCCTCCCTCGCCACCCTAGATTTCAGGAGTGCTAGATTAAACAAATAAACTGAATGCATTCAATAATCAATTTCAGATTATTCATTTGGCTATAATAAAAGTCAACCTTCTCATGTCAGCCTCTGCTTATGGACAAATAGCTCGCTCTGTGAATCAGCAGTGTACAACTGTGAACCTAATGGCCTGTGAGTCCAAATACTTAGAAGATGACCCTGCTGTAATGATTCCACCTACACTGAAAAACAAATTGATTTATGAAGAGGAATAAATTGGCTTAATTGTGTATATGGCATGAAGCATAAACTGGCATTGCTTTTTCCCTCATTCTTTTGAAATTACTGATGCAATTAAACATCACTTTCCCTTCCCTTTCTAGAAAACATTGTACAAGGAATAAAAAAAAAATCACAGTCTGGCAAATGAGATGAAAGTTCTTCCCTCATTATGTTCTCAGCATTATTTGGATCACAATGCATGTTTGCCACTTAAATGCAGTATTCAATTTCATGTGCCTGCTGATTAATGCTGTGCTTTATATGGTAGATACTTATATGCACACAACACTCATTCACATCCTATCATTTATTTAAATGTTTTAATTTAGGAAGACCCTATTGTATGAAATACTGTCAACCTAACAAATATCCAATTTATTTTTCTCATAGATGAGAGTCTACATTGCACAATTTCTCAGTTTCAAAAATGAAAAAAAACATTTGGCATAGTTTTTCATGTAGAATTCTCCAAGGTACCGAACTCCAAACAGTAGGAACAGTTGGCTAATAAAACAAGCTGAAGTTCAAGTACCACTATGTCCTATCCCAATGTTTTAATTTCACCTCGCCTAAGCCAACTAATTGTGTTTTCAGAGGACATGTTATATAGCAGACACTTTCCTCATTATTCATGTGACTTTAGTATGGCAGAATACACTATCTGAGCTAAAACTTGCCAACACCTATATAACTGCTGTTTAAGTTAATCCTTAAAGGGAAGAAACTCATGATATATGTGTTTCTTATTTTAAATAAAAGATATTTACAGGGTTCCAAAATTAAAGTTTTCTTTTCAGAAACTGAGTCATTTATACTTTATGAAACTAAAGGAGAGGAAGACTAATATTTCTGCACTCTTACTAGTTTATAACATTGAAGTTTTTCTCATTTTAGCTGTTTTAAAAATATTTATATGAGTTAAACATACTCACCTTTACATTTTTAAAAATCTTTTCTTTATTACTTCAATCCATTCTTCCTGACTGGGAGACACTTTCTGCTCTGGTCTTCACATAACTTCTTTAATCTTCGGTTGACATCAGTGAGACAAAAATTACTCAAGATATTTCTCTTTCCCCTGAAAATGATCCCTACCCCTATCCCAGGATTTGGGGGTGGGGGCAGAATTTTCAACTTTTTTGTTTGTTTGTTTTTTCCCAACATTCTAATAAAGGCCTAGTTTCCTGTTAGAGATTAAACAAATCTCTGCATAGTGATGCCTGTGCCGAACTTGCTCTTAATGCAGTAGGCAAGGTGTGCAGGGTTTCTGTAGGTGCAATCTGTGTGGGACTGAGCATTGAGGGATGTGGAGAGGGGAGCACATCAGGTGAGGAATGAGGGAGGGATCTCTGGCATCCTGAGGGTACAAAAAAAGGTCCAAATGGCTGTGGGATATCCACCCTCTCCTGCTGTGCTACAGCTCAGGGATGGCCTCAGGTGCTCTCAGATTTTCTGGGCATTGGAGTAGTTCACAGATGGCAGAGTGGTTTAGGTAGAAGGGGACCTCTGGAGGTCATCCAGTCCAGCACCCAAATTCTTTTAGTTTACAATGCAGAAAATACAGGCACAGGCAAACTGCTCTCCTACAACAGGTTTAGTCTCTATTTGACCCTCATGTGAAGATCTTACAGTGAATATGTCTTAAATGCTTGAATCCACAAAGCATCTCTTGCTCAAAATATACACAGTGTCTCTGGAATTATAGTGTATTTCATATGATACATGATTTTTTCTCAGCTGAGCGGTGAAGTTATATGCTCATATTTTTGCCTAGATAGCAGTGCATACTCACCCATAACCTATACTGAGGAGTTCTTTAAACTTCACACCATTTGAAACACCTTGAAGCTGCAATTGAAATGTTCTTTACACCTTGTGATCATAAGTGCACTCTTACTTTTACTACAATCACAGGTTATCGAACCAGAATGCCAATCTTTTACCTCCTTTCTCATTTATGTTTATATTTCAGCTGTTTACCTGTCTGTGGGTTGCTTTTACATATCTTTATTTATCAAAAAAAAAAAATAGACAGCAAGCAGGACTCCTATTCACAGCATATGTGCAAGTATGGAGTATTATGAAGGGAAAAAGTGATTCTTTGATATCCATAATTTGAACACGGGGAGTGATTCCAGAGCAGTGGTAGCTTTCCTCTTCATTTAAGCACTGGATTAGCATTTTCTGCATTTTGTTACATTGCAAATATATATATATTTTGTTATATGGCAAACATACAAAACAGGTCTGGTCATCCGTCATCCAGAAAAATGAATTTGACAGATTCGAACAGTTGTAGAAAACATTTGCTGTCAGGATGTTCAGGGTCTGGAGAACCTATTTAAGTTTGTAACAAACCTGTTCCAATGAATTGAAAGGAATATAGCCTACAACTATGGAAGAGGTGCAAGTAGAGGCAGGAAGGAGATTCTTGAGCTAAAGAGTTATGTGTGCACTGAATAGAAAATTATATTAGCAACTAGATTTCAAACAATCCAAGAAACAACTATCCAAGACAGCCTTTTTAATAGAAAATATATAACCAAGAAGTCTGAACTGGTTTTATGTGTTATTTTATAAATATAATAGATGTGTGAGTGTGCCATGTGATGTATGCATGCAATGACAGAATTCTGATAGGATGTTTCTTTTAGTCACATGTTGTCTCTCTTACAACCCATTTCTAGGAATTGTTTTTTCAGGAACTTATTTTTCCTTTTTTTGAGCTTTAATTCTATAGGTGCAAAGCCTTTGAGATACCTTTCTTTAGATACAGTTTTCTTGGAAAAATAATGAAGCATCTTTCTTGAAAAACCTACATATCTCATAGAGAAATGTCCAAAAAATACAAATAGTTTATTGCAGTATTTTACTTCCTTTATGTAACATCTTATAGATGTGTTAGCCATTTAAACAGTAGTTTGTGAAAGCTTGTTATCAAAACATTCTTTCTTTCTTTCTTTTTTTCTTTTTTTTTTTTTTTACTATACATTCATTGACCTATCCTGTTATTTGTTGTAATAGAAGTAGGAGGAGATTATTGTAACTTCTACCTAATGATACTTGCCTAACTGCTTATTGACTGTAATTTTCTGTATTTGGTCTTTTAAAACAGATGGGAATGAAAAATAAATGAGCACCTCTGTCATGAAGTTCTTCTGATTTGTTATCAGACTTTTTGTTGATGTCAAATCCTACGGTAATTGAAAGCCTGGTCAAGAACAATATATAACATGCTCCTGGATGTAGTTCCATGACAGCATACTGTAATAATGAGTACAAAAGTTACAGTTAATATTTCATATAAAGAGACAATGACTGCCTCTTGTCTAGCATCTTGCTGCAGAAACACTGTTTTGGGAGGTGGAGGAGGGAGCAGGAGACTGCTTCATTCATATCCATGTCAGAAACTCACAGAGATTTTGTTTGTATTCCTTTCCAAATATTTATGCTTAAATTAAACAGAAAGTGACTCTCTAAAGGACCTGGAGATCAAAATAATCTGCTTTATCATCTGAAGGAGACAACAGTAGGTTCTATTACATTTCCTTTCTTCAGCTAATGATTTGTGTCACAAATTATTTGTGTCAGGTAGGTCCTCTTCATATTGTACATTTTGAAGGTAGAGTATGGATTCCTCAGTGAAACTTGAGGAAAAGCATTTAATTAAGAAATTATTTTTTTAAAATAAAATTGGATTATCTTACTGGGTAGCATACCCAGGGTAGCATACCTATTTGTGCCTTGGTGAATTAGCACAGCTTACTTTCAGACTCTGATACTGTTTTACATTGAGTTAGAGTATTTAGTACAGTTAACAGAAGCCAACAGCAGAATCCTAGTAATGCCTAGAATACAGTAAGTTCAGTAAGAACCCTTTAGAGAAGGTTTCAAATTCATCTACATCTATACCTACAACTGGGATCACCATTCTGCATCCTCTTTCTACTTCTGATGGTATTAGTTGTTCTTACTGATCAACTTAATCAGAGTCAGTGCAACTTCTATTTAAATTTTCTTCTATTTATATTTGTCTACTTCTGACTTTTCCTCTTGTCTCTGAGGTCTGTAACAGCCTCCAAGACCTGACTTGTTCTAACAAAAAGTTTTGCATATGTATAATATATTCAAAAAATGCAATATCAATTTACTTCAGTGTACAACTCTAGATTTTGCATAATTCCAAAATTCACTACTATAGAATGTGTCAACTCTCCCACAATTAATATAGCATGCTTTCAATGAAAAAAAAACAAACAAACAAACAAAAAAAAAAACTTCTAAATTACGTTTTATTTAATATTAAGATGACTGCCAAGAAAAACCCAATAACGGGTCAGAATTTACTTTCAAGTCAGACTTGTGTGAAGGTTTATGTTAACTTACTCTTTCAACAAACTGCATTAGAGGTATCCTTCTGTTCAATGCAGCCTGAGGATTACAAAATCCCCAGATATCAACTCCTTGATTACAAGGAAGCAATTAGTAATAGAGTCTAAATTTATATTCCTCAAGATGAAGGAATAAAACCCCTATGAGAGTAATTTCTGTGGGCTGCATTTCAGAAGAAAGCACACTTTGAACAACCAGAACCTCTACGGTGGAAAAGTACTGTAATATCATTAAAGTCATAACAGATAGTCTTGCCATAATCTAAAATAAATAAATTAATAAAGCTTTGTTATTATTGTCAAAAGCACTTCTCAACAAGAATGTGGTTTGAATGTTCAAATTCAGTTTGGCTTTTTAAATTCATGAAATTTAAAGTGAAAATATTTTGAGAGACTCAACTTGATCACAATATTCCATAGACAAAAAAGTTAAAATCTGAGAAGTAGAGCTCTCCCATGAAAAATTTGGTTTGCTAAATTTTATTCAATTTCTCATTTTACAAAGTGTCCCTAAACCTTTCAGTTTCGAATTAAGTATGCTAGCACTATCAGGAAAAACAAACAAAACCCAATACCTATGATGCTACTGACATTGATCTTCTTTTTATCAAGACTGTGTGCCAAGTATTTATGAATTAATAAATGCTATAAGTGTGTTGTGGAAATGAACTAGTTTATGGATAGTTTTATGGATTTTTCTTGGTTTGGTTTATTGTTTTTTGTTGTTTGTTCTGTCTTTGGTGGTGGTGGTGTTTTTTGTTTTGTTTTTGTAAGAATAAACATTTGATCTGTTTAACTGTATAAATAAGATTTAAACTTCATTAAATATTTTCAGTAAGGGGTTACTGTTTTATTAATCCCTTATAAACTCCAAATGAATTCCTTTAATGTATTATCTATTCAATGATATTCTTGTATAAGATGCAATGCAAGGCACTGTAATTTTGTTTTAGTAAGTGTGTGCTTCCCTGAGCTTTGTTTCAGGTCCTAAGCACAATATTTTCAACTTATTTTAAACAATTCTGGATTACATACAATGTCCTCAGTGCAATTCATGAAAGAAGCATGTGTAAGAAATAATGTTCAGAAATACATTTATAAACCAAAGATAATAAAACTGAAGACTGATGGGTATAGAGTTGCTAAAATAGAGGAGAAGAAAAGAAGAAAGATGGGATAAAAGACTGGACAAAAATATCCTGAACATGATCCAAGATGAAAAGAAAGTAGAATAAACAGACCTTTTCAGTCCTCAGTATCTATTTTACCATCATTCAGCTGGAATTTATAAGGTTTGTTTAAGCAACAATTCATTAGCTCAGCTGCCCATACTGCAACAGCAATGAAAGACTATATATATTTACGAATGTATAGGTAAGTCAATAATTCCACCAACCCCAGTGGTTCTTTAAATTACATTTCAAAATGCATTTGAAAATGAGGCAATCTAAGGCTGAATTAAGTGTCCTTATAAAGAGCTTTTATGGGAAGGAAAATAAAAAGGATAATGGCTAAGAAATGTCAGCTTCAGCTGATTACTGATCTGAAGATTGTTTCTCTGCCACCTCTGCAAAGCAGATAAATGGTACCTTGGCCTTCAGTGGCTCTGTTGGTGACATGACCATTTTAATTCAGATCACAAGAGTACTCTGGAAATGCATCTCTCACTCTTTTCTGCTTAGTGTGCTTTGGTTTGTATCATGAAGCAGCCTTGAAGGGAGAAATGAGGTTGAAGCATCCTATACAGAAGTTTACCTCATGCTTCCCAACTGCTACTGTGCCGTTGCATCCAGAGATTCAGCAAAGAGCTACTCTAAAGAAAATGCTCACAAACATATAAGGTTTGGATATGGGTTGGCTGCATCAATTTTTTATTTTTATTTTTTTAACAGAAACAAAGTCAGGAGGCAAGATTGTGTTGATTTGAGTGGAAATCTGTTTGATTAGATTTTAATCTGATATTTGGCATTTGGAAGCATCGTAACATAGTCCCTTAAGCTTTCTAGCCCTGAATCTCTTTAGGCCCCTTAAGACATCTTATTTAAAATCAATATTTTCACTTTTTAAAATATAAACAATAATTAAAAAAAAATCCCACTCTTTACCCAAATTTCTACTCAAAATTAAAAATGATATTTTTTGCTTAATATCTGTAAACATGAGTAAATTGAAAATGAAAAGCCTGAAAATACAAATATCAAATGGTTAATAGATGGCCGAGATATGTAGGTTAAGTTTAATTAGGAAAAGAAAATCTTTGTTAATACTGTTACAGAAATGGAGAAGACTGACTAACCCTGGTAAGAAGAAATCTGCAAAAAAGGACGATGTTCATCTCATTTTGATATTGCTATAAAAATTTCAATTTGTGGAGAAAAGATTGTGTCCAAGAGTATGTGTTTGGTGTACCCCTACACACATTGCATAGCAGATAGTCTTAAAAAAAAAGAAAAAAAAAAACAACTTTCTACCTTTAAACAGTTTGCTTCATTTAAAACTTTATGCCATCACAACTTCAACAATACTGTTGTTCACAATGTGGCTTGGGGTTGCTATGTATTTGTGTAAGCTTTGAACTTTATGACAGCAATTGCAAATTCATTTCATGCTTACTAGCTATCTTTTGTGTAAATGATACATTATTACAATCTTTTGGATCCATCACGTCATCATTTCATTCGTGATTTTGTATTTGATATCATTCAGATCCCTGTGGTTTGTTATGATTTTCTTTCCAGTAGTTTAAGGTTAATAATTGAACTGTTGCACTGTTTACTTGTCCATATATAGCTGCAGACAGATTATGCATCCTGAAGCTGTGGCCTTTAGGTCATGCAGCTTTTTATTTTTTTGGTAGTGGTAGTGATGATAAATACTTTGTGAGTGACTTGCTGGCTTTTTGATTTTCTACAACTTTTTATCTACTGTATGGCATTTTACTAGCTCTCTTTTGTAGATGATTACTCAGTCTCAAGGTCATATACTTTGAACTGAATTAAAATCAGTCAATTGAGTATGTCTGGATTGTAGTCAGAGTTGAGATTGCAGCAAGGGTAGAGAAACCTGGTTATTTTTTCCTATTGAATACTGAAAGTATGTGTCACTGCAGTTGTGTGATTTTGCCACTTCAGTTCTTTTTTTGGTATTCACAGAGGTGGTGCAAGATACAAGCCTAAAGAGAGGCTGAAGGGGCACCCTTCCTATGAAGCCTACCAGAAATTCACCCCAACCTGTGAGGTGCTTGTGGCTCAGGGCTACAGGTCTGAGGGTACAGGCACCATTTTTCCCTCAGTCAGCAGCCCTGGATGACTTCTGGAAGGACAGTGGCACCTTCCCTTAGTCACACACACACACACAAAAAAAAAGCGCATGCTCAGGATTGTTCTGTTATCAGGGAAAAACATTATAACATAGTTCTCAAAGTGAGGGGATCAAAAATGAGGCATGGAGGGCATATGGAACCAGAAAATCTTCTAAACTCCTATAAAAGTTACTCTATCTGAATTATGCTTACATGTATGAAATTCACACTTCCAGATACATTGAATCCCATCCACATAGATTTTGCTTTTTCTGAAGGCAGGGTTGATTAATGGTAGTTGATCAGTACTCCCTGCTCTTTTGGCATGTCTTGGACAGACCATCCAGCTCTTTATGAAATTCTCTTTTTTGTGTGGAGAGGCAGAAGGTTGACTCAAGTGATCAAGCAATTGTACAGCTATGCTGAATTTTGTAGCTATAGATTTAACTTTATTTTCAGTGTAGAACTCAGCCTAAAAAAAAAAAAAAAGAAGTGTGTTGTGGTTTAACCCGGCTGGCAGCTAAACACCACACAGCCGTTCGCTCACCCTCCCCCCTCCCTCTCTGGGATGGGGGAGAGAAACGGGAAAGTGAAGCCTGTGAGTTGAGATAAAGACAGTTTATTAAGACAGGAAAATAATAATAACAATAATAATAATAATAGTGATAATGGTAATAGTATTAACAATAATAATGTGTAAGAAAACAAGTGATGCACAATGCAATTGCTCACCACCCGCTGACCGATGCCCAGCCTATTCCCGAGCAGCCGGCCCCCCCACCCCGGCCAGCCACCCCTATATATTGTTTAGCATGACGTCAGATGGTATGGAATACCCCTTTGGCCAGTTTGGGTCAGCTGTCCTGGGTCTGTCCCCTCCCAGCTCCTGCTGCACCCCCAGCCTGCTCGCTGGCAGGACAGAGCAAGAAGCCGAAAAGTCCTTGGCCTGGTGTAAACACTGCTCTGCAACAATTAAAACATCAGCATGTTATCAGCGCTCTTCTCATCCTAATCCAAAACATAGCACCCTACCAGCTACTATGAGCTACTTAACTCTGTCCTAACTGGAACCAGGACAGATATCCACCCCTTATTCCATACCATTTATGTCATGCTCAGGTTACACTCTGTCCAATACATTCTAATTAATCACCATTTTCATCTATGATATATAGCAATCATGGTAGTGATGACATACATTATTATATAATAATTAACATACTACAATTCAACTCATGGGCTATTCTCACCCAGTATCAAATCCCCTTGAGGTACACACCGGACCTCCCCATTCTTTTGCATTACCCACCAAGTGCATCCAGGTCCCTGAGCAAAAGCAATTCCACGAATGGGTTTGCCTTTTCCTGAGGCAGGAGTAGCCCAGACTGTTTTACCCAGCATGTTTCTTACGTGCACTACAGGAACTTTATCCCCTTCTACAGTGCGTAACAGGTTTGATTGGGCAGGTCCAGCTCGGTTGGCAGATCCCCTGGTATTGACTAACCAGGTGGCCTTTGCCGAATGTGTATCCCAATTTTTGAATGTCCCAGCACCCATTGCTTTCAGTGTAGTCTTCAACAGTCCATTGTATCGTTCAACTTTTCCAGAGGCTGGTGCATGATAGGGGATGTGATACACCCACTCAATACCATGTTCTTTGGCCCAAGTGTCTATAAGGTTGTTTCGGAAATGAGTCCCGTTGTCTGACTCAATTCTCTCTGGGGTGCCATGTCGCCATAAGACTTGCTTTTCAAGGCCCAGGATAGTGTTCCGGGCGGTGGCATGGGGCACAGGATATGTTTCCAGCCATCCGGTGGTTGCTTCCACCATTGTAAGTACGTGGCGCTTGCCGTTGCGGGTTTGAGGGAGTGTGATGTAATCAATCTGCCAGGCCTCTCCATATTTATATTTCAGCCATCGTCCTCCATACCAAAGAGGTTTTGACCGTTTGGCTTGCTTGATTGCAGCACATGTTTCACAGTCATGAATAACCTGTGCTATAGTGTCCATGGTCAGGTCCACCCCTCGATCACGAGCCCATCTGTAGGTTGCATCTCTACCTTGATGGCCTGAGGTGTCATGGGCCCATCGGGCTATAAATAATTCACCTTTATGTTGCCAGTCCAGGTCCACCTGAGCCACTTCAATCTTAGCAGCCTGATCCACCTGCTGGTTGTTTTGGTGTTCTTCAGTAGCCCGATTCTTGGGCACATGAGCATCTACATGGCGTACCTTTACAACCAGGTTCTCTACCCGGGCAGCAATATCTTGCCACAATGCCGCAGCCCAGATGGGCTTGCCCCTGCGCTGCCAGTTGTTCTGCTTCCATTGCTGTAACCACCCCCACAGGGCATTTGCTACCATCCATGAATCAGTATAGAGATAGAGAACTGGCCACTTTTCTCGTTCAGCAATATCTAAAGCCAGCTGAATGGCTTTTACTTCTGCAAACTGACTCGATTCACCTTCTCCCTCAGCAGCTTCTGCAACTCGTCGTGTAGGACTCCATACAGCAGCTTTCCATCTCCGATGCTTTCCCACAATACGACAGGACCCGTCAGTGAACAAGGCATATTTCTTCTCATTTTCCGGTAGCTTGTTGTACAGGGGGGCTTCTTCAGCACGAACCACCTCCTCCTCTGGTGATATCCCAAAGTATTTGCCTTCTGGCCAGTCCATAATCACCTCCAAGATTCCTGGGCGACTGGGGTTTCCTATTCGAGCCCGCTGAGTAATCAGTGCAACCCACTTGCTCCATGTAGCATCAGTTGCATGATGCGTAGAGGGGACCCTTCCTTTGAACATCCAGCCTAGTACCGGCAGTCGGGGTGCCAGGAGGAGCTGCGCTTCAGTACCGACCACTTCCGAAGCAGATCGAACTCCTTCATATGCTGCCAATATCTCCTTTTCAGTTGGAGTATAGCGGGCTTCAGATCCTCTGTATCCCCGACTCCAAAACCCCAGGGGTCGACCTCGAGTTTCCCCAGGTTCTTTCTGCCAGAGGCTCCAGGTGGGACCATTCTCTCCGGCTGCGGTGTAGAGCACATTCTTTACATCTGGTCCTGTTCGGACTGGCCCGAGGGCTACTGCATGAACTATTTCCTGCTTAATTTGTTCAAAGGCTTGTCGTTGCTCAGGGCCCCATTCAAAAGCATTCTTCTTACGGGTTACTTGGTAGAGCGGGTTTACAATCAGACTGTAATTTGGAATATGCATTCTCCAAAACCCCACGACACCTAGGAAAGTTTGTGTTTCTTTTTTGCTAGTTGGTGGAGACATAGCTGTTATTTTGTTGATCACATCCATTGGGATTTGACGGCGTCCATCTTGCCATTTTATTCCTAAAAACTGGATCTCTCGTGCAGGTCCTTTAACTTTATTCTGTTTTATGGCAAAACCAGCCTTCAGAAGGATTTGGACTATTTTCTTCCCTTTCTCGAAAACTTCTTCTGCAGTGTCACCCCACACAATGATGTCATCGATGTACTGCAGGTGTTCAGGAGCTTCCCCCTGCTCCAGCGCAGACTGGATCAGTCCATGGCAAATGGTAGGGCTGTGTTTCCACCCCTGGGGCAGCCGATTCCAAGTATATTGGACTCCCCTCCAAGTGAAAGCAAACTGTGGCCTGCACTGTGCTGCTAGAGGGATGGAGAAAAATGCATTAGCGATATCAATTGTGGCATACCACTTGGCTGCCTTTGATTCCAGTTCATACTGGAGTTCTAGCATGTCCAGCTCCTGCAGCCGCTCCAGCTCCAGCTCCTGCAGCCGTTCCAGTTCCAGCTCCTGCAGCCGCTCCAGCTCCAGCTCCTGCAGCCGCTCCAGCTCCAGCTCCTGCAGCCGTTCCGGCTCCTGCAGCCACTCCATATCTGTCCTGGTTCCAGTTAGGACAGAGTTAAGTAGCTCATAGTAGCTGGTAGGGTGCTATGTTTTGGATTAGGATGAGAAGAGCGCTGATAACATGCTGATGTTTTAATTGTTGCAGAGCAGTGTTTACACCAGGCCAAGGACTTTTCGGCTTCTTGCTCTGTCCTGCCAGCGAGCAGGCTGGGGGTGCAGCAGGAGCTGGGAGGGGACAGACCCAGGACAAAGTGTTCCTAATGAAAGCAACTGTGCACAAGTAGAGTTGAGGGAGAAGCAAGGATGGGTCCTTTTAGTAGCACACAGAATTACCCAGGCAAAGGTCTTGCCAGAGATGCACTTGTTTTCTGGATATTTATGGAAGTGTTCATGGTAGAAGCAGCAGAAGAAATTAGGTCTCCTTTAGCTAGGGTAGAGGCTGAGGTTTTGAGGTGAATTGAAATGAAAATGCTTGAAGTTATTTAGGTTCTAAGACTGAATAACCTGGCCAAACTGAGGCAAAGAACTAGGGGAAACTGAGAGAAACATTGTAATTATTGATTTTCATAAATAAGAGTGACTGAATCTAAGTTATTTTTGTGGAAGCGTGCCTTGTATCATGAAGGTTTGATTTTTTCCAGATCATATAGCTAATTATTATGAAGGAATTCAGGATTTTAGAATATGGGGGTAGGGGAAGGGGAAAGCATGGGGTTTAGACATTTGAATTTTGATGTTTCATCACTTAGGACAGAAAAATTTTATATTTACATCAGAAATCACAACTGTCTATAAATGAACATAAAGTGAAAACAACTATTTCTTTGCTGTTACCCATCCATTTCATATATCGGAAACCTGAACAAACCGATCTATACATAGATAAAGTAATCTAGAAAACTTTGTAATGATGGGTTTTTTTTCCTCTTATAACTTTACCAGAAGAGAAAGAGTTACAAAAGATATTTCATTTAATAACTTTTAATACATGGAAATATACAAACATATTTCTCTAGGATAATATGTCCCCAAACTGCAGACTGTGAAAAGGTGCTTTATGTGAGGTGAAATTGCACTTTTTATGAATGCTGGAGATGAAATTTTTAAGAAAGAACAACTGAATATTCTTTCATGTTGCTTTCTTTCATGTATTGAAAAATAACGTAGTTAAAATTAAAAGAAACTAATTCTGCATGCATTAAAAATGATGACAGTATTCAATGAAAGGTAGGTTACATTAAAGAGTGACTATCGTTCCTTGGGCACAAATGCAGCTATTGTACAAAATGGTATGACAAGAAAACTCTCCTGGAAGCAACAAACACAGTTGAAAAGTTTGTAATTGTTGCTTATATGGGGTATAGCATGACTTCGTGTTTCAGTGACTTCTATTAGGTCTGATTCTCTGTCACCACAGCCTACATTTTCTCACCTCTTTGAAATATGCCGATTTCATTTTACCCACTTCAAATTATATTATTTTTGTTTGTGGAAAGACAATGTAATATGTTGTGGAAACCTGCTAAGAATAGCCTGTTAATGATGATAGAAGAATGTAAGTTAATAGTTGCATCAAGAGTTTTATCAAACAGTTCTGTGAGTTTTTTTTTTTATTAAGTGTTGAAATAATTTAAATCTGACAATTACTACTAATAAACTGAAGATAATGTGATCTCAGTTTTTATTTGAGGAAATAGAAATACATATTTGATAGAACAGTGTGTTTCAGAAACATGATATTTCCTTAAAATATTTCCTTAAAATATTTTATTTATCATGTGACTGTCTCATAATTTAATCCATATAAAAGCTTTCAGCATACAATATTTTCCCTAGTTTATACTCAATTTACTCATTTCATTGCATGATGTCAAGTATATGACTGTTGCATAATGCTTTTAATACAGAAAATTGAAAAAAAAAAGAAAATCATGCACTCACAGTCCACTAGAAATAGAAATTCATACATTCACTTATCCTCTTGGAAAACAGCAGAAGAGGTCTGTCGCAAGTTAGTTAAAACTAACATGTATTTTCTCATACTGTTATCAGTTTGAATTTAGGCAAGTCTCTTCTTATTTATCTGTACTCAAGATATCAGACAAAACTGCTGAAGCTGATGTCATGGTGAATATTGACAAACTGAAATAGTGTGATGATAGAAAATATAACTTCAAAAGGAGACTTCTTCCTTCTAAAAACTATGGGTGCTTCACTTCTGTTGGCACTCTGTGGTTTACCCAGCATATTTTTAGCTGGACTTCTTTGTAAGGAAACCATTCTTTTACCATTGTTCTTGGCAATTCTGTAATTCTGTGAGATATTTTCCTTATCAAAGGCAGCTTAAAAATATCTAGAATCATATATATCACCATTACATCAGACTTCTGAAACAAAGTTAATTGGAAGTGAAACTGAAGTGTCAACTTTTAATGTCACTTAGAACTTCCTGTTTAAAATACCATCTTCACCAACCCTCAACCCTTTTTGGCTTACATATTTTATATTTCTGCTGTATTTCAGATTTTATAGAAATACTTTAACTGAGGATGCTCAGCTGTATCATAGTAGGGCGGATACTAGGCAAGCAAATGGACTTTTTTTTTGGAATGATAAACGTTTTTGAGATTGCTGAAATATTTCAAATAAGCTTAATCAAGTTTTCAAAAATTCGGAAAAGCAAGAAGTAAACTTTCCACTCACTATAGTTTAGTACACCTGAGCATACCTGGGGAGTAATAGTCAATGACACTATTGCAGGCAATTGGGCTTTTTCAGAGAACCCCTTTCACACCTGATGTCCAGGAGATTAATCTGGTCTGTGTGAGAACTTTGTTGTGTTCTGTGTGGTTAATGGCTTATTTGTTGAATTTGAAGGAACATACTGAATGTGTTTGCAATAAGGGAATGGAAGGTTGGGATTGTAGCAAGAAAACGTCCATGAAGACATTGCGTGCCTTGTTGCTAAGCACAGAGTAGGTACTGTTGGTGTATGTGCATGGCCCCTGGAGCATGCACAGGATCTTACAGGCAAAAATTGAAGATCTTATTGCTTCTTTAACTTGTAATTTGAAGTGATTATGGATCAATTGGATTTCTTATGTTAAAGGTAGGATTGCACTGATAAAAGAAGAAAAAAATGGAATAGAATAGGAATAAGAACAGCAACTTATGTATAATAGAAGATAATGAGGTTATTTGTGTAATGTGTGGTGAAATGTTGCCTTTCTAAAAATAAAAGTGCTGTGGTGACAGGATTCGTAGAAGTAAGCAGGTTGGGCAAAATATTCAAAGAAGTATACTGTTCTCTTGGCATGTGGGATCCTGGTCATCTTGGACAGATTAGACAGCAAGGAGAGACTGCACAGTAATGCATATGGGGCAGCAACAAAAGTACGGGGAGTAGTGGAACTGGCAGAGCATACAGCATATGCCAGCATTTGTTCCTTTTAGAAAGTAATAACACGATGCTTTCCCACTAACTGTGAATGTTCAACTCTTGTTCTTTGCATGTCACAGGACTGTAGTGGGACTTAACAATACACAAGCACGTCCTCAAGTCTTCATTAAAATTTCATTTGGACAGCAGGGCCCCCTATGTCAAAAATGAGGTGGCAGGAAATGGCTAAATAATTGCATTTGGGGGAGGGAATGCAATACAGATACATCTTTAATGAAGAGAACAGAGTGCAGTCATGCTCGAAAGACATTTCCAAATACACAGAAAACTAACGAGAAAAGTGGCAGCCACAATATGCTTCAGAACACAAGAAGCCAGGTATGTGTATTGGTAAATACTGTTACAGAGATTAGAGACGTCCGTGCAGCATGCAAAATAAAAACCTTTCGGCTATTTCTTTATGTAGGGTGGTGTTTGCTAGCTTTGACTAGTGCAAGTGAATGAGAAAAGGGCAGGGGAACAGTCTGAAAACAGCTTTGGTTCCATCGAGAGCGAATTACATGTATGGCTAAACTTAAATACAGTTACATATTTTCATTGTTTTTGTTGTTCTTTTGTTTTGGTTTTGTTTTACTTTTTAAGAGCAATTGTTTTCCAACTTTGCCCCACTAAGTGCATCTAAAGTCCTTCAAGCTGCCTCTATCACTGACTAAGGATGTGTTGATCTTTGGATAGTAGTTCTTCTTGCCAGATTGTAACACAGCCCAGCTCAGTCAAGGTCTGCAGAGAAACATCTAACAAGCTCAGAGAAAAAAAAATACTTTCAGTACTCAGACTGCCAGTTGATTAGTTTTTCATTCAACTGCCAAACTTCCCTTCATATTTTGTCTATTGTATAAATTCAGTCTTAGGACAACCTTTCTGGACACTTGAGTGGGTCTGACACAATCAGGCAGTACAAGATCAAACAGCAATGTTACACAGATGGATAAAACCATTAGCAGTTGAAGGCAATAAACAAATTTGTGAAAACACAGTTATCAATCGAATGTTTACTACAAACTAAATTTGTTTTGATCCCTTCCTCCAACCTTCCACTTTCTTCATTAAGAAGAAAACATGTTTTCTTCTTATCCTGCTGAAATAACTGAAAACCTCAAAAAGATCATAATGATTTCCTGTATATATATATATATATATATAGGAAATCATTATAATCTTAAATCATTATAATCTAAAAGTCTTATATATATATATATACACAAGATTTTTAGAAATCAGTTTGAAAGTAGAAAAATTAGGAGCTCTTAATTGTATGTGCAACTCAGTAAGTAGCCTGTAAACTAGCTATCTAACTAGCTCAGCAGGAGTCCTCACCTGGTGCAAAACAACGTAGCCCACTGAAAGCCAGGGACAGAGACTGCAGAAGTGGGTGCAGGCCCTTCACTGCCCTGTCCATGTGCACCAGCTGCACCCCGGGTGCAGAAGGGATGGCTTTGTGATGCAGCCTGCAGTGCCAATTCTCTTGTTATCTCCATCACCTGTGCGACCTGCAGGAGGGTGACACTGTGGCTTCTTTGTCTGTGTGACCAGGCTTCCTCTGTAGGAAAACCTAGGTGTGTGGGAGAGTTACAGGAGACAGTATATGGCCAGTCTGTGTTCAAAGACCAGGACTATGGGGAAGGGGCAATGCTGCACTCCACCACCAGTAGAATTAGACAGAGTTAATGTGCCAGAGGATTTGGCATGTTTAGATGATTTAACCGAACAATGTGTGAAAACTCTCTTCATTACATACCCTTTCTGTAGATCTTTCCTTATAATCAACTACAATTACTTATGTGCATGGCCTAGAATAATGATTTGAAAGGTCAGATAGTTCCACGAGCAGATGTCAGTGCTAATAAAGTGTACAGTGACATGGAGAACTTCTGAGAACTGTATGCTTGCAGGTGAACATGTTCATGAAAGCCTATGATGTGGGATCTGTCCACCACTTTAAGTTGAAGATAGGTTTTCTTGGCACTGTTATTCTCTCTCACAAGTCTGTTATTCTTCCTCACAATCTTTAGAATATATTACTTGGGCAGCTGAAATGGTCTCCATAGCAGCCTACCATTGCACCAAATTGTTGGAGAGCCTAGTTTACTTCTCAGTTACTGCATCTCCTACTTATAAAGAAACGAGATATTTTTGAATCCATAACATTGAGAACTTTCATCTGGAGAGTAAAATACCTGATGCTATTTTAAATTTGTAAAATACATACTATTCTTCTGTTTAGTGGGGGTGTTTCATGGATAAATTCCATAAATTATTATAAGAAATTCCAGATTTATATCAATAAGAAATATAAATGTATATAAAGTAGGAAATTGCATCTAAAACCTCAATTTGAAAATGAATTGTTCATGAAATTGGATCAGGTTCAATTTTATTGTCTTCAGCATGAGTTATGAGTTTCCTAGATGGACAATTAGTGGAGAAACAGGCACTATGTAAGGAACATGATTCTTTGATTTAATAATTTGATTTATACAAATTTCAAAAGAGAAGTGTGATACTTTCAATTCTCATCATAATAGGTAAAGCAAGCAATACCTAATCCCAACCAGTAATATATTTTTCAAGTAAATTATATATTACATGGTGAATGGCTTAAAACCTCCAATGCTTTTTTTAGTATTTATGTGGTTTAATGTTTTAAATATTTTATAAAGTTCCACTAAAAAGTAAAGGCAAAATGTAATGTAAAAAAGGAAGGGAAAATGAAGAATATTATTTAATGGACCTTTGTACTTTCAGACAATAATACTTGAAAAGGGTGGTTGTCTATCATTTCTTCTTTATACCATAACAACATAAAGTAGTAGTATTCATTACATGGCAAAAGAAAATTTGTGACAATGCTGCAAAACCATGTATACACACATATATATATTTAAATAAGTTTCTTTAAAGAGAAAAAAAATCTTGAGATTAAATCTATGTTCTTACTGTCCAAATCAGTTTACTTTCTTAACTTCTTAAACATGGATCACTATTTGAAAATATAATCCTTCTTCTTAGTCTGAATGTACTCAGATCTGCTGATCTACATTTGATTTGGTGCAACAGATGTTGTTTTACAAAAATGGCTGGAGTGTAGACTGGCATTTATGAAGCAAAGAAACAATGGTCTTGATTTTTAGAAAAAGCTTAGCTGAGTCTAAGCCTTACAGGCTGAAGTGCAATGTTCAATTTATGACCTATACTTAGGAAAAATATAGCACTTTAACAGTGAGAGAAACACACACTCACATATATCTATAATTTTATGGGAAGGAAACAATTACTCCACTTTTTTCTCCTCCTCATAACAGTTTAAGGAACAAAGCACAATATTATTTTCCTTCACTTCTGTTTGAAAGTTGCTGTATTTTGGCAGGAGAAGCCAATTCCTAGTCTGTAGATAAGGACTGAGCAGGAGAAGTGCAGTACAGCATCCTGGCAAAGGAACTGTTTTAATGTATATTGTGAAAGTGTATATTGTGAAAGTGAATTATTCTTGAAACTGTCAGTCTGTTGTGTCATGCAAATACCATACCATTCTATGATTCTGTGATATAGAACAGCATGCAGCAGGCAGAATACATTGCTAAGAGTGTTGCATGAGTATTTTATTTTAACTTTTCTAGTGTCATAGAAGGGAAGACTAAATTGTTCATTGATTAACTCATCATGATACTATATGAACTGATGTGTCTTGTATCTTCTTTACCTTCTGCCCAGTTCAATCTTCTCAGTAATTGAATGTTTTTAAAATGTTAGAAAGGACATGGTTATAAACTCAGTAAGATGTAATTGTAGGAATTTACTACAGTTTCATTCAAGAAGTGTTAAAAAAAAAAAGGGAAGGGAAGGGAAGGGAAGGGAAGGGAAGGGAAGGGAAGGGAAGGGGAGGGGAGGGGAGGGGAGGGAGGGGAGGGGAGGGGAGGGGAGGGGAGGGGAGGGGAGGGGAGGGGAGGGGAGGGGAGGGGAGGGGAGGGAGAGGAGAGGAGAGGAGAGGAGAGGAGAGGAGAGGAGAGGAGAGGAGAGGAGAGGAGAGGAGAGGAGAGGAGAGGAGAGGAGAGGAGAGGAGAGGAGAGGAGAGGAGAGGAGAGGAGAGGAGAGGAGAGGAGAGGAGAGGAGAGGAGAGGAGAGGAGAGGAGAGGAGAGGAGAGGAGAGGAGAGGAGAGGAGAGGAGAGGAGAGGAAAGGAAAGGAAAGGAAAGGAAAGGAAAGGAAAGGAAAGGAAAGGAAAGGAAAGGAAAGGAAAGGAAAGGAAAGGAAAGGAAAGGAAAGGAAAGGAAAGGAAAGGAAAGGAAAGGAAAGGAAAGGAAAGGAAAGGAAAGGAAAGGAAAGGAAAGGAAAGGAAAGGAAAGGAAAGGAAAGGAAAGGAAAGGAAAGGAAAGGAAAGGAAAGGAAAGGAAAGGAAAGGAAAGGAAAGGAAAGGAAAGGAAAGGAAAGGAAAGGAAAGGAAAGGAAAGGAAAGGAAAGGAAAGGAAAGGAAAGGAAAGGAAAAATGATGGAACTGTTCCTTTAACCCGGTCATGAGCTATAGAGCTGGTTTTCACACAAACTGCAATTTGTAGTCAACTCAAAATATCTGAGCCATTTTAAAATTATTTTGAAAATCCATTAGGTCAGTAGCTTAGCAGCTAATTAAAACAGAGCCAGTTTTTAGCTAGCCTAATGAAGGTGGAGAATGGCAGAAATATATCCACAATCAATAAACATTTAATTCTGCATACTTAGAAAAGGGGCCCAATTATTCTTCATATTTAAAAAGAAGTCCCAGAGTAATACTAGCAATGCTAAAGTTTATATGCTGAGTTTTTACCTCTGAGTTTTAGCAGCCAGGCATCTGTTCCTGAGAAACAGGTTTTGTTATAAATATTTCACCTTTCAAATCAAGGTAAACAACAATAACAACAATATCCCATGAGATTTATTTCTGTTCACCATATTGCCCATGTTCCAGTAGCATTGCTTTCTTTGTATCACTTGCCTAGCTCTTACTAAAATGATTTCCCTTCCCAAAATATTTGTTGAGATATTCTGGATGACTAAAATGTTACAAGTCAATTGTTTTTCTTAGTTATCCTCATGGATTTATAGCGAGGTGTTGGAACAGAGCGCTAAAACTGAAAGAAAGTGCATTCACTTGTCTCAACACCTTTATTGCTGAATTTGTTTGGATGCTTTTAAAGTTACCAAGATAAACTAAATGAACATGCTTCTGAGCAACTGGCTTAGTCTACTCCAATTGGTCATATAGCATGGTGGGGGTTAAAGAATGCCAAACGTGATTCTCTTAATCTTTTCCAGTTCATTTAATCTTAAACCTCTTCAGGTCTGAAGGTTATGCAAATGACAAGGGTAAGGTTATGCAGATTATAGAATCATTAGGGTTGCAAAAGACCTTCAAGATCATCTGGTCCAACCATCACCCTACTACCAATGACACCCACTAAACCATGTCCCTAAGCATCAGGTCCCACCTTTCCTTTAACACTCTCAGGGACGGTGACTCCACCACTTCCCTGGGCAACCCATTCCAATGTCTAACTACTCTTTCTGAGAAGAAATATCTCCTGATTTCTAACCTAAACCACCCCAGGCTCAACTTGAGGCCATTTTCTCTAGTTCTAGTCTTTGTCTCCAAGAAACGTAGAGGCTGCCTGAAATAGCAACTCTCCTTGACCTTTCTTCTATAAGATAACAGTAAATGATTTTTGATTCAAACTTGTTAGGTTCATTGTATTTTTCTGGCTAATGTGTACTTGATATCTTGTGAGTATGAACAAATATATAAAGCTCACTAACAGCCCAACTCAAATACTAATTACTTCTTAAACTGAATCAGAATGTAAGTTTTTGTAGAATTTCTGAAATCTTAACAATAAAACTGTGCTTTCATATCTCTAGCTAAGCACCACTGAATTAGTATTAGCACAGTAATGCTTTGTTATGTAAAAAATAAGGTTCTAATCCAAGGTGTCATGGGAGCATAAATCTCTTCCCAGTTTTGGCTGTGCCATTAGCAAACATAACCAAATCCATGAAATTAGAGTGCAGTGACTTCCATACCCACCTCCAAAAATGGTCTTCATAAAACTTTCTTTAAAAAGGACTGAACCTTTTCTTGCTGGTGGTTCTCTACACACTCCTGTCACACACATGCAAATAGCTGCACCACAGCTTTTAGGGCCTGATTCCTTTTCAACTGAAAGTTTATTTGCCTGTAAATTGTTGTTGATGATACTGTTTCTTTCACTCAAAACAGAAACATTACGGAGCCAAATTGTTATTTTGAGAAGTGCCTAGAGATACTCAGGTGGGATGTCAGAATTGCAAAGTGATATAATATCAAAGTCAATATTAAGTTTATTGCTACCTTCTGTCTATATCATCAAAGTTTTATTGCACCTTATAAAGTACCAACCTGTGTATTCCTAGAAAAGGATTTAGTTTAGTAACTATATTTCTAGAAAATCTACAAGTATCTTTAAATTAATGCTTCTAAGACCCAATTCAAACCTATAGTTAGGATTTGGGGGCGGGGGGGTGTTTTGAGGGGTAATGGAGCGCGTAGGGCAAATAAGAACAACAAAACCTACAAGTTTTTAAATAGGAATTGCTGGGAAACGTGTAAAAGGGACTTAAAAATAGTCTTGCTTCCTTGCTTGCTTGAATTTCTTGGCATATAATTTCTGCTTTTAGGTACCTGTTCAGGAAGAACTTTAAATGCCTGTGAAAAGGATATATAGCAATGAGGCTGCAGGGAAAATAAGGCAGTGTATCTGCTATGTGAGCTTACAAATATCAAAATTTGGTACCTTTCTTACCCTTTGAGATTGTCTGGAATCCAGTGGCAGTTCTTCAATTTTCTGTTTAAAACTGTTGGACATGAACATATGTCCATGAACGCAGAAGCGTAACTGCAACACTGCACCTCAGGAAATATGCTACAAATGTTTGGACATTATGAAATAAACTATTACTTTAAATAATATTCTTTAAACAAAAAATATTGGCTTCCTAATAGACACCATACACAAAGAGACAGATGACTGCTGTAGATTGATTTAACTTCAATTTCTTAATACTTTTCTTTAGGATAAATCAATATTGGTAGGGTTTTTTTTAAGGTGTTTATAAAACCCATACATATTTTGGTAAAATAATATTCACAACAGTAGATTTCAAATACTAAAATGTTAAAAGGGGGGGGGGGGGGGAAGCAAACAAACACAAAAGGATTTGGTTACTTGTTAATAATTTCTTGTGAATTTAAATTTCATTTATCTCAAAAATACCACAGGTGTAATTGTTCCTTAAAAAGTCCTCATTGTATTTCCCAAGAATTATGCTAACCATAATTGAAAGCTTTATGTAATACTTCAATAATAATTTAAAAAATGGTTGAAAGCAATTTTTGTTTGTTTATTTTGTTGGTTTTGTTTTCTTATATATGGAGAAAAAAAAATGGCAATGTATTTGGAGCACATACAGCCGTGAATATGATGAATTTTGCACATAATTATGTTTCAGAAATGCTGCCTATTCTGAAGTCCTTGCCCATACTAGTGAAACCAAATAGATAGCATAAACACAACAGTGGGAAATGTTGATACATTTTTCTAGAGTGAGCAATATTGTAAGTTCTGTGATAGATGTTGCCCTGTGACCGTAACAGACAGCCCTTTATAGTCTGCCTTTAAAGATCAACATGTTTGGATTATATTAGTTGAAAGAGAAGAAACATATCCCAAATCAAATGAAACTCCATGGGGAAAGTTCTGCTTGCTTTCTTTTGTCTGAATTTTTAGTTTATGTGTCAGCTGTAAAAACTGTCTTTCATTTTAAAAAGGCAGTGTGACCCTGATCCATCTCTATAACTAACATTTATGGCAGTGCATTAGAAAAAGAAAAAAGGTGATTTATACATTGGAATTATTTTTTTTCTCATTTTATAGGTTCTTTCTAATGGGCAAATAGATTAGCAACATACAACCCAACAGCCTGAGGCACCATTACCTTCTTCACATTCAGTTTACTAAATCAGTATAGCTGATTCCGTGCAAACAAATTATGAAGGAACAGAGATTACAGTTTTTCTGGTTTTGGAGAGCTAATGTAAGTGACCCTGATGTGATTTAAACTCTCTTACTAGAAAGAAATGGACATTTAAAATAAATATTTTGGGGGGTCCCTCTTTACAGAAAATTAATAGGTAAAGAATCTAGCTCAATTTTCTTCTCTTATATTCTTGATGTATAGATTATGCTAGTCTAATGTCAGTGCTCTTATATTCCTCAAAGGAGGTGAGGAGAAACAATGTGATCCTATAGCTAGCTCTTCAAGGCTGATAAATATTGTGTTGTATTTTCAACTGTCTCATTTTATTAGGTAAAAGTTCCTCTTTTGGTTTTTACTTCCTCAGAATAGTTTTAGTTTAATTATGCCAGATTTGTCAAGGTTACTATGTAAATATTGAAATAAATACACCCTCCTCCAAGTTTTTTTTGTGAGACAAGTTACATCATAAAATTTATTAAAATGTATTACTCTTTTAAAAAAATCTGGCTTTGTTCTAGAAATTGTTCTGAGAATCTGATCATAACTTTCATAGACTTAGGTGAACTTCATCTCACATGCTCTTTGTAAAAATGACAAACTCCAAAGTAAACTATCTTTGAAAAAAAAATAATTAAGAATTTTCAGCACTGCAGTTTAAATATGATTCAAGCTCTTTCAAATGAGCAAATTGGAGAAGGGAACAAGTTCAAACCTATATATTCATCATAACTTTAATACTTTGGTTAGGAAAGGAATTAGCCAGTAGACATCTGTTTAAGTATTTTGTGTGCATGTGCAGGATGTTCAACTTAGTAAGACTGTATGAAAACACAAAGAGGGAAAAATTACAATGCTTGGTATGATGAGAGAGATTAGCCATATTCCTCATCAGTTTAGAGCCTATTATATATAGAAATGGAAGTGTTCTTTTCATCTGAGGTTCAGTTGCTCGTAACTCTTTTAAGGCACTAATTAAATGTCTTATATCCAGCAAGAAATACAGCCTACTGCCTCTGACAAATGGATCTTTGGCCAAAGCCTATCGAGTACTTTAAAAATGTCTGAAGAATAGGAACACTACAATGCATTGTATAGAAACCTTAAAAATAAGTTTCAAGGAGGAAAAAAATAAAAAATAAAACATTATTTGATGAAGTTATGAAGGAAAGATCTATTACAGGATGAAAGTCTGACCTTCTGAATTCTTTGCTGAATCTTTGACGTTGCGTAGGTAAATTTCCTTGATAAGAATGTTAATTCTGTCTTAAACAATACATTTAAAGAGAAGGTCTGTGACCCTTCCAAAACTTCAGAAAGATCCTCTTTTAAAAATTAAACTATTTACTAAGGAAGGGCTTTATCCCCACTTTTCCTCAGAAACCTCAGGATCAAATTTCAGCAGCTGATTGTGCAGAAATGCCTTAATGTGTCTTTCAAGTTGCAGCTAATTGCATTCCATTTGTGCGTTTAACCATTCGGAATGAAAACCTTTGGGCATTTTGTCTCAAAACAGGAACTGGAGTTCACAATGCAGGGAAATTCTTGTCTATTTAGAGATGCACTTTGTAATGTTTCAGCTTCCAGTTAATTAACACTGCTTGTTGAGCCTTTCTTACTACCAATTGTAAGGGGTACCTTTCAGAAGACAGACTAGAAGCCTTCTGCCTCAAGCCATGCTAGACTTTGCAGGATAAATAAAGCCAGCCATGAATTGAGTCAGTATCTCAACCTACTTAATGTTGTGCCATTTACTGGCCCTGGAAAGGAAGTGAGAACAATAGATAATACAGTTTAATGTTCCCAAATCTGTTGAAAGGAGAGTGCTTGAACCTAGCGTTCATTTCAGCCATTAGGCTCTTATCCCTAGCGATGGGGTACTATTTGAGTTTTTAAGATCAGACAGTAAAGTACAAAATTAAATTTAAAACAATAATACCTAATGCTGTAACCATGTCTTTCTTTGTTTTCTATACCGGTGGCCAGAGCTGATGAGATTGGTGGCTAAGGATTGTATAGCAGCAAGCAAACACTTGTCCAAGCCAGCTGAGTCAGCCAAATGACAAGAACAAAGATGGAAGAAATAAAAAGATTCAGCCACCATATAGATACACTTCCCTTACATGCACACCAACTCTTAGTTGTCACTCTCCTTTCTTGCCCTTCCTCAAGATACTTTTCTTTATAGTATTTCATAAGCTGGAAGAGCGTGTCACTTCTGTATGGCACAAAGAAACAAAAGATACTTCTCAAAAGTACAGAATAATCCCTTTTGTAATCTGAAGTAACAGAAATCTAAAGTCCAAAAACCTGCTCTGAAACTTCCTGTGGTATACTTATTGTTGTTGTTCCTACATGAAGGAAAAACAGAGGGTCCAGGAGCAAATGCTGAAGTAAATCAGACAGTGATGGGTATGGAAGCAGTGTGCAGTGTTGGTACAAAAGGAAATTTAATTTGTTTAATTTTTAAAGATCATTTTATTGAAGATTTCACAGTTCCATAGAGCAGCTACTTCCCTGTGCATGTGAAGAATAATGAGATTAAAAGAAAGACACTCAAAACAAAATCACTTGTAGGAAGGTGTTGTACATCATGTATAGCTCAATAATTGTGGATCTAATTCTGCCAAAATTACTCCAGGCATTCTCACGTAGTGCTAGTGAAATAAAAATTCAAAAGCTATTGAGACTACTCATGGAGGAAGTCAGTATGTAGTGAATGAGATTCACCTTTCTAAAAGTGGCTGGTTTTTATGTACCATAATTGTTGCACTTATATCATGCTTTCAAAATGTGATGATCATTTAAGTGCTTCATGTTTGTGCTTTGCTTTATTCTATTCAAAGAACAAGTCTGGAAATGTTTGCATTTTACTATGGTAGTGGCCCAGATCAGGAGGGCTCATGTACACCTTGAGTTGTCTGTCTGAGCAAATGTGCAGGCAGACCCCTTCATCTCCAGTTATAATTGTAGCTCAGTTCTTTTTTTGCCTATTTAAATGCAAAAAGAGGAATGTATCCACATCACTACTCCCCCTAGCCCTAGTCATTTATTTTAGTGTATGGCTTGCTTACACTGGCTTGGAAATAGGAGGAATGGTGCTCCTTCATTACTGCTTCAGCATCTATGTAGGGAGCTGCAGCCCTGTTGAGTTTAACTGAAAAAGGAAACCTTTATGTTCTCTCTCTCTCTCTCTTTTAATTGCCTCAATATCAGGAGCAAAAGAAATTACTGGGTAATTAGTGGTGGATTCCATTAATTTAAGGTCTCTGGAATTTTCCATGTGACACAATAATCTGCAATTTTTTTAGAGTTCTATTTTTTTGCTCTCATTCATGGTAATTTTACATCAGTGTGACTTCTTTGACATCACATGCACCTTATCTAGACAGAAAAGAATTGAGGATCAGTTTTGTAGTCCTCCCTGTTCCATTCCAAATATATAACAATTCCTGTGCTAAAAGCATTGCTACCCTGTTCACCCTGTCTTCAAAAAAATGTCTCCAAACAACATCTGCAAAGGAAGGAAGAGGCCTTGCCTAATTGCACCTTTTTATGTGCAAGAGCTTCAAGTTTAATTGGTACTACTTAAATGTTAATATTGTTAATAATAGCCAATTTAATTATTTTTTTTCAGGGAAAAGGAAGTGAAATTATAAAACTATGTTAATAGAACATTACTATTATATAGGGAAAATTATGAACCTGCTGTGGTGAGGTGGAAGTTTCACAGAATTTCAGCAATCATTTTTCAAAAACCTCTTCTATCACAAAATGCTAGCACAGTGTACACCAGCTGGGAAGGAGACATGCAAATTTCACAAGCTGTTGTGCATCTAACAACAAAACCAAGAAGAAAAACCACCCCACCTCCAAGCTCTCAGCTCCAGAACATTTTTCAGATCACTCTCATTTGTGGCAAGGTAAGAGTGTGTGCACTAGTCACATGTTATAGCTGCGTTGTCAGATTGGCCACATCTAGAAATCAGATCTACTGGCCTTTTGAAGTGTAGTAAACTATAAAAGGAAGATATTTTTGTGCCTGGATCCCACCCTTCCCACCAGTGTAAGTACTTTCCTCTGTTGTTTACAGCTGTGAAAGGGCTTTCTGCTGTTTGCCCCTTAGGCCTAATCTGGCTCCCATCCGGACTCTTTTGTTTGTTTGCTTGTTTCTCAACTTCGTTCCTTGCAGCCACCAAAATTGGCTGCTTGCATGGCAGGCTGCCAAGGTATTTGTAGTAGGACTGTGGTATGCTTGCTCCCACTTAGCATCACTCTCAACACGGTTTTTGTAGCATGATCCCCTCCTTACTGTGGCTCTATCCAGGAAAAACGCACATAATTTTGCACTTCTTTATCTGCATCTTCCAAACAAGTCAATAGCCCCTTTGTTTCTTGCATTTAATCTATTTGCAAGCAGATACCAGAGTACATGTAAGTGATCTTTGTCTTCCTCTCTGAAGTTCTGTGGACTTAAATAAAAAAAATGTTTTGTGAATATTGTATATAAGATGTTTTAATTTCTGTAATGAGTAGTTTCATTGTGGATCTCTGCTGCTTATCTAGCAGAGGTAAGCTCACTGCCAGTTCTATGGTTTAATCCTATACCTGAAACAAATGTTTCTGGTCATGAAAAAATTTGCAGTGAAGGGGAAATCCATTCCCTTGTCTTTGCAAAGCTAGATATAAGGAAGCTTATTCCATCAGCGGGGGAAAGATACTTAATTTTCTAACAGGAGCTATTGTGTTTTGTAGAAACTTCTGAAATGTTGGAATACAAATGAATTTCCCTTCAAAAGGTAATGTTGAGTCTCTGTTGAGTCTCATGTAAAACCATTGAATGTTGTGAGCTCAAAATTCACTTCCAGCATATATTCTTCAATATTTACTTACTATTAGGGGTTTTCCCTGACAAACTTTTTTTTTTTTTTTTTTTTGGGGGGGGGGGGGTCCCTGTAGAATGTAAGTCATTGCTTCTCTGACTCACAATAAGCCATATATTGATCTTTTATATCATTAGAAATCTTGAATTTATATATTTTTTAGGAAATTACTCCAGGTATCCCAGGTGCCATTATTACACTACACACAACTGTGCCAGCCTGGATATACTGGAACTGGTAGGTGTCTTGCTTGTATTAAAGCAAAATGATGAGTCTTAAGGGAATCGAGTTACAGCACAGTGATCATTGTTGACGATGCACTAATCCAGTTTTTAACATAAGACTTGGAGCATCATTTCCTCTTAGAACCTTGAACTTCCTTGAAATCTTCACATTTTTCTCTTTAATTCAGTCAGTTTTTCATGAAATGCAAAGTTCAAACCTCCCAGGGCTCTTCAGCTAATGATCATAGAAAACAGGTCTGGAAAGGACCTTGCATTTTTGTATCATTTCGTTTGTGTGATATTTTGGAATGTTCCCTAGAAGAAGAAACTTATCTGTAATATCCTCCTTTTATCAACCCTTCTTTAAAGCTGCCAACTACTTGACAGAGATTAGTGTTGAGGGGGACAATTTGGTTAAAGAAAATGACATAAATGAGGTATTCCTGCTGTTACCGCTTTGTCAGTACTCTGAATTGCCAAGTATGGATGCAGTGCTTTTTCTGTAATACCTCCTGTAGTGCTCCACAGCCACTATTGTGAGGAATTTAACTAAACTGTTTCTAATTAGTACTTTTTACAGGAATTTAAATAAACGCTTGTCATCACCCCTTCTTCCATTTGCGAGTAAAGCTCAATGAACTGTTTGCTAGAAGCAATATTGCTAACTACCCTGTCCAAATAAAGACAATACAAGGTCAATGACTGATTCTTTGGTGATGTTCCTCACATCATTGGCCCTACACTGCATAGGCAGAAGGATGGTTTTGTATTAATTTTTAAAGTGGCATTCAACTTGGCACTTTGGAGAATGAGATCAAAAGATTTCCTGTACTGTGAAACATAATTTTTATGTGTGTGTACATATGCTATAGACGGTCAGTATCTCCTTCATTGACTGAGAAAAGTGTATTTTCTGGAGTCTGAAAGTTTTCTTCAGCAAACTTCATACTTTGTTACATTACTCTATTTCTCAGGTCAGAGAAGAAATTGTGACCAAGGTTCTGCCTGTCATACCCAGCATTGCTACTTTACCTTTATTAGTAGTAAATACTTCCCTCTTTTCTTTACCTGCCTCTCTCTCCTTTCTAACAATGTGCATTGTGTCCTGGCTGACTATATGTGTTCAATAATTTATTCAATATATCCACTGAGCCTTATTAAAACTTAAAGCAACTCTGTTGTAAGGAATTTTGTGTATGTGTAGTTTTGGTATGAAGTCAGTCCACAAGTAGAAGAAAACAATCAAACCTTATAGTGCAGTTCTTGCACAAGCTCCATAGTAGTACGGGGATGAGCAGCAAGCTGAATGAGTGCATTGGTGTCAGACAGATGAATGAAACACCAACTTTGACTGAAAAACCCAAATTCGCTTCAGTGGTATTCAGGTAGGTATTTCTCACTTTGTATTTCTGTTTTTATAATTTCTACAAATAAAAAGTAAAATTAAATTAATTAAATAAATAAAAACCCTTCTCCTCCCCAAAACCTTGGCATATAAAATAAAAAATTAGAATTAGATAGAAATTCATTGATTTCCTTGGTCAACCAGACCAATGTTATGTAGTTCCAGTACTAGCAGCAGTTAAGTTAGCATTGCACAGTCTTCCTTGAGTACTAGCAACTGCTGAACCATAGCAGAAAGGAGTTCTATACAAATGTCAATTCATTCAAGAAAACAGAAAAGTATACCAGGGAGTTACCCTACGCTTAGACATATGTTGTTATAAGTTAATGTGTTGCACTCAAAATACAGTTATGTGCAAAAAGGAGCACACCATATGTATGAAGCCGAGAATTTATTTTTAGTCCAATTAATGTTTTAACAGTTTAAATGTCCAAATTATTAGTCCAGTTACAATGATACACTATTGCCTATAATAGCCCATATAAATACAGAAAGGTCTTTAATAATAATAATAATAAATAATTGCTACATAGGAAAGCTAATTTCCACCCTTTTGTACAATGATGCATCCTTTCAATGTCTCTCTGGGTTCTAAGGTTGAACAGCGAAAGTATTCCTTCATTTTTCTGATATGTCATTTATTCATATCTGTTAAAACAGAGATGGCTTCTTTGTTATCACTGAATCTCTCTACCTAAATATCTAAGCACTGCCTGGATGAATGATATGTCAGATATCATAGAATCATAGAATCATTAAGGTTGGAAAAGACCTTCAAGATCATCTGATCCAACCATGACCCTACTGCCAATGTCACCCACTAAACCATGTCCCTAAACACCAAGTCCTACCTTTCCTTGAACACCCCCAGGGATGGCGACTCCACCACTTCCCCGGGCAATGTGTTCCAATGCCCCACTACTCTTTCTGTGAAGAAATGTCTCCTAATTTCCAAACTAAACCTCCCCTGGTGCAACTTGAGGCTATTCCATCTAGTCCTATCACTGGTTATCTGCTATATCTATCTTTCCTATATCTATCTATCTATTTATCTATCTATATCTATCCACTACACTATATCTATCCAATACAATTTAGTTGCTGGTTGTTTTTGCATATTTGCATTCTTCCTTTAGGTCCATCTTCTCTTTCTATGTTGAAGTACTTTATCTTCTGGCTTTGGGATTTCCAGAAGCTCGGTACAATGACACAGGAGATCCCTTCTCATTCTGTGTTCTTTGTGAAGCAGAAATGGAATCCCAGTCAAGGGATGAGAAACTTTAAGAAAATAGCTTTGATACAAAGTCAGCTTAGAAAATAAAAAACAAGCTTTATTTAGGACAGCAGGCATTAGCTTCAATAGAAAGATCTTAGATCTGTTTCTTTTTGATGGAGTATGTTTTTATTGTTACATGCATTGCAAACACAAGACATGCAACACCTCAAATACAGCAAGCAGTGTTTCTACTGCTGACCTGAGCAACAGCAACGGACGGCTACGCAAAGGGGTCAGAATAACAGAGACAACCTCTTCCATCTTGTCAGTCAAAGCAGCAGAAAGAAAGCATGAGGGGAAGGAAGAGCAGTCCTTGTGTCCCCTGTTAAACAACAGGGAATATGTGTCTAGGTGATCTGGAAAGCCACTGCTCTTGTGATCGGCATTACAGTGCCACCTTTCTCCAGGTCTTCCCACTGTCCCTGCTAGGGAAGTTGTAGCACTCACATGCAGGACCTTGTGTGCCCTGACAATACCATGGGTCCAACCTACTCTTTATGAAGGTGGACTTGGAACCAGCTACTAAGCAAGAGGTACCAACAATGCAAGTTCTGACAGTTTCATCTCAGCAGAGTACTTGATTTCCACTGAGAGCTATAATAATAAAGTCATTTCTTCATTGCCTTTCCAAATCCAACAAACCAGTGCTACTGATATGCTCCCTGCCACTTCTTGTTGGATCAGGCTGGCCCACATTGCACAGTTCTCAGTCTTTCTCAAAGTGCTGATCTCAGTGCTTAGGTATAAGCTTTTACTCTGTTTCTTTGTTCCAGAAATTAAGATGTTTAGCATCAAAACCACAAGTGCAGAAAAGACTCTTCTGCCTTCTATGAGGTCTCAACTGCTTTACAGAAAGGCATAATTTAAACTACCAATGTATTAATTAACTAATTTAATTTTTTGTAATTGCAGACCTGTGTCAAAAAGATCAAGGAACTTGGCTGCAGTCAGCTTAATGCATTCTTGAATAGAGAGCTATTTTCTACTCGTACTCCTCCATTATCTGGATCACAGCCAATGTACTACACAAAATCCATTCTTTTAAGGATTGCTAATGACACAAACTAAGTGATCCCAAAAGATGATATGGTTGGTGTGGTTTTCATTGATTTTGGCAAAACATTCAATCTGGAATCTTATTTGCTTTTCATTCAGTTGTGGGAAATATCTCATTCTGGATTTTTCAAATCAAGCTGAAAATACATAAAATCATTTCTATTGGGAAAAAAAAGTAAAAAAAAAAAAAAGCCTTATGGAAGGAAAAACAATGTATTGTAATCTTTCCATTGGAATGTCTATTTTTTCATAATCAAGCATGGTTGTCTACTAACACCAAAATTTTTCTCAGATTTAATCTTGGTAAAATTTCTAACATAAAATTTATTCAGTTGTTAACTATGTCTTTAAAATAGCACTCAGAGCACTAATCCTATATCTTTTCTACATGGAATAGCCTGCTTCTTTTCAGAGAGCACTGTGAAGCCCATGGAGCTTTTATTTATCAGATACAAGTCCAGTGACTGACACCTTGGAGTTAACTAGCATCTCCTAGGGAGTGGAAGAATCCCTAACGGGGAGACAAATTCTGCTGATGTTTGATGGAAAAGAGGGGATGATGGACAGAAGAGACCAGGAAGCTAACCTGAAATATGTAGGCTTGCATATTTTTTTCATGCTTTGGGGGTGTTTATGGTTATAAAAACTTCTTCACCACAAGTAACAGTAGAAATATCATAACTGTATTACTTGAGGTTGAGTAATTTTTCTGTATTTTCTAATAATTTCTGAGTTTGCTAGTCACCTAAGAATCACACGTTTAGAGTGCAGAAGTCACGAGCAGAAATAAAAGAAGCTAGCTGGAGAAATATACTTTGAGAGGCAAAAAATCTTTTTTGTGTCCTATTTATGCTTACAGAAAGAAGAAATAACTGAGGAAGACAAGCTGTTAGCAGAGTATTGAAGAGTTAGTTAGCAGATGAGTTGGGATCAGGCAGGCAAAAAAGCTAGTAAAGGTAGGTGGTGGGCATTGTGTTCAGTGCATGTGGCAAAAGCAGTGGGGATAAGGCCTCCATCACAAGGGACTGAGAAGGCAGGAAGCAGCTGTTTGGTTGAGCAGTTGGCAATTAAGTCATCATAAAGAACAGTCAAAAAAAATTATTTTTTCTTCAAAAGGGGAAGTACCACTGCATATTTTTCTCCTGATTTTTCTTTTCCTCTCTTTTCTCTCTTCAGTGCAGTGTTGTTGTGTAAGTCATTTAGGATCGCTACTCAAGTGAGGAATTTCAGCTCACTGAGCACCTATAATTTTTTTCAGTCTTTGTTGGTGGCACCTAAAATTTGAACCTCACCCATGTCACTGCCAGTCGGGTACTGGAAGAACAGTTGCACATGTATCTTAATGTATGTGTACGTGCAACTTAAATAAATAAACAAGCTCGTATCTCCTTTCTACAGGATTGGAGCTGGGCTTAGGAATGAAGCTCACACTAATTGAATGCCTGGGACTTATATTATGCACTATGTGTGTATATCCATATGTAATCCTGCAAGCTCTTTCTTAGCTATAACACCATGAACACTCCTTAAGTTTTCGATCTGCCTTTCTGAGCAACTTGATATAGCTGAAAGAGCTTAGTGCTAGACTTGCATATTGCTCAAAATTCACTAATGCATTTTCAGTTCAAAGACACTGTCAAACAGCTTTTGAGAAAGCAGTCTACACACCTAACACAGGGTCAGAATTAGCAGACTTGCTGTCTTCCTTCACTAGATTTATGTACCTGCCTAGACATCATAGCTGAATGTCTGTCGAGAAGCTTTTCCTCCTCTTGAAGGAATTCAAACCTAGTCTCTTTCATGTAGGGAGCATTTCCAAATCAAGTTAATGCATGCTCTGGAAAGAAGATGTCTTCCAATACTACTTGTACCAGCCCACTTCCTACTATATACTTCAGCTTTAGTTTGTCTATGAAAGAGTGTGTCGGGCACAACAGTCCATTTTAATAGTCATCTGAGATAGGGACTCTTAGGATTCTAGTTCTAAGACTACTTGTGCATTTGACATTAAATCGCAACATGATAAAATAAATAAATATATCAGGATGTAAATGTGACCCCATGTTTCAAACTGGTTGGGAAGGAGGGAGCTTTTGGTTCTTAGTTTGTTGTTTTGTTTTGTTTTGTTTTGTTTCCCCAAACCTTCCAGATAACCATTGCTTTTTGAATCACTTTTTTGCAGACTTTTATTCCATAACATTTCTAAGGCATCGTTAGTCTGAGTTAAATACAATGACATAGAAAATGACAGTCTGAATGTTACGGGTGAATCTCATACAACGCCAGGCATGCAAGGGGTTGGAAAGCAGATAACCTGTAGCTGCTGCTGCTCAGAATTGACTAATTATGTTTAATAGGTTGGCAAGGGTCAAAATCTTCCTCTGACAATCCTTACAAGTACATGAGAAATAACTCAGAAAAACAGTAGTCTTAAAGACTCTCAGCTGCCAGAAGCTTTTTAGCAGGTGAGGAAAAAATAAATAAATAACTAAATAAAAATAAAAAGATGAGTTGTCAAGGATTGTTAAGGGAAAAACACAAATAATTCTTCATTATATTTATATTTTTAATAAGGTGTTCAATTAGTGTGATTTATTTGGAAATAATTTGAGTAGCTTTATGTATTAAGAAATTGATGTCAGTACTGGTGAGAAGGATGGAATCAGACCATTTGAATATTTTTTCCTGAGCAGCTCTTATTATTTTTCCTACAGCATATTCATAGAGGAAATCTATATTGATATTAGGGTCAAACTGAGGCCAGCCTTAAATAACCCTGAGCCAATTCACCATGCCATAGCCTTCACACCAGTGGGGAGGGAGGTTCTAGTGTACCAAGACCTTTCACAGAAGAAGGCCTTTCATACTTATTTTTTTGCTTTTCAGGTCTTGTTTATTTTTATAGCTATTAAAGAGAATAAGATGTGAGGGAAGGCACTGAATGGCTGAATAATAGAAATGGGAATCTGGTGTACACGCACTTCAATCTAGATCTTGAATAATAGTCTTATTTCTAGTGTTGTTAACCATCTCCTGGTTCAACTTGATGCAATAGCTGTTTGGGTGAATCTCTTCCCTACAACAATCAGAGAATAAATATATCCCATCACTCCTAAACCAAATATAAGGACTTATTTAGTTATACCAGTTGTTTCCAGTGAATTACTTGAAGTCAAGCTTCTCTGTTACACTTTATGTTTTTCTTTTCAGTCCCTTCACCCTCATAGACAAAATTCAGTTTTTTTTTTCAATAAACATGTATCAAAAAGGGGGTAAGTAGATGTTACACGCACACACTTAAGGATAAGAAAGCAAAGTATGTTTTCATAATGGTGGAAATTTCCTTATTAAAATAGAGATCTCTAATGGGTAAATTATATTACTTGTTATAAGTCATGCATTGGTGAATTTGATTACTGGAAATCAAAAGTGGAAATACACATTTGCAATATAAGTTTACACAATGTAACATCTAAGATATCATTAATAATCTTTCATTTGATATTTTGAAGGCAGTTTTGTTTTACCTACAGCTCTGTCACCATTTATAAATACTGATTTTTGTACTACATATTGGTCATCATTTAGTAATGAGTATTCATTGCTAGATAATTAGAATATGTAATCCAGAAGAGAATAAAAAGTAAAATTCAACCAACTGGTCATGAAAATAAGTGGTAAATTTAATTTTCCTTTTTCATTTTTTCAAAAACAATACATTTTATATATAAAGCTGTTAATGATAATAATACTTAACTATTTTTCTCACATAGAAGCTAATCATTTTGAAATAATAATCACATAAATGCAGAATTATGCTGATATTAAACAATTGAAACTTTCTTTGACCAAACGAAGGAATTCAGCTTTGATTACACAATGCTCTTTTAATTAAAAAAAGTATGCATCTTCTTTTTTAGTATTGACTTTCATTTGTTATTTCATCTGAAAGACTTTTGTATGGAAATTAGATTTCCCTTTCTAGCTGAACTATTGAATGTTAATAAAAGCATTCTGCAATCAGTCACTAAAGTTTTAACTGAAGTCACTTTGATTATTTTTGCATCCCAAGTGTCATTTTTCCCTGCAAGCATCCCAACAAACAAGGTTACTGGAGTGAATATTTCCAAACAAAGCTAATAACGCATGTTTGAGAAAACTGTGTTTTAAGTTTTTCTTTAGCAGTAATCATTGAAGAGTGTATTTGATGAGGGAACATATGTACTGAAAAAGTAAACCTCAAATGCACATACCCAATTTCATATATCAGTTAATTCTGGCGGCCTTCTTCTATCCAAACTACTGTATAATTCCTGGTTGCCACCTGGCATCTGTGACACTCTTTTTTTTTACCCCCACAGTGTCATTGTGTTATCAGCTTGAGAACAGTGTATGAAAATTCAGAGTTTAGACTAAGAGTTTACTAGCAGTCAGACTAAGTGATATAATTGCAAGAGATGCTTTTCATACAACTTGAAACCACAAGGACTTTTACAAACAAATAAGTTTCTCTCCTAAATATTCCCAATTAATTCAGTACACTGTAATAAAGTACAACAAAAAGATACTTCCTCTTGGCTGATTAATGTTGGACTCTGAAATTTTCTCTATCTTATGGTGTTGTTTTGTTGTTTTTTTTTTTTTTCTGTACAATTCTGCCCTGTAGTGCAACGTTATCAGCTTGAATGTGTTTGGGAGATTCAGATTTGTTGCTCCCTATCAGCAACCAATCAAATAATAATTGTGTCAATTGTTCAAACAATTGTTCTTCCTCTAAATATAAATAACCTAAGAAACATAATGATTTTAAGAGAAAAAAACAGGAAAGTGTTTTGTTTTTTTGCTGTGAAATACTGCTGCCCTTCAATGTTACAACTGTGCAAAAAAATAGACATTCATCATGATCTGTTCCATTGAAACTGTCCTTCAGATTACTTCATTGCAAAGGAAAACTGAACAAAGTAAAAGTATCAAATGAAATTCAAAACCTGTGTTATGAATTGGGACCAAACACAATAAAAATTGATAAATAACACTATTTGCAAGATATAAATTACATTCTTTCTATGTGAATTTTTAATGTTTGCTGTATACAAATACTGTGTTCTGTGAATTGTGGCAGGAGAGGGACGTGGGAAGAAAATGTTTCAGGTGGACATGTGTTAGATTTCTATTTTGAACCGAGCAGCTGTGATGCTCCATCATACCCATTTTTGCAAACTATTTCTTACATAACGACAGAAATAAGATATGTTTCTAAAAAGGAAAGATTCTACCACATGGTGTATAACTGTAAATTTGCATGTGTTTTGAAATAGGCAAATCTATTCTTGATTTAAGAAGAGTTTCTCAAACTCTTCTGATATCGAGGTTTTGTACTTGGAGTTGGGTTTCTTTACTATCTTTCCTTCTCTGTGACTTGAAATGTCTTCCCTTCCTTCCTTCCTTCTTTTTTCTTTCTTTCTTTCTTTCTTTCTTTCTTTCTTTCTTTCTTTCTTTCTTTCTTTCTTTCTTTCTTTCTTTCTTTCTTTCTTTCTTTCTTTCTTTCTTTCTTTCTTTCTTTTCTTTCTTCCTTTCTTCCTTTCTTCCTTTCTTCCTTTCTTCCTTTCTTCCTTTTTCTTTCTTTTCTTTCCTCTTTCCTTCCTTCCTTCCTTCCTTCCTTCCTTCCTTCCTTCCTTCCTTCCTTCCTTCCTTCCTTCTTTCCTTCCTTCCTTTCTTTCTTTCTTTCTTTCTTTCTTTCTTTCTTTCTTTCTTTCTTTCTTTCTTTCTTTCTTTCTTTCTTTTCTTTCCTCTTTCCTTCCTTTCTTTCTTTCTTTCTTCCTTTCTTCCTTTCTTCCTTTCTTCCTTTCTTCCTTTCTTTCTTTCTTTCTTTCTTTCTTTCTTTCTTTCTTTCTTTCTTTCTTTCTTTCTTTCTTTCTTTCTTTCTTTTTCTTTCTTTCTTTCTTTCTTTCTTGTTTTTTCTTTTTCTTTTTCTTCTTTCTCTCTCTCTCTCTCTTTCTCTTTCTCTTTTTTCATCTCTTGTTCTTCTTGTTCTTGTTCTTCTTCTTCTTCTTCTTCTTCTTCTTCACATTCTTTGCTTTCTTCTTCTTCACCTTCTACACCTTCTTTCTACATTAAAACTATATTTTATCATCAAAAGAATTGTTATTTTCAGTTCAGGTTTTATGCTTCAAATGTGATTCAAATATGTTTTCAGTTTCATCTAAGGAAAACTTTTTACTGCATAGCTCTAACAGATGGTAAAAGCTACTACATGTAGAAATGGATAGACTCTCCCAGTTTATCATTATGAAATTCAAAATTCAAATGAAATCTAAGAGCAAGAATGAGATTAAATGGAAAATTCAAGTAGAACATTAAAGAGAACTCCACCTAAAAGATTAGTCTGATTTTAAATTCTAGTCAAGGACTTACTGTTCTCTACTACAAGGTCAGTCACAAATGTCTGGGATACTTTAAGAAAATAGTGGAATAATTCAAAAAGAAGAGACCCACTGGACCAAAGAAATAAATGATTTAAAGGGCAGTAACAAAAGATGAGAGAAAAATATAATATTTTATTGTTCTGATATAATCCCAAAGATTTTTACATGTTATTTTTTAAATAGGATAATTGATCTCTAACCTGAGATCAAAGTTATAACCAACTTTTTCTAGGTAGTCTGGTGAGGCTGAATTATCTACTTTTGACTAAGTCAGCATAGCAGCTTTTGGATCATCATAGCTATGTTTTGGGCTTGCAAACAGCTCATTATTGTGTTTCAGGATATTTGAAATACAAATATCATGTCATAATTTGTTCAGCTTTGTATGCTAAGCCACGGGGAGGATCTTCAAAAAAGTTTATCTTTTTACTTTGAATTATCTGTATTTACTTCTTTCCATGACCAAGGAAGAAAAATTGTATCACGTCAAGGGAAAAAAAGAAAAAAAATAAAAAAAAAGGAAAAGGAAAAGGAAAAGGAAAAGGAAAAGGAAAAGGAAAAGGAAAAGGAAAAGGAAAAGGAAAAGGAAAAGGAAAAGGAAAAGGAAAAGGAAAAGGAAAAGGAAAAGGAAAAGGAAAAGGAAAAGGAAAAGGAAAAGGAAAAGGAAAAGGAAAGGAAAAGGAAAAGGAAAAGGAAAAGGAAAAGGAGAAAGGGAAAGGGAAAGGGAAAGGAAAAGGAGAAAGGGAAAGGGAAAGGGAAAGGGAAAGGGAAAGGGAAAGGGAAAGGGAAAGGGAAAGGGAAAGGGAAAGGGAAAGGGAAAGGGAAAGGGAAAGGGAAAGGGAAAGGGAAAGGGAAAGGGAAAGGGAAAGGGAGGAGAGGAGAGGAGAGGAGAGGAGAGGAGAGGAGAGGAGAGGAGAGGAGAGGAGAGGAGAGGAGAGGAGAGGAGAGGAGAGGAGAGGAGAGGAGAGGAGAGGAGAGGAGAGGAGAGGAGAGGAGAGGAGAGGAGAGGAGAGGAGAGGAGAGGAGAGGAGAGGAGAGGAGAGGAGAGGAGAGGAGAGGAGAGGAGAGGAGAGGAGAGGAGAGGAGAGGAGAGGAGAGGAGAGGAGAGGAGAGGAGAGGAGAGGAGAGAGAGGAGAGAGGAGGGGAGGGAAGGGGAAGGGGAAGGGGAAGGGGACGAAAACAGAAAGTAAAAATTGCTGGATCCTTCAACTTCTGGAACTTGACACTTTAGGGTCAAGTTTGATATAGCAACATTTCTCATAGCATTGTACCAAAACTGCTCAGCAGTAGGTAATGTTAAGTTAGGGTAATGTTAAGAATTATGGCCTCTCACTCCTCTATGATGAAGAAAGTTGGCTTTGTCTCACATGAACATTCTATGTATTTCCCCAACAAGGCTCTTACTCATCTTTGTTGTTTACTGAAAGTTACTCCATTGGGCACAAGACCACAGGGGAATTGAGATATCCTGGCATCTAACCACCTGTGCATTTGCTAAGCCATATGCACTCTGTGATGATGTAACAGCATTGCCTAGCTTCAGTAGCCAGTGCTTGGATACTGTAAACCCAAAGGATTTTCAGAATTGTTTGAATTCAAGCCTCCTACTTTTCCTGTTGAGCATGTTGGCACTTCAGATTTCTTGAAGAAAGAGCATGTAACAACTTGTCTGCTGGCATCAGCCACATGTCCCTATAAAGTACAGACTGATATATAGCATCACACTTGGGCTGAGAGTGCATGCACTCAAAGTGTCTGGACTACAAGAAGACATGCTCTTTGACATGTGCCCTGGGAGCTGAGAAGAGCTTGTCTTCATTCCCTGCTGTAGTCCCAAACTCAGCCAAAGCCTGTGCCTGATCACCTCTGTGCAGCCTATCATTTGTAGAGGTAAGGTGATGTAAACTTAAACTCAAAGCCAAAATATAATTTAGACACAGGAGCTGGGTTTGAAGCTACTTATTCTCTAGCAAAATTTATAACTCTGGGATTAACAGACCCCTAAAATAACTAAAAATTCCCTATAAAGGGATTATTTTAAATAACCATCCTACAATTTGCAAGATTATCAAAGACTTCTTATGGAGTAGTGAGAGAGAGGAAATCCTTTTCTGCCCTAAAACTTTTTCCTGGAAAAAGTTGTCTAAGGCATCTCATTCAGAAATGAAGCCAGAGGTCACGTCTTTTTATTTCAAAGAAAAGGCTCAGTAGCCATGGTCCAAGTGGAGTGGTTGTATAGGCACGCCACACTGCATAGACCACAGCTGTTGGGAAGGTAGCAAAGCATCCCTGTTTCTCCTTTCCCACTTCCCAAAATCTGGACTTATGCCAGTTGTTTTACCAGGCTGTGCTTTGAAGGGCCAGCACAGGGCTTGAGAAGTAGGTCTTGATTTCTTTCGCTGACTGAAGTAAGCTCAATTTACATCTCCCAAAGTATCTATAAGCTGACCTGGGACAGTGATGCTGTTGTTTCTTCCTACTGTATCTGTTTCAGTTTTCATGGAGTACTTAACCTTTCAGTGAACCAGTGACTTAGAAAGAGCAAGAGTACAAGTGGGTACAGGAATAAAAATGAAGACAATGCTGTTACCTTGTGCTTGCAATCTGATTTGAGAAATGGGTACTTGCAATTATGTATTGGACTAATAATTCATTTCTCTCAAAAAGGTAGCTTGCCATAATTCCCAAACATTAGAATATTAGTAGGTGTGTCCTAATTGATAAAGTTGTCCTAGGAAAGGCAAATGAATAAATTACATAATCTGAGCAAATTAGAGTTTTTCTGGACTAAGCAATAGATTCCAGTTTAGCATTTAAGCTGTAAATTAAAAGGAAAAAAAAAAAAAGTCCCTTAATGTGATAAATGAACCAAGTCCTGAAATATTTTAGCATTTAAAAGTTTCATCTGCAAGTTTAGATGTAGATGACTTTTCCTCCTGATTAACTAGTTCCTTCCCTGAAGATATTAGCAAAGAAGTAATGTCAAAGGTTGCAGTTGTTACAGCTGTGAAATGGGATCTTAATTAATTTTTGTTAAATATGTCACTGAGATGTCATATATTTCCCTCTACTATACAAGTCAACTATCTGAGGACTTAGAACTTATTTAAGTACTTAGCTATGTGACAGGTAGCTCTAAAGGGTACAGATAATTACTCCTGTGTGGTATTCCTCTTCTTCAGACCCTTTGAAACTGCTGTGGGATCATTTGGAGGTTGAACTTCGAACTCTTTCTCATGCAAATGCTGTAATTCTCAATTCTGTGTGTAGTTCTGATCCTGAGCTGTCAGAAAACCTTCTTCCAAAGCCAAGTGAAACTGCTACCACCAACTCTGTAGTTTTACATGAAAACATTTAATGATCAAATGCAACAGGATTATTGGTATGGGGAAAAAAGAAAAAAGAAAAAAAAAAGTTAAATAACTTGTCTATTGTTTTGCTTTCTAAATTCTTCCCAGATGGAGACAAGTCATTGTTTTAAATCACAACCTCATTTGTTTACTTTTAGTTCTTGCCAGTAGTTGTGTAAAGAGACCAGGAATATTGTCTTAATTGTGGAGGGGAGTGACTTACTTGACCACAATATTAAATGCTATTTTCCCTACAATGGCTGTTAGGTTCCTAGTCTTGTATGCCAACTGGAAATTTGGGGTCTTTTTTTTAGTGTCTCAGCTATCATAGTTCCTCCCTGCATGTTTTTTAGAGGTAATGTAAAGCGAAGTAGATGCAGTAACATTTAATAGTGCACCTACAGAATGACAAATTTATTTTATTCTTTGAATTACTGCTATTTACTGCCAGTGCATGGTCCTACTAATCCTAGTTCTTCATTCTACAATAAAAGAATGCCTCGGTATAACTCTAACCACCTATACAAATGAAATCATAAATGTCTTTGTTCTTTGTTATCTGTTTATAGGTCTTGTCAATATTTCCTTTTTTTGCTTCTCACACTCACTAGTTTACTTTTTTCACAACTTTTGCAGCATCTTTACCTTGTTCACATTTGCCTCTAAACAATCAGATGAAACATTTCTACAAGCTGTGTATTTGAAATCCCTCAATGACAGTTAATGTTTTCATTACTTATGTATTCACATTCCTGATGAGGTATTCTACATTCATAACAAATTAAATGAGTGACATAGAGTGTGCAGATATTTGTTTGCTCTTTGACTAGTTACAGAGAAACAGCTTGTACTAGAAAAACAAAATATGTAACTGAATAACTGCAATATTGCCATGCTGGAGGTACCACAGGTTACTGAATTTTGTTCCTGTTGCTGAATGCCATAGCAAAGGTTGTCACTCAGCTATCATTATACCTCCTAATTGGCATTTGTGGAGAAGTTCTTTAAAGAAACTTGCTTTGGACTAATGTTCTATATTTTATACTCCATTTCAGTTAATAATACATGCATGGTCACTTCAGGAAAAGCTAGGTGAAAGTCCTCTTGTGTGTTCTTTGAGCAACCAGAGGATTGTTACCTAACTCCTCTAATGGCTGTCGACCGCTAGCTGGGCTGCAATGGTCTACACCAGGCAGACTGCTCTCTCTAGAAAGTCTGTAACCACCCAGACTGACTGCCTGCTCAAAAATGCGGCAGTTCAGGTCTCTGGATGCAGGGAGTGTCTGAGCCTGTTGCTGCCATCTGAGGGAGGCAGAGAGACTGTGTGTGTGAGGTGCGAGCAGGTGGATGACCTGGTCCGCCCGGTGTCAGAGCTCAGGGAGGAGGTGGAGAGGTTGAGGTCTATCAGGGAGTGTGAGCGGGAGATAGACTGGTGGAGCAACTCCCTGCAGGGCCTGAAGGAGAGGTACCAGGGTGAGACACCCCAAACGGGGGTGGACACCCTGCCCTGTTGGGCAGAGGGAGGGGACCTAGGAGTTAAGGAGGAATGGAGACAGGTCCCTGCTCGACCTCGCAGGAGACGCCCCACCCCCTCCCCCCCACCAGCCCCACCTTCCCAGGTGCGCGTACACAACAGGTTTGAGGCCCTAGAGTTTGAGAGACCGGTGGGTGAAGGTGAGGTAGAAAGTCTACCCAGGAGGATACCTAGGGCGAGGAGGTCGACTCCACCCCTCAAGACTGCCTCCACCAAGAAAGACAGAAGGGTAATTGTTGTAGGCGACTCCCTTCTCCGGGGGTCAGAGGGCCCTATTTGTCAGCCTGACCCTACCCATAGGGAAGTCTGCTGCCTCCCTGGGGCCAGGGTCAGGGATGCTGCCAGAAAGCTTCCCAACCTGGTTCGCCCCTCTGACTACTATCCACTTTTGATAGTCCAGGCTGGCAGTGATAATATTGATGAGAGTAGCCTGAAGGCTATCAAACGGGACTTTAGGGGACTGGGACGGTTAGTGGATGGAGCAGGAGTACAGGTGGTGTTTTCGTCCATCCCTACAACAGCAGGGAGGGGTACCGAGAGGACACGGAAAGCTCACCTGATTAACACGTGGCTCAGAGGCTGGTGCCAACACAGAAATTTTGGTTTTTTTGACCATGGGGCGCTTTACTCGGTACCCGGCCTGATGGCCGCAGAAGGGTCCCTATCTCTAAGGGGAAAACGGATCCTAGCCCAGGAGCTGGCAGGGCTCGTTGAGAGGGCTTTAAACTAGGAAAGAAGGGGGACGGGGCTGAAATAAGGCTTGTTGGAGCTGTGTCAGGGGGAACAATGGCAAGGCCAGGGGAGAAGGCAATGGCCCGACTGAAGTGCATCTACACTAATGCACGCAGCATGGGTAACAAACAAGAGGAGCTGGAAGCCATCGTGCAGCGGGAAGGCTATGACTTGGTTGCCATCACGGAAACATGGTGGGACCACTCTCATGACTGGAGTGCTGCAATGTCTGGCTATAGGCTCTTCAGAAGGGACAGGCAGCACAGAAGGGGTGGTGGTGTGGCTCTCTACATTAGAGAGTGTTTTGATGTTGTGGAACTTGAGGCTGGGAATGATAAGGTTGAGTCTGTGTGGGTTAGGATCAGTGGGAAGGCCAACAAGGCAAGCATCCTGGGGGGGGGTCTGTTATAGACCGCCAAACCAGGATGAGGAGACGGATGAGGAGTTCTACAGGCAGCTGGCAGAAGTTGCAAAATCGTCAGCGCTTGTTCTCGTGGGGGACTTCAACTTCCCAGACATATCCTGGAAGCACAACACAGCCCAGAGAAAACAGTCTAGGAGGTTTCTGGAGAGTGTGGAAGATAGCTTCCTGACGCAGCTGGTTAGAGAGCCTACCAGGGGAGGTGCCCCAGTAGACCTTCTGTTCACAAACAGTGACAGACTGGTGGGAGATGTGGTGGTCGTGAGCTGTCTTGGGCAGAGTGACCATGAAATGGTAGAGTTCTCTATTCTTGGCGAGGCCAGGAAGGGGACCAGTAAAACTGCTGTATTGGACTTCCGGAGGGCTGACTTTGAGCTGTTCAGGACACTGGTTGGCAGAGTCCCTTGGGAGGTGGTTCTGAAGTGCAGAGGAGTCCAGGAAGGCTGGGCACTCTTCAAGAAGGAAATCTTAATGGCTCAGGAGCGGTCTGTACCCACATGCCCAAAGACGAGCTGGCGCGGAAGAAGACTGGCCTGACTGAACAGAGAGTTGTGGTTCGAGCTTAGGAGAAAAAAAGAGGGTTTATAATCTTTGGAAAAGAGGGCGGGCCACTCACGAGGACTATAAGGCTGTTGTGAGGCTGTGCAGGGACAAAATTAGAAGGGCCAAAGCTCATCTGGAGATCAATCTGGCTACTGCTGTTAAAGATAACAAAAAATGTTTTTACAAATACATCAACACCAAAAGGAGGACTAAGGAGAATCTCCATCCTTTACTGGATATGGGGGGAAACTTAGTTACAAGGGATGAGGAAAAAGCTGAGGTGCTTAATACCTTCTTTGCCTCAGTCTTTAGCGGCAAAACCAGTTGTTCTCTGGATACCCAGTACCCTGAGCTGGTGGAAGGGGATGGGGAGCAGGATGTGGCCCTCACTATCCATGAGGAAATGGTTGGCGACCTGCTACAGCACTTGGATGTATGCAAGTCGATGGGGCTGGATGGGATCCACCCGAGGGTACTGAGCGAACTGGCGGAGGAGCTGGCCAAACCGCTTTCCATCATTTATCGGCAGTCCTGGCTATAAGGGGAGGTCCCAGTCGACTGGCGGCTAGCAAACGTGACGCCCATCTACAAGAAGGGTCGGAGGGTAGACCCGGGGAACTATAGGCCTGTTAGTTTGACCTCAGTGCCAGGGAAGATCATGGAGCAGATTATCTTGAGGGTCATCACGCGTCACTTACAGGGCAACCAGGCGATCAGGCCCAGTCAGCATGGGTTTATGAAGGGCAGGTCCTGCTTGACAAACCTGATCTCCTTCTATGACAAAGTGACACGCTTAGTGGATGAGGGAAAGGCTGTGGATGTGGTCTAGCTTGACTTCAGTAAGGCTTTTGACACCGTTTCCCACAGCATTCTCCTCAAAAAAATGGCTGCTCGGGGCTTGGACTGGCGTACGCTTCGTTGGGTTAAAAACTGGCTTGATAGCCGGGCCTAAAGAGTTGTGGTGAATGGACTCAAATCCAGTTGGAGGCCGGTCACTAGTGGAGTCCCCCAGGGCTCAGTACTGGGGCCAGTCCTCTTCAACATCTTTATCGATGATCTGGATGAGGGGATTGAGTGCACCCTCAGTAAGTTTGCAGATGACACCAAGTTAGGTGCGTGTGTCGATCTGCTCGTGGGTAGGAAGGCTCTGCAGGAGGATCTGGATAGGCTGGACCGATGGGCTGAGGTCAACTGTATGAAGTTCAACAAGGCCAAGTGCCGGGTCCTGCACCTGGGGCGCAACAACCCCAAGCAGAGCTACAGGCTGGGAGATGAGTGGTTGGAAAGCTGCCTGGCCGAGAAGGACCTGGGAGTACTGGTTGATAGTCGGCTGAATATAAGCCAGCAGTGTGCTCAGGTGGCCAAGAAGGCCAACAGCATCCTGGCTTATATTAGAAGCAGTGTGGCCAGTAGGTCTAGGGAAGTGATTGTCCCCCTGTACTCGGCTCTGGTGAGGCCGCACCTCGAGTACTGTGTTCAGTTTTGGGCCCCTCACTACAAGAAGGACATGGAGGTGCTCGAGAGAGTCCAGAGAAGGGCAACAAGGCTGGTGAGGGGTTTGGAGAACAAGTCTTACGAGGAGCGGCTGAGGGAGCTGGGATTGTTCAGCCTGGAGAAGAGGAGGCTCAGGGGCGACCTTGTCGCTCTCTATAGGTACCTTAAAGGAGGCTGTAGCGAGGTAGGGGTTGGTCTATTCTCCCACGTGCCTGGTGACAGGACAAGGGGGAATGGGCTAAAGTTGCGCCTGGGGAGGTTTAGGTTGGATGTTAGGAAGAACTTCTTTACTGAAAGGGTTGTTAGGCATTGGAATGGGCCGCCCAGGGAAGTGGTTGAGTCACCATCCCTGGAGGTCTTTAAAAGATGTTTAGATGTAGCCCTTAGTGATATGGTTTCATGGAGGACTTGTTAGTATTAGGTCAGAGGTTGGACTGGGTGATCTTGGAGGTCTCTTCCAACCTAGACGATTCTGTGATTCTGTGATTTTTAATCTAAGTCCACAAATGAACATTATGAAACATTCTCATTCTTCCTAAACAGTACCCTCAGATGCTCCAAGAAAGAATTTTCCAGATTGGAGCGTAGTTGGTCTTTGTGAGTGCTCATGAGGAAGCTAGTAGCCAAATACCTTTTTTGCAATTTTTTTTTTTTCTCTCTATTGCTTTCTTTGCTCTGGTTGCCTGTTATTGCTCCTCACCTTTTGCCATTCAGTCCTTGACTGGAGTTCTTACCGACTTTTGTACAACTGTAAAAATGAGGAATTGTATCATCTCCCCCATCTTCTTGCTGTATATGTTTTAACATAGAGGTTTAATTTTTGGAACTCATAACTTTTTCTGTGGCAGCAGTTCTAGCCTTCAGATCCACAATGACAAGATTTGTAAAATGAGGTGAGTGATATTGCTATATACTGTTTCCACAGACAGAGAACAAAAACCGCAACATATGTAGGGCAAAAAATGCAGAAATCCATAAAGGTGCTTGCTCTTCACATTGCTCTGGAAAGCAAATCCTTCATTCCTACTGTGCAGGAAAACAGGGTCAACAAACCCATTCATGACAGAATAGTATTAAGAAAAATCTGCACTTTACAAGTATATGGCAGTACAATTATTTCCAAAAGGCAAAGAGCAGATTCATGGTGAATATTAAGCTTACATGAGGTAACTTAGATTAGACAGAAAAAGAGGACCCAGGATCCAAAAAAGAAAAATTTTAAAAGAAAAGCCAAAAAAAAAAAGGGGGGCTACTGTGAAAATAAATCTTGGGAGAGTAGGGAGAGTAGGGGGGTGAGAAAGAAAGGCCACAGAGAGAGGTAAAGGTGATGCAAGTATTAAACAGGGTTCTTTTCTATTCAGACTTCTAAACTGTCTACTGACATAGAAAAGTAACTCACTCACTGATAAACAGCAATAAGCTTCCCTTTGTTCCTTCCCTCACAATCATACTTAGCTTGTTTTTTTTCTATCAGTTCTGAAGGATGTCTATAGTTCATCAGCTTTTTTACAGATGTTATTTGTCTTTTTTTTTTTCTTTCGATAGGAATCTGAAAAATGTGATTGTTTATGGACATACCATTGTGAGGGGAGAGGGAGTCATATCTAGTTGTCTGGATTTATTTTAACAAGACCTGTGTTTGGCAACCCAAATTTCAAAAGAAATTTGAAAATATGGTTAGTTTGACATTGTTTCTTGTGCATTTTTTTTGTTTGTTTAGTTGGTTGGTTTGTTTGGTTTTGTTTTTCTTCAGTTCACATTGCCTGCAGAATTTTATCTCTTTCTCCTAACAAATTATTAAGACAGGTAACACTGAACTTCCCAAATATGCTGCCTGACTGTCAAGTGACTGTCTTCATTGACGCAGTACACAAGCAAATACATGCTATAGAATTGGCATCCAAATAACCAGACAAGCTGTCCCTATTGACAACTGCTCCTGCCTCAGCATATGTATTGTCTTCTTGGATTATCCCATCTGCAGCTGCTTCAGCTCTGATGCCACATCATCATTTTACTTGCTCCAACAGTTTCTCTTCAACAGCTAAACTCCATCCTTCATGAACTGCATCTCAATGTCTGTGCCGGAACAAGCCCTTCAGCTGCTTATGGTTCCTCCTCTACTGACACCAGGCAACATCTTTCAGAGATGCCAGACTGATCTAGCATATCATTGTGATTATTTTTTTAAAGATCACTGCATGTGAAACTGTAACATAATGATGCCCTTCAATATGGAATAGTAGAGAGAGCAGAGAAATTAATTTCTTATTAAGAAGCTTTAAAATATGGCTTGTGCCAGTAAGCTTGAAAATGCAGTCTTTGAGGAATAGTATGTGAATTTGGGAGCCAGGAGCACACTCAGAATTTAGAAAGGAAGGAACAGCAGTGGTAAAACCCTTAAAAATGTTTCAGTAAAATCATAACAGAATAGAATATCCCAGAAGCCGTGGTTGGCGGAAGATCACATGGATGCAGATGTAAATGAGAGAATGCAGCAGCATGCGGAGCAGCTGATTGAAGGCATGGCTCAGCTGCTGCACGACATGGAGGAGAGGAGCCAGGAGCAGAGCGGGGTGGCCCTGGGAGCCCTGCTCTTCACTGCCTTGCAGCAGTGGCAGCTCTGGACCTTTACTGACCTCCTTGTCCTGCTCCTTGGGCTCTGCCGGTGGCTCAGGAAAAGGAGCCGTGGGCCAGGCAGCAGCAGCAAGCAGGGCAGCTCCACAAGGAAGAAGAAGGATAAGGATGGTGTAGAAGACGACAGAGACACCGATGCCACCTGGGATCTGGGCAGGGTTTGGGCCAATCACACCCAATGGCCGGTGCTGTACATGGCTGACAAGTGCAAGGTGATGGAGGAGCTGGTGGAGGAGCTTCTTGGTGCCTGCCAAAGACTCTCCAGGAAATCTCTCTTCAAGCCACAGCTGCAGCCGGCCATCGGCGTGGGCTGCCTCTACGAAGGCTGGAGTGCCCGGCAGGACAGCGTCCTCTATCACCTGCTCGTGCCCCTGAGGCCTCTCCCCAGGCACGCCTTCCACCCGGAGCTGGGCGTCACAGGGGAGACGCCAGCGAGGAACCCTGGCCTGCGCATGGAGCTGGAGTGCACCTGCGCGAGGGAGCGGCTGGTGGGTGACATGCTGTGCTTCCTCCACCACCCCGAGGACGATCTGAGGAGAAGACAGGAACCCAGCCTGCTGCGCACCCTCTGCACCGGCTCCTACCTGGATGTGGAGGAAACCACCCGCTGGTTCCAGGCCTCGGTGAAAGCAGCCTGGGAGCTTCTGCCGCAGTCGCGCCACTGCCGCCTGACAGTGCTGCCTTCCCGCTGCTCCTGCAAGCTCAAGCTGGCCAACGCCTCTGAGAGCACCCTCTCCATTGAGGTCACGCTTGGGGTGCAGCTAGACAACTCGGACACCTTCCTGAGCCTGGAGTAGCCACAGCCAGCTTCACCAGCAGCACAGCACCGCCAAAGAGCTGCGCTGTGGCAGAGACGCATTCTGTCGGGCACACGGCCAGACATGCCCAACCCCACAGCTTCCACCTCAAACATCTGCAGACCTGCGCCCGTATGCTGGTGAGCAAAGGCTTTTCCCCCCATGCCCTGAAGACGGCTGTGATTCACCACCTGACAGCCACAGCCCTCGCAAGCCTGGCAAAGGAAAGATTGCCCCCTGCGCCTGGATGACCTCCTGTGGTGCCTCTGCTGCTGCCTGGGAAAGAAACACCTCGACCACTTCCTCTTAGGCAATGAGAGGGTGCCCGAGGAGATGGATGCTGTCGTCTCCGGCCTCCCAAACAGCTGGACTGGTCAACCTCTTCCAGGCAGTGACCACCCAAACTCTTGTAGAGCGTCCATTCCCTCCAGGAGCTTCAGCCTATGCACTGATGTCAATAAATTGCTTGTGTGAACAAATGCTCTGACCGTGTCTGCGAAGCACTTTGTGGGGGAACATGGGCACAGGGTGCTGAGCGCACTGCTGCCACAGAATTGGAAAGTGTTTTCCAAAACACAGAACTGGCTGAGGTTGGAAGGGACCTCTGGAGGTCACTTGGTCCACTCACCCTGCTCAGACAAGGCCACCTGGAGTAGACTGCCCAAGACCTGTTAATTACAGGCCTGTCAGTCTCACTTCAGTGCCAAGTGAAATGATGGAGATTATTCTGAGAGCTACTGAAAAACACTTGAGAGTTGTTATAGTAGTCATCGGTCATAGCCAACATGGGTTTATGAGGGGAAAGTCCTGTTTAACCAGCTTAATTTCATTTTATGACAAGGTTACCCATTTAGTTCATGAAGGGAAGCCAGTTAATGTCATTTTTGGATTTCAGCATAGCTTTTGATATTGCTTCTCACAGTATCCATCCGGACAGACAAAAGGTCCAGCATACAGCTAGACAAGTACATAGTAGATGAGTGAGCAATTGGATGAAGGTCAGGCTCAAAGGGTTATAGTAAATGGGGTTACACCATGCTGGTGGCCAGTCACCCAGAGCTCCATTTTAGGGCCAGTTCTCTTCAATGTTTTCCAAAATGATCTGGGTACAGGACTTGAATTCACACTAAGTAAGTTTGTAGATGATTCTAAATTAGGAGGAGCTGTTGACCTCCTCGAGGATAGAGAGGCCTTGCAGAAAGATTTTGACAGACTAGAGGGCTGGGCAATCATCAGCTGTGTGAAGTTTAACAAAAGCAAGTGCCAGATTCTGCACCTGGGAAGAGGTAATCCTGAATATACGTACAGAGTGGGGGATGAGAGGTTGGAGAGCAGCCCCGTGGAGAGGGATCTGGGTCGACAGCAAGTTGAATAAAAGTCAGCAGCGTGCCCTGGCAGCCAGAAGAGCCAAGCGCACCCTGGGCTGCATGAAGCCCAGCACAGCCAGTCCGGGCAAGTGATTGTCCCGCTGCATTCTGTGCTGCTGCGGCCTCACCTCGAGTGCTGCACGCAGTTTTGGGTGCCACAATATAAGGAGGATACAGACCTACTGGAGAGAGTGTCCAAAGGAGGGCCGTGAAAACGGTGGAGGGTCTAGAGGGGAAAGCTTATGAGGAGCAGGTGGAAAGCTTATGAGGAGCAGGTGAAGTCCCTTGGTTTGTTCAGCCCACAGCAGAGCAGGCTGAGGGGAGGCCTCATGGCAGCCTGCAGCTACCTCATGAGGGGAGTGGAGGGGCAGGCGCTGAGCTCTGCTCTCTGGGGACGGCGACAGGACCCGAGGGAACGGCATGGAGCTGGGACAGGGGAGGGTCAGGCTGGGTGTTAGGAAAAGGCTCTTCACCAAGGGGGTGGTCGGGCACTGGAACAGACTCCCCAGGGCAGTGATCATGGCACCGAGCCTGACAGAGTTCAAGAAGTGTTTGAACAACGCTCGCAGACACATGCTCTGATTTTTGGGTGGTCCTGTGTGGAGCCAGGAGTTGGACTTGAGGATCCTTATGGGTCCCTTCCTACTCAGGATAGTCTATGAATCTATGATTCTTGATAAATGTACTGCATCTTAAGTGTGGTGATTAATATCTTCTAGGGTCCTTATGGTGACTCATAACTGGTTTTGCAACTGTATTTCTTCATCCAAACTAACAGTATGCCAACTTCTAGGGGTGGGAACTGGAAAGCAGAAAATTGTTCTATATTTGATTTTTCCATTTTTACTGTTTACCTAAGTGTAAGAAACAAAGTCAGTTGATCTAAGATCAGATTAGCACCTGATTCCAGAAACTTTTTCCTACTTGAAAAAAGGAGTTTGATGATGTACTTCAGTTCGTATGGAATTGCAATGTTGATTCCCAGCAATGAAAAGTGAGCCTTCCATAATTACAAAGCAGAGAAATTTAGATATAAGTGGATATTTCAGAGACCTTCAGATCTGAGCTTTTTTCCTCTGTGCATGAGTGCTTATGTTCATATTTATTTTGTATGATCCCATCCTTCACTCTTGTTTCCCCTCAACCTGTGGTTTATTCAAAGTAGCAGCTCTCTGTTCTCGTTCACCTAAATTGTGAATGTGTTTTGTTGTACTAAATCATCTGCGGTGATATGTGATACTTTGAGATATAGAATCTATGTCTGAAATTCCATTTTTATTTAATGCAGTTTTCTGTTTCCATTGTGAGCCTGTGATAATTCCAATTGTCTGCTTACTTGGAAGTCTCATAAAAGTAATATATGACTTAAAAGAGTTATCCTTTTGGAGGGAATTTTGGAGGGAAATCTGCCAAATAAATTGAAGCATTATTGTAATAACTTCTCAGTTATTCAAATGAAGTGTCCTTAGGAACTTCATTAAAGTGGTTAGAGGAAGTAAAATGACAGATTTCCAGGTGTTTTATGTAGGTGACAAACATCTGTTCAGGAAAAAAGTGTAAAATTAGAACTCTTAGAAATCTTAGTTGACTGACTTGGACTTTTGACACAGACTCACTGACGTTTTCTTTAAAGATCAGTACTGAAATCACAGTATCTTGTCATGACGTGTACACTGCAAGCTGATATAACCACATTCATCTTCAGGCAGCATAGTACAAGCATGTAAACAAAACATGTTTGATCTTTGTGCTGTTTTATTCTTTAACAAAATATCATGGGTTTCAAACTGATTTTTTTATATAACCTAGAATAAAATTAAAAATAAAGATAAAATAAAGAGGCAGTTCATACTTTTTTGCTCTCTGAGTTGCAGCTTTAATCCCCAAAAGGCAAGGTTCTCATACCTAACTACCTGCATAAACTGACTGTATGCCGAATATTGCTACTGATTTCAACATATCTTGCTTAAATCTGATGATATTTGTGTGTATTTGGGACTAGATTTAACTCATTAAATATCTAATCTAACTTATAAAAAAAGAATGCTCTATGATTATTTTTTTTTCAGCAATGTACATGTATAGATTTTGCTTCCTTGCAAGGTATGCATTAATGTAATTAACTTTGATAAATCTGAGTGGTTTCTATATACATAGATCTCAAAGTTCAGGTTCTTCAGTTACAGCAGCTTAAGCTTTGCATGAAATAACTTCATATAATTCAGGTCTTAGTGTGGAGTGATCACTAGAAACTATTTTTATTTTGTGCATTCATATGGTTTGTTTTTTGAAGAAATATCAAGGGAGAACATGAAATGTTCTTGTTCTGTGGCATGCAAATGGGGGCTATGCAAGTAAAAGTTTAATATGTATGTGTTTACAGTGAGAAAATTCTGATATGTTTGAAATTGACAGAAATTTCCATAGCTTTACAGATTTGGCCCATAAAGCAGGCGAAGAAGAGACACAAAAAGCTTTGGTGAATTTATTTTTTATGTTGAGATTATGCCATCTAGGAAAACCATCCACAATTCACTCTGCTTTACAATTAAAATACATTTATATGTGACATATGTTTGACTTACTGTTATAGCAGTAATCATAATTCTTAAATTTTGACTGGTGTGCATTCAAATTCCTAACAAAGGTCATGATGTTGCACTGATGTACTTATTCACACAAGTAATTCCTTTGTCTTTCTGAAAAAAAATAAATAAATTAATTAAATTAATTGCATCATAGTTACTTACCTGGGTAGCTGTTGCTTTATTGGTTCCATAGGAATCCAAATTTTGTATATAAGCTCCTTAACAAGACACCAGAAGACCACATCTATATGTCCTTACTTAACATACAAATTCGCAAAGCCCAGCCTAATATACCTACCTATCAGTTTGGATCAAAATTGGTAACACAACAGTGAATAAGTAGAGCTGAGAAGGAGATCAGTTTTTCAATTTTATTGGAAATTTCCTGAAGACAAAAATGTGATAGTACCTTGAAATAAACAACAACAACAACAACAACAAAGATTTTAAAATTTCATCTCACTTTTAAGCTCTTTACTCCTTTTTTAAAAAAAAGATGTTTGTTTTTCATAAATTTATAAAACTTTATAGTAATAAATCAACAAGCTACTTTCTAAAAATGAGGAAAAAATTCAGCATGATTGAAATGTTTTTTTTTTTCCTTTTGAAATCAGCACATTTTTCTGAACACTTCAATTTGGCAAAACACCACTTCATAGAGAAAAAATGATGTTCCAGAAAAAAAACAAAACGTGAGAGCTGAAAGGGTTGAAAATAAATTTTTAGTGAGGTTTTAAGTGGGCTGTGAGAGATCCTAAGAAGACATGCATGATGAATATTAGGAGACAGAAAGGGAAATATCCAAGAAATGATTTCAATGTTTTATGCACTCCAAGTATTTTATTTATTTATTTATTTTCGATTACAGTGATTCTGCTTGGGGCATTGCACCTACTGCCATCCACACCAGTAGTACAGTCTCATGCTATATTTGCACTACCATTTGTAGCAGCATTTTGATACCCAGTTGTGCTCCTTTGCCAAGCCTCATGTCTATACTTATGTAGACAGTGGGGAAATTAGAAAGATAAGAATTTTCCTACTTTTTCACTGTCAACTCTGAGAGAGCAAAAAAGACATCCAAAGCAAGCACCCAGTCACAAACCTCAGAACAATCAAGGAAAAAAACTCAATAGCCACCATCCTTCCTTTGAAGCCTAGCTGCTAGGACCATTCAGACATACGCCCACTGCTGTGAGAGAGACTGTGAGTAAAAACAATTTTCTTTTGAAATAAAATTGCTTTCACTTCCAGAGAGTTGCATATGGAGCTTTGCTACGCTGTTGCTACACCACCACTATTCTACTGGCCTGTGAAATGTTGAAGGCCAAAGAAGGGGTCCTCAGCAGTCACTTCCTTCTGGCCCTAGAGCATGTAAAATGTGTGGATGCCTCTGTATTAGACACTGCAAAGTAGTCCACTTCTGCTTGGCACAGAGGTCTGAATCCACTGAAAGCTGAGTAACTTCACGCTGAGCTACTAATGCCTAAATCCCACGAGAACATGCACTTTAAGCACCTCTTTGCTCATAGAGCAGAACTGCAAAAAAACCATCTAGCGTTGAAAAAAGAGACAGTAGTTGCATTTCCTTTACCTTTTTAATATAACAACAGATCAGTTAGAGCAGTAACTCCAATGTTAATGGAATGAGCTTCCTTGTCTTGCATTCAATATTCTGCTTTGACAGCCATGTACTAAGTTTAAATTTTTGTTTTTGTTGACAAAATTAGCACACTAAGAGAAGGAAGAAAAAAGTAAATATTCATGAATTCATCTGGAATGGTGGCGCTTTCTAGTTCCCCTGAGATCCAGTAATAGTATTTGTATTTTATTCATAGGTTACTTAGCACAAAATCTTCAAAAGGCACTGGAGCAGAGAATTAAACCTTGGAGAACTTCTTGATATCCTTACCCATAGCTTTCTGACCCCAAGTGCACTCTATCCATTCTGGAAAAATGACAGCAAGAGAATCTGTCTTTTCTACAAAACCTAGAATGGCAGACAGGGTAAGGCATTTGCAGGTTGGAAACGGGGGGATGCCTCCATCAAGGCAGAAAACTTAAATCAGATCTCCCGTATAAAGGCTGAGTTGTTATGAAAAAATGAATTAAGAAGGATACCTAAGGAAACATTATTTCTGTAGACAGATTTTGACTGATAACACAGTCCTTTGCTAGGCTGTGGAAGAAAGGCTTGGCTGCCTTTCTCTGAGCAACAGACTCAGAATGATGAAATCTTAATGCTTGAGAAAAACAACACTTAACTTGTTCCACTTTTCACAGTGTTACCTATAACTTAAAATGCCAGCCCAGTGTGCTGGCAATACTGACTGCCTGGACTGGAACCTTGAAATCCATAGTTGGAGTACAATTCTTCTCAATATGTGAATACACATAAGAAATGGGAACTCATTATTCAGCAGATCTTCTGTCTGCATGCATTCAGTTGCAGCTGCTTATTCTTGAGACAAAAGTGATGTTAAGGGGTTTTGTGGCTTTTTTTTTTTTCCTTGCTGCTGCTTTTTCTTAAGACAATGACAAAGCTGAATTCTGTCTCAACTTATGTACTGTGCAGCATTGCTGGTCACGTTCAAGATGAACCTAACAGGAACTGAAGGGAAGCTGATTCTGTTCCACAGGGTCCTTTCATACATGCAAAACCTGAAGTTAGTCTTGCTTCAGATTCTGAATAGAGAAACTTTCTGGATTTGTTTAAAAGGCATCTTTAGCTTTATTAATGGCATTTGTGCACAGAGCTTGTTTACCTCCCAGTGCTCTTCACATTGAATGCTGAAAAACAAAATGATTTTTTAATGAAGAAAAGTTTTAAATTAAAAATTTACTTGAAAGACACCTCTACAGAAGCTGCAAAAACCTCTAAGCATGCTTAATCCCTACATCTTCTTCAGCTGGGTGAACAAGACCTCAAATTAGGGTCCCAACTCATTCCTTTCCTAGACTTCATATAGATTTGAACAGCAATCAATAATCCAATTTACATCTCAGCCAACACCTTTTGTGACTACAGCTTCCCATCAGGCCTGTATTTATTTTAGCCCTGTATCTCCTGAGAGCTGTTTGCACCATCTTGATATCCTAGGAGTACCAACAGATTGTGTGGGCTGCCAGGAGGAGGTAGGACCTTGCTACTTTGCAGGGCTTGGGCTCTGGCCAGTGGGGTGGCTGGCCAGAGAAGCCCGACCAACCACCTGGTGTTGGTTCTGCTCTGCAGATTTTGTAGCTCTTTTTACACTCTGCTCAGCTGTAATTGACAGTTCTGTCATCGTTTCTTCACCATCTTTGAGTGTATTGTTACAGTTGAATACGTACTATAGTTTGGGAAGAATTCTTGCTCGTCACAGCTGTCGTTTTCCTCTTCTTTGGTTCTTCTTGTTCCTTTTTCCTACGCTTTTAGTAGTGTAAGTTATGCTGCTTATATTGCATATGCATTGACAGATTTTTTGACTGACATGCAAATTAATTCAGAGGAAAGAAAAAAGAACATTTTTGTTCCTGACACTTCTTTATTTTTATCTTTTCATGCCATCTTTGACAGGCTTTAAAATCTTATTCATATTTTAAAAGTAACTTTAAATAAAGAGCAATTTGTTATATCAGAAGTGTGTTACTACTGCATCTTGCTATCTAATTTGTTCAAGTCTATGCTAAGAAAAGCTCAGAATGATATGATTCTGACACTAAACAAAATGCCTGTAGTTCTGGTAAATATTACTTTTTTTTTTTTTTAATCTGCTTGAGGGATTTTTTTAAATGACCCTGGGAATTTTCTGTGGTGCCCTTTAGCATGCTCCTTCAGTATTGCACAGGCAGAGCCCTGAGAAATATCTGCAGTTTATAAAATTGAATAGGATGGTCTCAGAAAGGGCCATTACTAAGAGCAGAAAACTCATTCCCATTAACTAAAAATAATGGCAAGCAGACTTGTCATAGTATCAGTGCCTGATACATAAGACTCTTGCATTTTAAACCTTACTTATTGGCTTTCAGATGATTGTTTCATTCTTTCATTTTTCTGGATCTACTGGTGTCCTGCTAATTTTACTTTCTTTAAGGAAACAAAGGGTTTATTTACTTTTCCCTTTTTATATTTACTTACATAGGAATTAAAATTACCTGTCTACTTCCACCTCCCCGAGATCTATGGCCTTGGAATAATTCTGCAAATCCTGAAGAAATAGAAAAACAATTTTATAGAGAGGAAATTGACTTCATGTGTATGCTAGGTGAATTTTAATCTTATTTTTTGCTTTTGCCGAAAGATCACAAGTCTCAAGCAGACTGGTGACTTCAATTTTTCCTCCTTTGGTAGAAAAGTTTTGAATTTTCTGTTTCTTCTTTCCTGCTGTATCAAGGTCACCTCCAGTACTGCGTATTGAATACCCATTGTTGTCCATCCCAAGAATCCAAAGGTATTGCAGGAATTTCTGTACTATGTGTAAGTGGTTTTCAGGGGTGAAAACGCTGTCTATGGATTGGAGATTAATGTCTGTGAGGAAAAGAGAGATCAGTGACAGTAAAAGAATACATGGGACTGGGAACCTGGGTACTGAAAAAATGCAACACTTGGAGAGAAGTTATAGGAAAGAAAAAAAAAGTAGAAGGTTAATTCTAGTTCTTTATTGTCATTGCTCTTGCTTTTTTTCCCCCTATTTTCCCTTAAAAACATTTTCTTCTAAGAAAGAATACTCCCTAATACAGAAATATGTCACAGTCATTTTGGCAGGAAGCTCTCTCTTTACAGTATTTTTTTTTCTTTAGAATAACACACGATTTGATGCAAAATACTCCTATTAACTGATTTGTTTTTCTTCTAGCACAGGTTTTTCGGTCCTTTGTGTTCTCTTGGGTAGTGCCTTGCATTTTTCTAAAAGCTGTGTTAGTTAGTGTATGCGATGCTCTTAGCTAGAAATGAAAACTCATACAAACAGTCTGAAGCATGAGTTTTCTTTACAATTGGTATACTTCAAAATTCTTTGCACTTCACAAGCTTAGTTGTGCTTGATTTGTGTTCCTGAACAAACAAGGGAGGAGGAGCAGCTTTGGAAAATGTAGCCTTTATGGAGCCAACAACAGAACCGTCTTCTTTTTTTTAATCTATTTTTCACCCTGAGCTCATGGAGACAGGGTTTCTTGGAGAGTTTTAGTGTCCGTATGTCACAAGATGTAAGACTTAAAAAATGAAAACTGGGCAGAATAGTGACTGTGGTTAGCAATTAGTCAATGAATAACTGTCTCATTGGTGGCTTATGTAGAATAATACTTTCTTGCAACGTGCAAAACAGGAATATGAATTTAATCCTCTTATTTTGAATACTGGTTAATAAGTGCTTTAGAATAATCTTACAGTGACAGTCTCGTGTATCCATAATGAGTGTGCATAATGAAAAAACACTAAACTTTATCACCCTGTAGAGTTTTGTTTTTGCTTTCTACCACTGAACTTCTTTGAATTTTAGAGAAGCAATAGACTATTCCCTACTGAGTTTCCTCTGATGCTGATATTGTGATTTCAAGTAAACCTCCAGATAACACTACTGTTATGCTAAACAGGTACTAAATTACTTGGGGTTAGAGCCAAGTATGTAGTGATTTTAAGAAAAGCTAAAAACAAAGGTTTGGGGTTAAATGTAGAAAGTCCAAGTCCAAACCTCCTGTAACTGAGCTTGTGAACAATGTGCTGATTAGCTTGCTTGCTTGAAAGCACTTTTTTTTTTTTTTTAATGGACATAAGAATTAAGTTTTTTCTTTTCCCCTCAGGAAACTTATAAAACTGAACTTTATTACTAACCTACCTCCACCTCAGAAAGCTTAGTTTTGCATTATTCATGTGAAAACTACTTGCTATGGACAGATCACAATTCCTGCCTTGTTCATTTGTCTGACTTCTCTCTTTCCCTGTAGTTGTGTGCATGTAATTCATCATTGGTTACCTTATTTCTGAAGTCCACAGGGGTGAATAACTTTTTAAACACTTTGACAGAGTTGTGCCTTTCTCTTTCTTGTCGCCTTCTAGGCAATTTCCCTTAAGGCTGACCTTTCTACCTCTAGGGCATTTTGGAAAACCTGGGAAGGAGAAGAGGTGGCTGTTTTCAGATGATCATGTGTTTTTCTGAGCCAGACCCTCTTAGCACGCCACTTGGCACTTCACACCACCTCATCCCCTGCCCCAGGTTTGGGAGAAGCTTTGAAAAATGAGTATATCATACTTGAAACAGAGTCAACCATTCAAGCTGCTGTTGTGGGCTTTGTTGCTTTGTTTCCTTTCTCTGTTGAGATCAGCCATGCAACCCGTCTGCCATTGATTTCAGCTGCACAACACTGGAAGCGGAATTTCATCTTCAAGCAAACTGCTAAGGAAATGAGAGGGGCGAACCCACTCCAGAAATCTTTTCATACCAAGGTTTCTGAGACAAATGCTGACAATTTTCTGCCTTAAATGAACATTCTGGTTGAATCCTTGGAAAAGAGCACAAACTGTCAGGCTATTTTACAGCTAGTATTTGGCTAGACTCAGTAAGTGAAACACCCTTCTCAACGGTGAAGAGGTAATCCTGAGAAACTGTGCTTGGAAGAGTGCTGTTGGTGGAAAACCCTACTGGGTGTAGTGGTTTATCTTTCTATTAAGATATGTTTCAGCCTTGTTTCTCTGGGGCTTAGGGGACATGCCCATTAGCACCCAGCAGTGCAAAAGTTTTCTTTAACTCTTTCTGATTATGATTCTGTTATGTTAAGAGCTCCTCAGCAGATGAGGCCATTGCAGATTTCCAGGATGTCTTTCTTAATTCTGAATTCTACTCTGAATATCAGTTCAATACGCAGAATATGGGGGGAATTATTTCTTTTCAATAAAAGTTATCAAATACTCTATCACTGAATTGTGCTAGAAGATTACTGGTAAATCATAATTTTTCCGTGCAGCTGATGGAAGAAATAAATCCATCTAAGCACATCAAAGCAAAGTATTTATGGCTCCCTTAAATAGCCTTTCTAACTCATATTTCCTTTATAAATCAGTCTTGCTTGTGACCTTGGCAATACATCAGCACTACAAAAATATCTAAATTGCTTTTTGCCAACTCAAGCTGAGGTTCTTTTAACTTGCCATTGCCTTCAATTTCTTTAAATATCACAGGAAATGTCCTCTCTGATTAAATGCAGTTTAAACACTACAAAATGTTTTAGGAAAAAAAAATCTAAGTATATTGTTAGATGATACCTTCATATCACCAATCTGAATTTTTACTACCGTCTATGAACTTGACCACAACATACTGTAAATATCTGTTGACATGTAATCTCAAAGAAGTTTGGTTTCAAGTTTGTAGTTATAAATTCCTTTTAAATTCTTTATAAAACTATTACATTTTGAAATGTCCTTCTTTGAAGCTAGGATAGATCCCCTGTGGGAATTTCCTTGCACATCACTGGAGGCTTTTTGTCCCCATGCCATAATGCCAAGAAAACTAGACCTCTTTTTGTTCCTTACTTCTTTTGAGCCTAACCTAAACTGCCTGCTGTTTCTTTTGAAAGTTCATCGTGCTTCCATTGACACAAGCCCTGACCCAAATGCATATTGCAGCTTGTCTTCTGCCTTGTAGTTTCTCTGGCACAGAAAGCACAACTGTCATAATCTTTTAGCCTTTATTGATGTCAATATATTGATGTTAACAAAAGATCATGCTAGGAGATTTTGGTCTGTTTTAATTTTATCTAGACACTGTCCAGCTATGGTACAACATATGTTGATGACAAAACAGATCTTTGGTGTTTCAGGATGGAGCACTGATAAAAACAAACAAACAAAAGCTAACAAGGAAAAACCAAGCTCAAGTACCCTTTGGGTGGATTGGGTAACTTGTGTGAAAGGAATTCAGATTTAAGAGGAAAACTGGTATCATTACATTCTTATGACAGTAATCTTTTTTTCTTTTTTTTTTTTTATCAAGTTAATGAATGAAATTTCCTCAGAGCTAGAAATTTTACTTGAACCTGGTTCTGCAAGCAACTAAGAATCCAGTTTCATCAAAATCTCTGGAGATGTTTATTACTAAAATCTCAGAACATTCCACCCACAGTGAGTAACCAATTCACATGACTGCTGGAATAACATGAATAATACCTAAGAAATAAAAATGTACGTGAGGAAAACCAACCATCCAAAGAGACAGCAAATGAGAGGTTAAAAATAATGTCAGACTCAAAACTGAAAGCCTAACATTCTTGAAGGCTACAGCAGTATTTCTTAAATTCAGTACTTGGCTTTCTAAAAACAACAACAACAGAAAAAAACACTAATGTTTATTTATATTGTTGGGGAAGAGAATCATGGAGATAATTTAGATGCAATGAATCCAACATTTGCAATAAAACAGCATGCCTACACAAACTCTGTATGATAACAGCTTCCCCTGAGAAAAGAGGAAGGCACTGTCAGAGACCCCATGCCTTCTGATCACCAAGAGCTCCTAGCCCCTGCTGGAGGTGGTCACCTCCCCAGAGAAGGAGGGCAGGCTGGGATGCTGCTTTTATGCGGTGAAGAAATGTTAGTTGCTTGCTGCCCAAGGGGTCAAGGAAGTGAGTATTGTGGTTAACCCTTGGAAGCTCACGGAATTGCCTCAAAACCTGTCTGGTCTCCTGGCTTGTCTTCCCCCAGCTATCAAGGTGAGCTAAATTATAATCATGGTGAATCTGTCTTTATTCTGTCTGCAAGTATTAAAAACAAGCTGATTCTGTGGTTACCTGCTTAATTAAAGGTCAGTGCAACTTTATAGCCCTGAGAAATGTACTCCTGATTTACAGGAAAACATAAAAGTCAGAAGAAAATTGGGCCATGTAATTTAAAGATCATTATTGCCATTCACTTTGAAATAATACTTCCACGTTGGAGCTGAAGTTACATTATTCATTGTGATTTGTACTTTTAGAAATAGGAGATGGACAACAATTTTTTCAGGCCTCAACCTTTGGCTAGACTGAGTTATGGTTAACTGTTATAAACGGAGTATTAATGTAAAGAAAGAAAAAGATGGCAACAAATTAGAAGTAGAGATCTGCCAGCAAAACAGTCTATTCCAAACAAGAAGAGAAAATTTATGGAGGGGAGAAAAATGTTAGACTGATTAATTTCATTATAATGAGGCACTCTGTTTAAAACAAAAAATATATTTTTTAAAAACAAGAGAAAACATAGTATTGGCCTTGAGAATGCAAGAAAGCAGTTGCAGACAAAGATAATGGACAAGAACATTCTGGAAGATTTATATGTGGGTTTTTGAATTCATGAGCATTATTTCTCTGAAGGAAAGGACAAAAGGATTATGTGGGATTTCTTCCCCACACACCCCAATGCCAAACCGGATCACAGATTTCCTTTAATTTTACCTACAGGAAAAATATAGTGAACACTGTAGGACGTACATTTGTACTTCTCCCAGACTGATGAACTAGAATTTGAAACTGGCTCAGAAGACAACACGACCAAGTTTAGCATCAGATTAATCTCCTAATTATTTGTACAATGAGCAGAGATATTTCCTTCTGTAAAAGTATTTTGTTTCCTTAAATAGGAAGGGAATAGCAGCTAAGGAAGAAGCTGGACTATTTTCCACCTTCCGATAAATAGAAAAGATGGAGGAAAGTTTTCCTGAATAGAGTTCCATGAGTTTTCCTGAATATACCACAGCGGGTATAAATTAACAAACTTCATCCAAATTAAACCAGATGTCTGTTATCCAGTCTATTTTCTGGCATATCTAAGGAAATGATAAATCCTTGACCAGGGAGAGAAGGAAAGGTGGTGGCAAGTGAATAGCTGATTCTTCCCTATTTTTGCTTTCAATAGCATTCAAAGAACAATGCAAAACAGAGATGAGTTACGTAATTATTCTTCAAAATTTTGCATTTTTTTCTACATTCACCAAACCTGTTAAAATGCCTTAGATTTTAGCTCTAGTAAAAATCTGGAAAGACTACGTCTTTCCCACCATCAATAATTAAATGACAAGATTTGAGACCCCTCTTTTTCCTTAGAGACTAACAAATTATATTTAAAAAAAAAATATTAAAATCAGACAAACTCATTAAATTGAGGAAGACTCATAATGGGTTCACAAAAAAACAAAAAAGGCAGCTGTTACTTTGCAGGGGTCCCAAGCAGAAGATTTCCCTAAGCTGTCCCATGTAGATGACCTGTAGCTCAGATGATCGCTGTGAGTGCCACCTCAGAGGTCTGGCTCAGAGCACTGTGCCCAGATGATGCAGCAGCCATTTCAGCTACTTTCTATCTTCATTCACTGCATCAGATGATGAGTGAAAAGGCAGAAGAATGCAGAAACACCCTTCTCTTTCTGATATAGAAACTGGAGAGCGTATGTTCCTCTTTATGCCATTGCAATGGCCAGATGCAATCCCCGCCTAGTAGTAGCCAAAGCAAGCCAGACTGCAAAAATGGAAAAGGAGATTCTACCTTACCATTTTCAAGCAACAGCTTTGAGGGCCCATATTCACTAATATGGCTCCAGGAGTCTGGGAAGTGAAAAACAGAAAACAGTTTAGGAGTTTAATCTTCTGTTGCAAAACTGGATTTAATAATTTTTAGATCTTTTTAGTCCTAGTATTCAGTGTATCAGTATAAGTTGCTTTTAAAACTTGGTCTTCAGAATTCTATCTTATATAAAAACATCTATGGATCATAGCAGGTTTTCAAACACATTTTCTCCTTACTCAATAAAATATTGTTGTGAACTGAATAAATAAACAAACAAACCACACCAAACTTGTCATAAAAAATATACCGCCAAAATTACCTTAGAGGTCAGAAAGACTGCTTTCTGGCAACCCCAAATTTCTGCTCTAAGTTCTAAAAATGTTTTTGTCAGAAATATCTTTCTTCTTTGAAAAATACTTTTATTAGTCTCAGTTTTTAATAAAGGAAAATGTTTGTGAGGATTTGTTAGTGCTCTTTATAATATCATATAATCTGTTCCTTTTTCATTAAGATCAAAGCAGCGTGTACATGTGATTTTTGTTTCACCAACCAGCACATTCTGGTCACATCCATTATTTCTCACATGGTGAGACCAATCTCATAAGATGGAAGCAGATGGTGACAGCTCCCCAGTATCATCAAATCAAATTGAGACAGCAAAAATAAACATTGGTCCCAAGCTTAGAAACTAGGTGAATATTCTGCCTTCTGAAAAGCTGTGCCAATTTCTTTAGAAACAATGAACAAAATAATGTTGATAAAGAAATAACATTGCATATCCAGAAATAATTCTTAGGAGAGATGATTGTACTGGAGATGCGAGACTACCTCATACTTAATCTGCCCTATCAAGGTGGGTTTCATCTGAAATGATTGAATATTCTCCCTCTGATCTGTGTGTTGAGAAAATACTCTTATCAATATTAATTCTATGTAACCTGAGGTTCAATATTGAAATCAAGAACTACAGGTAATATTTGCATTTTCTTTACTTCCTCTATGGAACAATCAAAAACACTAAAATATCACTATATGATGAAAATTCATATAGTAAACATCTTCCAAAATCAGTCTTACTATTAACATCAAATTCTGCTTCTGTATTTTTATTTTTTACATTTCTTTCATGTATTTATTTTTTCACAATTCAAAAATATTAAGCCATGGCAAATGACAAGCAGCTATTGGAAAAAAAAAAATCCTCTTGAAGGAGGAAAACCAAACATATTGGGAATATAATATCAGATCACATCAGCCTTAGTTATGCTTCTTATTTTGAACATAAAGTGTAAGGAAGAAATATCTTCATTGATTAGGACTTTGAATGTATTTGCTATGTTAAAGTCTAAACTGAACTTATTTTGGTACAATGAAATAAAACTACCACCTTCTAGGATTTCATTCTGGCAAAACCCTTTGGTTTTCTTCCCTCTGTCTGTCCATCTTCATGAACGCATACAATGATATCTCTTCTGCATTTGGCTAACATGAGTTAGCTTCTCTAATCCAAAGATTGAGGACACTAGATGGTTTCAAAGAAATTTTTACATACTACTATAGATCGGGTCTTTCCCTGCTCTTCAAACAACAATAACAATAAAAATAAAACACCACCCCTTGAAATTTATTTTTTCAATTATCTCTCATGTGTAACATTTTCATCTCAAACAATTTACATTGGTAAATTTGTATGTAACAGAAAATTCAGTGTTCTAGTAGAGATGTAGGGGAGCTGACTGAAAAGCAGCACGATTTCTATCTTGCCAAACTGTTGCCTTTGACAGAGGAATAGCAGTAACAATGCCTATGACACTAATGCTTTTTATGTGACATTTGAATAGTGAGTGGAGTAGTGAAAAAGGAAAGGGTTTATGGGAAGTAGCCTGGGACAATAACATAGTGTTTGTGCAATACTGGTATCATATATTTTATAGATAGGGAGAATAACTCAGCTCAAGTAAAAATACTTAGCAGTCCCTCTCATATGGAATGCTTTCTTTGTTATCTTCCAGAAGGTGACTTATCCTGTAAGAAATATGTTGCACAACCCATCATGTGTCTTGATATTCATCAAAAAATAAATGTTATGACAAATTAATTTGATGAAGAGATACCATGAAAAATATCGCAGCATAAAAGGAAAGTGTTATGACTAACAGTGTTCATAAATGAAAAATTGTTCTCCTTAGTGTAGTCAAAGTTAGTCTGTATTTTAGATTTTGGTATAATCAGTACCTGACTTAAATAAACTATGTCATCTAAACTTTAGATGGCAAAATGTTAGATCACTAACAGGATGTATGGTAGATGTGCTAACACAGGACTGAGGGAAAGAAAATCCCCTAGCATTGCTGAATAACATAATTCTTGTGGTTTGGTACTGGGTAGAAGAGGGAATGTCAGTCTTACAGTGAATCCTCTTGTCATTCAATTTCTCTTGTAATTTTGGTTGTTTGGGAGAAGTACAACAGGTTACTGTTTTCATCAAGTCTGGGTCTATAATCTCGTTAGAGTAAAGGGAGAATTCACAGCCTAATGTACTATTCTGTCCAGTCTGAAGAACTTGGGAAGACAGAATCACATCAGTAAAAGCATCTTTTCTTTTTTTTAAATCCTTTGTAAGCTAAAAGGCTATAAACATAATTTCATAATTTTTAATAATTAGAAGACTGTGTTTTGCAGCCTCCATCAACGTCAAACATACTTGGTGACTTAAAAAAAAAAAAAAAAAAGCTATAATCTATTTGACATGGACTATTAAATATGTCAATATATTTTCCGGTTTATTGTTACAATACATTTTCATATCTTTATTGCATTGATTTGAAGTCATCAGACAATTTATGACATCAAATATTTAACAAAGGAGCATAAACTTTTAATGTGAATTTCCACTAAGTCTTCATTACACACTGCTCTGACATTGCTATTATTTCCTTTAAATTTATTTACATCACAAGATACCTAGCAACTAAGAAGCTTATGTCCACTAATTTAACAATATTTCTGGCAAATTTATAGTATCTCCCTTGTTAGAGCAGTACTTCTGTTTCATAGTCACAGAAATAATCTCCCAGCACTCCTTATAGCAGAAGTGTTTTGGTTCATGGAATCATCCTGCAAATGTTCACAAAGTAGTAACATAACACAGTTGCCAACTTGTACTCTATTTGCAAGTAAAATGTGCCTTCCTTCCTAATCATCTGCTGCTTTAACTGATCATTTCCCATTCATTTAATAATATATGACAAGTGTCTTCCAAACATGTTTTATCCTTAGACTGTTTCATCATCATCATCTTGTATGGTAGCAGTGCCAATCACGAAAGAAATGAACAACATTAGAAACACAAATATCTAGGTGGCAGGCCACTTAAAAAATATAAAATGTGAATAGTAAGGCCTATCTAAATAATACCAATGCATTTTTTTTTTAATGAAAAATATGGAAAGCAACTGATGTTCCATTTGGGGAATTTTGATCAATCAATGAGTGTTTTACCCAATATCTATTATTTGTGCGTTGATGAATCTGAAATATGTTACCATAGTGATGATACTGAAAAAATATCCATTTCTAAAATACAAGTTGAAAAATTATCTACATACAAAGAAAGAATTGTGTATTACACCGATCAGGAAGAAATGGCTAGTTTTGATTAAAGTGTTGAAAATGTATAGGTATCTAAGTGGAAAAAAAAAAAAAAAAGATATTTGTGTTCGTAAATGTTAATACATAAGTCAATGGTAATTTTGTGAGTCAAAATATTGTCATTTTTATTTAAAAGATATTTAGATGATCCAGCAAAACCAAATATTCTTCTACAAGATATGTAAAAAGATCTTATCCGCTGTCTTATTTCAGGCTCTAGAGAAGAGCTAAAATGATGGGATGAAATATACATTTAATCAAAATTTACTCTGCATAACTTATTGTGATTCTGATATTTTAATTATTCTGGACCAATAGTTTGAATTATCTTCCCCAAAATCTATATCTTCTGAGTCAAGTTTGTGAAAAATGTATTTGGGAGAAGAGATATTTTCAATATCTTTGGAACAATGCAGATGAGTAGTAGGAAAGGAATGACATCATAAAAATAATAATAACAATTAAAGATAAAATAAGATATCAGGCTGGTAGAAATTAGTTCAATCATTTTGATATTTCATAACCACCACCCCCCCCCCAAAAAAAAAAAAAAAGCCTTATGATTTTAGTATCACATGGTTCAGTGCTGGGCCTAAGCATATACTTATTTTTTCTTTATATGCCTCAATTCTATCTAATGTATGCAACACAGAAAAACTAGTTCTATGTTTGGAAATTTAAGGCAGAGTTTTGTTTGTTTGTTTTTGTTGTCGTTGTTTGGGCTTGTTTGGTTAGGTTTGGTGAATACTAGCACCCCATTCTTGATTTTTATTTTTTTTTTTCAATTTTCTGTTTTGGAAAATGTATGGAAGCATAGAACTACTTTAGAACATTCAGAATTTACCATGGTAATAAGAGCTGATAATCTTGGGAAAAGTAATGAAAAATTTGAGTGTTAATTATAGAATGGGTGGATTTAGGCAAATTTTCCATACTGCCTACAGTGCGTATGCACTCTGAGAATTTTATTAATAGAGACAAACAAGAGCTGAGCAACAAGACAAACACTAGTTCTCAGAAAATGTAGCATACAACCTAGGTAGCTCAAGGTAGAATAACCATTTATCATTTAAACAGTGTTTTATAGCTTCAATCACTTTAATATTAGCCACAGGACCAGTGTACAGTAAGTTTCTACTTACAGCCTTGACTCCCAGCTGACCTTACTGAGGTAGTATCAAGACATCTGCCTAGGATGATCACGTTACTGATTACATGATTTATTTGTTGCATTTGTGAGATGAAGACAGAGAGTTTAAGAGGAAATCAAAGCCATTTGTGCCAATAAACCATGCAATAACAATTCAGCATGTTTACAGGTTTATTTTAGAAATGTTTGCCTGTGATTCACATAGAGTAACTCATTACTGGATATCAATAACTTGATTATGCAAAGTAACAATCTGTTTTCAAGCTTCCAAATATACTAAGTAAATCACCTGCATCTAAACTCCTTCATGTTACAAACTATAAGTCAAAAGCCATGCAAATTTTTTTCTTAAAACCCTGCTATGTCAAAAGCCAGACCCTGCTATCAACATTTCCTATGTTGTCCAAAACTACTATATAGTCTTACTTTTACAATTGAATTTTACAATTGAAATTTTACAATTGAAATTTTACAATTGAAATTTTACAATTGAAAAATTATTTGTGTCAAATGGAAACAAAAGGTGGTAAAAAAGAAGTGATGCAGTTGTCAGTGATGCATCTCCATCAATTTAATACTTTCTCAACTAGCCTACCATGATTTTGTCTGTCACCTTGCTAGAATCATGCCATAAGCCTGAACTAGTTGGCTTCAGAACAGTTTTCCCAATGCCCTTTGATTGCAGAGGATGAAAGGATTGGTAAAGCTGGCCATACATAAAGCACTTCTTTCCCCTTTATCTCATAGTCATGCTTTCAGTGAGCAACCAAACTAAAGATGTTTATACATGGGCAACTCTTAGACAGCATCCAGAAGATCTGTAGGAATGTGGAAAGAAACAGAAGAGTTCATGGAGGCAAATGAAGCTGGCAAGCCCTGGGACAAGAGCACAGCAGGAGTTTGGCAGCTCCCCTCTCCACAGCTGGCACGATGCAGCCACTCTGGGATCATGGGGAGCAAGCTGGGAGTGCCTAGCTGCAAACTGCACCTTGTTAGGGGAATTCCTCTTCCTAGGAAGAGATTTAATTGCAGCCATCTTCAAACAAATTGAAAAATAACCAGAAGGTGAGTAAGTGAAAGATTCATTTAATAATCTCAACGAGGCCTCTAACAAGTGCTAATGATCATACCTGAGAAAATATCTGCTTCTGATTCAGAATTATTAATATAGGTGCAGGAAGGATGATAGGAATTGACACCAATTTAAGAGGGGGAGCAGAAGTGGAACTTGCTAAATAAAGCAACTACTGTTCAAATACCTCACTGACCCAAATGTTTGCTAGCTTTTCAAGAGATGAGATATTTTGACTTCTATGCATTTTTTCAAGCAAGAAAGGCAGCTTTCCTAGCATGTCCTGCACAACATTGTCTTAGTCACACATTCTGACACCTTTCAATAAATTTCCAGAAGCAGCTCTTCTTTATGGTCTTCAAAGAAATACATGTAGAGTCCCAAATCTGTGGCACGTCAGGGAACAGGCTCAGATGAGATCTAAATCAAATACTCTATAGTATTCAATATAATTTAAAACCACATTACACAATAACAGTGATACAACCACTGTGGTATAATCACAGTATAATCTAAAATCACACGATCACTTCTTCATCCAAAGGACCAAAGATACAAAACAGTCTGACTACACAAATCAATTAAACCATGGCTTGCTTGTGGTGGATCTTCTCCTTTCCGTTTCTCAGGTCGGGGTCCTTGGATCAACCTAATATGTAGTGTTGGTTTATTATTATTATTTTTCATAATGGTTATAGTTATGTCATTTCCAAGACAAATCATACACTCATTTGTCACTATCTTTACAGTTATGGGAACTGAGCACTGACAACCTTTTTCTTTTCTTTAAACAGTTCCAATGTGGCTGATACCAATGAAACTGTTGGTTGCAGTGCCAGAGCTGCTATAGCTTCTTCATTGTCTGAAGGAATTCTAGAACAGAACTAAAATGATCTGGCCCATGCTGTGCTGTAAGCTTTTACTCAATTTTCAATAAACTATTACTCCAAGGTCTTCTTCCAGCATTATACTTCATCCCAGCTTCTCAGACTATTTGAATATCTGTATTTTATATTATTTTCCTCAAACATATTAGTTTGTATTTTTCCTATTTGAATCTCATTTTTTAATTTTCTGACTGATTCCTTAATCTCACTTGGTCCCCTTTGTGTTATTCCTTTATGCTCTCTGGTGTTCACCTCAAGTTCTAATTTATTCTCACCTGCATATTTCATTAACATATTTTTACTCCCACATCCACATTACTAATAAAGACATTAAACTGAATGAATCTCCACAGAATGCTGTTAAATATTCCCCCCCCCCCCCCCGCCCCATACACACACACTCCAAATTTAATACTTTAAGCCTTTATTTTACAGTCAGCTCTCAAGCCACGTGACAATGATCTTCTGCAAGTCATTGGGAAATAATTTGAAGTACAATTCTGTGAGGTATCAGTCAAGCACTTTTCTAGACTCCATACATACATATATATCGAATTCCTTTTATCCACTAAGTAGGTAATGATGTCAAAAAAAAAAAAAAAGCAAAACAAAAACAAATGGCAGAATTTGTTTTTAGGAAACAGTTGCTGTACTTTATTACTTGATGACTGGGTTTGGGATTAAAGAAAGAACGATCTGAATTATTTTTTATAACCTTTGTGCTGCAATTTATAGACCATGGTTTTCAGCTTTCCCCAGGATCATTTGAATTCCCCTGGCATCTGGACCTGCTTCTGCTGCTCATAGTGTTTAGCACTAAACCCTTGTTCTCAGGATAGAATAGCAGGGCAAAAGGTTCCTCCAGACTGACCCTTCTGCTGAACTACGGCGAAGCTTACAGCAGGTTCTGCTGTGAGTGCTGCAACCAAGTATGCTGTGATACATCTCCCACAGACTACAAAGTCACCTTTGTGCTGTCTGGAAAGCTTCCATTGCACCCTCACGTGGGAGAGGTGCACCCAGCTCAACCTTCTGACTACAGCGTCTGGGAAGACAGCATGCCCCGTTGCTTTCGTGCTGTTTTGTTTCTGCTCTTTTCTGACTGCTTTCTGACACACTTTCTTCTCTTTGTTAAATTGTTTCCCTCCCTAGCAATTTTCTCCTAGCTACTTGTGTTCCTTTCTAATTACTAGAAGCAATTAGAGTAATTCTCCTCCTTTCTACAGGTTTTGTCATTTGACAGTGGAATCCGATTAGGACTGAATTCAGCTGTTGTTATCTATCTAGCAAACTATGTGTGTGCTTTGGGAAGGTAAGTTGGAGACCTATTGTATTCATTTAGCTATTTAAAGCAATATTCAGTATTAATAAAAAATGCCGCAGTCTTTCATTAGGAAATAATGCAGTGACTGGAGGAGAAAATTCACTTTTCCACATCCTTTATTTTAGACTTGTGCAAGGACTGCACCAAAAATAATCTAGGCAGTCCAGCCACAAGGTAAAATTTGGAATTGTCCCATAGCAAGCAATGTCCAGGAGAAAAAGCAATTTGCCTTAGAATGACTATTGGAATAGCTGATTTTTAAGACTTGCTGGACTTTTCAGTTCCAAAGAGGATATTTTGACATCTAAACAGTGTGCCCTAATGTATCAAACCAAACACTATATAAATTATTAAGCCTGTGTGGGCTGCTTATTTCCATTTCAAATAAAACACATATCAAATATGACATTTAAAACTGTTCTCTAATGTTTATAAAGAGTGTTAAGAAGAACTCACACTTGTAAAAGAAGCTTGTTCAGTGCTTATAAACCTACCTATCAATAGTGGCAGTCATTAAAAATACAGATATTCCATATGATGATTCAAGAGAACGTTTGTGGTTTAAAATGTTCAAAGGTTAATACTGACAATAAAAACACTACCTCTGTTTTTCTTGGCAGCCATTCTCCAAATCCCTTTGGCCAACAAACTCAGTTCTGACGTAATGCATGCTTAAGGTGTCCCTGAGATGGTTAACCTGACTATAGTAGCATTAGACTCTGGGGATTTGGGTTTGCTGGCTTTTTTTAGTGATGTAAACCCAAACTGGCTTCTCTCCTTCTTTCTGTAGCAAAAAGGACAATGTCTGGTAAGAGCTCTGTTACAGGTCTTTGTAGTTAATGAAAGTTAATTTGCAATAAAGCAGTCCTTGAATTTCTCTAGTTTGAGAATCAGCCTGTTTAAATTACAAAACAATAGTAAGTAAGGCATGAGGGACACTCCTACACACTGCTGTCAACCTGATGTGTGCATCTTCTGCTTGTGTTGTGCTAATCACAGTAGATGTTATAAAGAATGTACAGGGTCGGCAAGTATGGTAGAAAGCAAGCACCTCTAGCTCATTAGAGATGTTACAGCACAGGGATAACGAAAACTACTGAGTACATTTATGCCATACTAACCTAGATGTTCTGAATACCCTCTAGATGAAATTCTGCAGGCACTGGATCCAAGACAGCTTGACACTTTAGATATATAAAACAAGTACCTAAAATAGCTATGGATTAAGCTGCTTTAATTTTTATTATACAAGGCACATACATTTCATATTTTCAATTCACTGTTATTTTAAGACTTACAAACATTATGATTCTTAAGAATATGTTTAGCACAAGCTCTATATGTAGAATTTAGCAAAACTGTATACTTTTATCTTTATTAACAATTTTGAGATTGCATTTTTTTTATTTTATGATAGTTTCATATAAAACCACAACAAGTGAGCAGAATGTATTAAGAAAGGGACAAAATGTTCATCTGAGTTTTTTCTGTTGTTTTTGTTGGTTGGTTGGTTGTTCATTTGCATTGTTTTGCTTTGTTTAGTTCTGATTTTGCCCCCCCCCCCCCCCCCTTTTTAATCTTATTTGAATCCCTACCTGCACTTTTGGGTTGGATTTTCTTAAGTCAAGTTTTTCTCTGTTCAGACACACGTGCTTTCAGTGTATCCCTGCATGAAATATACATCAATGTAGACCACCTAGCACATAAGGCTTTGGCTCCCTACATGAAAAAAGCAGCTAAGCAGACATCTGTAAGCAGAGGCACAAACTGAATTTTCCAAGGCAGTTTCAAAGCTAGCTCAAATTGCTAAAGTTTTAGTAAGTGTTTGGGCAGCTACTTAAAATATGTGGTGAAATTCCCATCTAAAATTAAAGTTCATTGTTATGTTGCTGGAGGAAGTTCTAAAAAATTTTCAAGGACTGGTGGATTCTCTTCTGAATATTTTTAATATGGCTGGTCAAAAATGATCTGTTGAACATAACTTCTGAAAGAAAAATGGATTTTACTAAATGTTCTGGGGCCCAAGCTTTTGGTTTCAATAAAAAGATCAGTGTCCAAAAAAAAAAAACCAAAAAACAAAACAAAAAAAAACCTTTTTCCCCCATTCTTCTTGCGTAGCAACTTGCAGAGCAGTAAGTTCTTAGTCAAGGATCCTCTCTTACAGAATCATAGAATCATAAAATCATCTAGGTTGGAAAGGACCTCCAAGACCATCAAGTCCAACCATCAAGCTGACCTACCAAATCCCATTAATAATCATGTCCCTTAGCACCACAAATATGTCAGCATTTCTTCCTATATTTTTCCTATAGCTACTGTTTTGCTAAGTTTTCAATTTTTTGTCTAAATCTAGTTTATTCTACCAGCTCCAGCTGATGACTGCTAAAGAAATTTAGCTTTGTTCCCTGTCCTTTACACATACTTGCAAACCTTCTAGTATACAAAAATCTTTTGCAAAAAGGAAAAAAATAACTTGTTCACTATGTCCATGGTGAATTAAAAAAAAATAAAAAAATAAGTTAATTAGACTAGATTGCAGCAAGAAAGAACTTAGATTAGATATTATGAAGAACATTGTGATGATAAAGATATTGAAAGCAACAGAATAAATTGTTGAGGGAAAACTGTATCTGCCATCATGGGACACCTTCATTAATAGGTTAGATAAACATCAACCAGGAATGACAAAGATAAAATTGACCTTGTCTGAGGCAAGGTGCCAGACTACACTCTTCGAGGTACTTTTCAGACTATTCCATGATTCTATCCCCATAGCTGTATATGTGCCAGTTTCACAGCTGTCAATGGGACAACTCAGAAAAGCTAACCTCATGTGAAAGACTCTCCATGGTCAGAACATTTACATCTGCAGTCTGCCACAATCAAAAAGATGAAAAATATATATTTTTGTAGTGCTCTGTTTTCTGCTTTTTGATTTGTTTACCATCTGTTCCCTAGCATAGATTTCTTAACATATATATTATACTATGAAGAGGGAAATTATCCTAACTTTATATGGAAAAAAGGTCAGATTATCTATTCCTTAGAAAATTCCTTTTGCTTTTAAAACTGTCTTTTTATATAAAAGTAATACCCAGGAGAAAGCAAGTATAAACAAATGTATTCACAATCATTATATATTTTGGAAAAAAAATAAATAGTGAAATAGAGAGAGCTTTGAAGTTTCTCAGGATTTCCATGTTTTAGTTTCCTGATACTTCTCTAGTCATTATGGAGCTGAAAGAACAAAATTTTAAAGGGACCCAAGGACAATCTATCATCCCTGCAGCCCCGGTGGCTGTTCTTCCTCAGGAAGGCTGAAAGTTACTTTAACAATTCTACGGAGCCCTTACTGCAGCTGGGATTCCCATGAGCTTTCAGCTCCAAGTTTTCAGGTCTTGTGACAAGAAACCTTGAGATCTCTAATCCTAGGACAGTCCACAGTATGGAACTGTTCTTCAGAGAACAGTGCTTAGAGATACCTTGAAAGCTTAGGCTCTGGGACAACGTCATTCCAAAGAAAAAGAGCTTGGAAGCCCAGTAGTTCTTAGAACTGTCTCATTGGCACCACTGAGCTGAGTTCTCCATTCTCCACTCATCTGGTATGATGAGAGTAGGCTGCTGGAAACACTGTTTGCCTGTTATCACAAGATTGTTGAATCTGTTTCCATAACTTTCATAATTTAGCATTTTTAAGTAAAATTCTGCTTTTATTTGGAAAACAGACAAACAGGTTTATATTTAATATTATCTGAAGCTCTGGATGGAAATCTTTTAAAAGTACTTTGTAAGGAAAAGCAAAGATGAAACAAAACAATATAAAACAAGACTGAAATCTATTTGCCTACAATATCAGTTATTTCATATACTAGACCTCCTTCATAACTGCCAATTTTAATGGGCTTGCTGTCACATATTTCTGGGGGTTTTCAAATTTTGCTTCTCTACTGCTGTGTGGAAGAGTAATGCCAGCAACACATGAATTGACTAACAAACTGAGTGTATATTGGAAACAGTTACTTTGTCAATACACAGTGTGCTACCAAATGCAAAAATGTCAAACAAACTGAAAAACAGATAAGAATTCTTGTTTAATTTCTTATAGTTAGTGTAGTTTCACTTGCTCTTTGCAGAAATCGCAGGTAAACTGTTTTCAGTCAGAAATGATTTTAATTGGCAGCCTCTCTTCAACATTGTATAAATCTTAACCCAATGAAAATTACACAATTAGCTTCAAACTATAAACTGTCAAAATGGATCCTCTATAAAATAAAATAGACTAGCTTTGTTTAGTCTCAGTATTTTCTCCATACTAGAATCGTTGTTAGGTTGTTTTAATTGTATGTTGTTAAAGAACGATTGGATGACGAATATAAACTGCTTAAGTATTTATGATGTGGGCCTTAATTAAGCTTCACTTCATTTCTTACAACTGCAGAAAACACAAGAACCTAGTCCAAAGTATTTCAGTAAAAATAGGGCCCTACCTACTTTGAGTAATAAAGGAGTTTCTTGGATGGGAGACCATCTGGAAGCCTGTTCAAAAAGAAAAGAGGAAGGAGATAGTGAAAGGTCACAAAGTAGAAGATAAATTGCTCAGACTTAAAAGAGAGAAAAAGAATCTGAAAATCCTGAACCCAATTGTATTATAACATTCAATAAGGTCTGACTTGCAAGTTTATTCTCAGTTCTTTCTTTACAAAAGTAGTTCCCAATTTTTTCTTCCCTGTATACTCAAAACAGGACCTTCATTCTTTTCTCTTCTTTCCAGCCTACAATGACAATGATTGCTAATTTTGTGTACCTTGCCACATTCCCATTGATTTTATTTCCTTTATCTGTTGTGGTACAAGTGAGACATCGGATTTTAGATTCTACAGTTTTTATAACAAAAAGCTGTTTGGTTTATGATTCAGTATTTTATATGCACTGTAAATTCACATCTGTTTTTACACTGTTGAGATGATTTTTTGAAAAGAGTATGCTCAGCTTCACTTTTAGCTTCTCTGCTTCAAAATCCTTACAGGATGCTTTGCATAATGCAGTCTTTCTGTTCACTTGTCCTCAAATTACAGCTACTGTTCTCATGTATTGGGTACTCACATGATTCCCATTTGTTCTACATCTTTGTGTCCATAAAGTTTCATTTTTCAATTAGATTTTTCAAGTACCATTTCCTTCATTTCTATTTCTCCTTAGTGCTTTATGCTACTTATCTACTGTTTTATGCTCTAATGATTCATACTTACAGATCTTCTTAAGGAATGTCTACACTGTAATCTAACTTTGTACTCCAACACATGATTTTTGGCATACCTATGTGGTCTGTACACACAATATATTTATGTATCCGATATGTTTTGATTCTGTGTTTCTTTGTACAAACGGGGAAGGAAGGGGAGAAGAAAGGAGTTAAAAGATTCCATTTAATGCACTCAATGTGCAGACATGCTTATTCTAATTCTTATATCTTTCTAACATCCTCTCTGCACAGGTGCCTGGAGGGAAAAGGCAGTGTATGTGTTCTCCTATGATGGACAGGGCTATCTAGACAGGAGTTCTAGAGACAAAAATTACCCAACTCACACAGAAACAGCAACGATGTGCTAATGTAGGTACAGATTTGTTGATGAATGTTATAAAAGCTTAAGGTGCTCTATTGATGACTGGTGTTATCCTAGCAACACTGTTACCACTTTCATTCTCAATCCCATGTCCATCATTTTTATAGTGTTCTATAAGTTCTTGTAATCATTCGATCAATTACATTTATTGCTCAATTATTTCAAGCTAACATTTTATTTATTTCAGTGGCAATGATGCAATTGTATTTGTTTTTATTTCTTTTCTTTTCTTTGAAGACTCCCATCTCATTAGTCCTACCTGAGTGGTCTTTCATTTAAGCTTATTATGCTAATGTTCTCCTGGCTTGAATCCATTCCCTAATTCTTGAAATTAGTTTCAATTTATTACAGAAATAGGCTTCTTCAAACACTAGAACTTTGTTTTTCACTTCTCTCCTACTGTCTGATAGTCAGAGTGACACAGTAGTCCTTTATCTCCATTTTATTTCATTGTTCTAAAGAGTATGGTACTGTGGCATTACTTCCTAGATCAAGAAATTAAACACTTGATTTTAGAGAAAATAAACCAAATAAAAAGATTTTTGTAATTGTGCACTGCAGATTGGAAAGTCTGCAGGAATCCAACAGAGAATGATAGATTTGGAAGATATTTAGAGCATATCCTTCTTATACCTGCTAAGCGTTCTAATTGTTTCATTATTGGGATAAACAATGTGCCATCTCTCTGTGAACATAGTCAGAGTTTATGAAATATTTCTCATTAAAGACATGCTGTACTAATAGCTATAAAATAACCACAGAGATGCATTTTAGGGAATGAGGCTGGATTGGGTCACCACAGGAGATACACTGATATTAGTCATTCTGCCAGTGTTCACAACTTTGCTCAACTTATTGATTCTCTGCTGAAAAGGGCAAAAAAGCCAATCTATCTGTTTTTCATGATGAAAATCAAAGAATAACATGAAAAAATCCTTTTTTTCCCCTCTTACTAGATTCATGACATGCCTTTCTTCACCAGCACATTTAATGGCAAGAAACTCCAGTATGGTTTAATGGCTATAAGCCAAGCTAATTACACAATCTGAGATCTTAGGTTTCTGTAAGTCAATATTCAGAATAATTTAGAATATATTTGAACAATGTAGACATAAAGGTCAAGTTATAATATTAATTCTATCTAGGTAGGCCCAAGATATTAAAATATATTTCCCTCCCTGTTTGAAAAGTCAGAGCATTCAAATACAATCAAGATACTTTTGTCAATTATCCATCTACACCAAATGAGAAAAGAGGTAGCTTTGTGCTGTGCATACTTTCTTGCATTTTAATGATGTGAATTTCTTTCTGTCAGACATAAGAAATTCAGAGAAGTGACCCCTCAGCAGCTTCCTTAAGTGGTGCTCAGTAATAAATAATTTATCTGTAAGAATAAGGACTTGGAGACATTCAGCATAGGAGTTTAATAAATAATATGGCTGAATACTTTTATAGTATATTGTCATATCTGCTCTGAATGCACAGGCTGATTTCTTATATTGAGTTCTAAATTTGGGAAGCATTATTTTTCCATCTTTCCATAAAACTTTGGGCATTTATTTGTGGGTTGGGAGGTGGCAAATTCAATTTCTTCTCTTCGAGGAACTGAATGCAGAATAGGATAGTTTATGATAATACATGCAAAAACTTCTGTAGATATCTTATACCTAGTGTCATTCTTTCACCCACCTCTGAAGAATAACACCTTTATTGTTCTGTGTGTTAGTGTTCTGTTTGACAGCACTGGTGAATTTCCTGCGGTTGTTTGTCAGTTTTAGTACAAAGTAAATGTTGCTTAGATGCTCCAAATTGATTATGTTCCCCCTCAGGCAATTTCACAATAACCTATTGCAGATTAAAATCACAAACCGCTATGTCACCTCCAGTCCTTATTAAGATAATTGACCCTCCTACTGAATTAATAATCTACAACCTTGTTGCTTAAATATGCTTGCTACTAAATAGTTCTCCTAAAGTCTAAATGGTAACATATTTTGATGAGATAATTGAGCTTGTTTGTCTTCTTATTCAGTTAAACATCCTGGATTGACGAGAGCATAGTGTTTAAAATTCATCCTGACAGAAAAATGTGGAAGAACCTGAATTCTCCATGGATATTTTTCATAATTTCTAAGTTATTTTATTCATTATCCCTCTGATATTCAAATTAAAAAAAAATATGAGTGAGAAGCTAAGCTATTTAAACTTAAAATGCATGTATAATTTGACATCATAAATTTATTGTCTCTGAAACAAAACTTTTTATATGGTAGAAGGAATCCTATATTTTCTCATAATCAATGTGGGTTTACATGAATTTTTAAATTAGTAGGAATTTGTCTAAATATGATTTAAAAGTAATCTTCGATAATTTGTAATTTCTAATGGAGATGATGAGCCTCAGGATAATTTGGATTTCTTTCAGTGTTGAGACTTATGCATGTTTTTAACTAGATGTATGGGAAATAGTTTTTTTTTCCTTTTATATTGCCTAGCCTGTGCTCTTTTCCCATACTAGAGCTGATGAAACGAACACGTAGTAACATATAAAAAAGCTTTGTTTCTCTCATTATAGCAACCATTTACATCTGGTTGTCATTTTCTGTATCTCATTGTTGCTTCCCACGTTCCCTTTCTACTCACTTCCCTTATTTTTATGTTTCTTCTTGTCCCAGCATTTAAAGTTAATGTATACACCTTTCAGATATGACAAACAAATGGGTTGGTTCAAGAAGATTGTATGAAACTCGTTTGAAAATATGATCCCATTTCATTTGTTAGCTTTGTGTTGTGGTTTTGTTTTGTTTTGTTTTAGTTAAATAGAGGTCTTTTTCCTTTCTCTTAAAGCAATGGCAAACATGTCAATAGTTCATTAGTTCAAAATACAGCAAACTGATACAAGGGATGCTGCTACCATGAGCAAACTCATAAAAAAAGGTCCGATCAAGTTAGTACTACAGTGGGGAATTTTAATGGAGTTCTAGAACATATCTATTGTACTTCACCCCTTAAGTACTGCCATGTATATCAGCGTAAGTGCATCCCCAATTACTTAGTGAGTAAAAGGAATTCTGTGTATATTGCACTCAGGTCTTGAATCCATGTTGCTTATTTGTGTGACCAAGTGGAGTCTATTAAGATATTGCAATGAGGAATGTTGTTGAAATCTGAACTTCAGGTTTTAAAGGCTTTTAAGTATAAACAGTACAGAAAGTACGGAAAGTACTTTATAAAAATGTATAATATCCAAACAAAAAGAAAGTGACAAGAAAAATGTATACAGAGATTTCTTCATTCTTGAATACGATTTTGCATTACTGATGCAGTATCATCACTTCTTTTTAACTCAGAGAATGATCTTAGATATCAGAAATTTCATACTCTGACCTATCGGATAACTGGGCATATTTGTCAAAGTCTACTATCAATTTCATTTCACTACATTACACTTAGCACCTAGATCAAAACCTCTTTATATTAAAATATACATCAGTTATTCTAGAGCTACTAATCAATCTTGTTAACATATTAAGTTTTATAACTTCTTTATAGTGGTACTGTTTCTTGGTAATAACTTCTTGTACCAGCCAGCAATACAGAGAAATAGTCAATTAAAAACAACAACAAACATACACTATCAAAATAATATTAAAAATAAATCCTCAAAATGGCCAAATTCATTGAAAGAACTAAAATTAATTCTCTCAGCATTCAGCTGCTTTGTGAGATGAGTATACTAGAAAAAATCTTTATCCTTTCTGACTTTAAAACATTTATTTTTTTTAGGATTGGTTCTTAAGAGCATATTACTTTATCAAGATCTATCCAACAGTAGTATTAAATTTAACCTTCTGTATTTGCTCTAATGTATGAAAACATTAACTCAGAAAATAAACAGTGATTATAAAATGCACAGGTGAATAGGTCTGAAAAATCTCTGCAATTGTCCAGGTTAATTTCTATATTCACCAAAGTGAAGAGTCATCCACTCCAACCTTGAAAAAGTCATACATCAAGAAGAAGCTTCATCCACATAAAGGGACAGTGTTTACCTGTATGAAATGGCTCCTGACAACCTTCTGGTTAATTCTGTGAAGTCCAGTTAGTGGAAAGCACTATGTCCTGCAAAAGCAGAGAGCTTTTCAAATAAAATTTGATATAAATTACTGTAGAAAACATGTCAAGAAATTATTGTCCCATTATAATCAACAGCAAAGCTTCCCTTTACTTTGCTGAGTCTGAAATTGCCACAATTTGATTGTGTTAAGTGTATGTATGTATTTAATTTTTTTTAATTGAAATTTTAATACTTACACTTCCACATCCGTATGTCTGATGTAAGTTCTTAACTCTAAGAAAAGTGCTATGTCTTCATGTAGGACAGGGAACTACAATCCATGTCATCCCTCACCACTTAGGACACTGGAAAAATATAACTTTGTTAAAGTAAACAGGTTGATTTGCAAATCAATTTGTTAATTCTAAGCAGTGTTCTCATAATATTTCTTCCCTTTAAATAGGTTATTTCTCAGAAAATTTTAAACTCATTCCTATGCCTTCAACTTTACCTGGAATGCATCAAGACAAGTTTTTTTTTTTTAATTTGTGTATCACTGTTACATTTTTCTAACTCTTAAGTTCACAGTTGACTTCAGTGAAATTCTACCTGGGTTCAAGAAGATATGGAGTTTCTGAATAACAGTTCTAAGTTCTTTGCCATTCTCATTCTCACTAGCCAGCAAAGTTTTAGGTTCTATATATCTTAGGACTGATCCCATTCATGATTAGGCCAAGACTGTCATTTCTTCCATGGAAATGCTATATACAGATAAAGAACGAGAAATTCCACAGGTTGTTTTGTTGTGGTGTTTGTTGTTGTTGCTGTTGTTTCATGGCAGAAATAGCAAATAATGTATTATTCCAGTCACTGACACCTTCTGTCTGTTTTCCTCAGGGTCCTTTTTAATGTGTCCACAGAGCCTGCTAAAATGTTAAAACCTAACCTAAAATGTTGAAAGATTATGTTGCAAGCAAGATACAAAGCAAACAGTCTTAGCCATAGCCACTTTCCTTGCACAAGAGCAGCATCTGTATTACTATGGGATAGATCAGTTTTAACACTTTGATCAGACAGCAAATTAATCAATCTGAACTAATAAATATATATGGAATAATATATATAAAATCTAGAAGGAGAAAAGGATATAGCTTTACTCCATCACAGACTGATCCAAAGATTAAGAAAGCCATGCCTTGCATGGTACATGACTGTGAGATTTCCAAGATAAAATGTGAATTATTCACAAAGGTTTCTCATAGGCAAAAATAAGCAGAGTCAATGGCAGTTTTTACCAAAAGGGCTGGTATCTTATTTTTCTGGATGATGTAAACTAAGTTGACAAATCTCTGTCTGTCTGTTGTCTGTCTGTAGTAGAGTCCTGTTCATTCCATGGTGTTGGAATGACTAATGTTCATTCCAATGGTGTTGGTCTAAAAGTGCCTGCTGAGCTGTGTTTTTTAACACCCTGTGATATAAACTGTTTTGTAAACTGACACATGTAGCCTCATACCACATGGTCTATGTCTTGCACAATGGGACTCAGGTTTTTGGGTAGCCAACAGGTTCTGATGTGAAGCTCTAAGACTGATTTTTGTGTCAGAGGACTTGGGGAGAAGATTCTGAGAAGCATTCAAACTTCTTCACTTTGAATGGCACCCTTTTAGAGTTGGCACCATTTCAAAGTTACAGTAAGAGTTACAAGCCATGTTCTTCTTGTGTCATTGTCATTTTTTCCAGTTAGATAACAAAAGAAGGATTAATGTTGTTAGAGTAATGCTAACACTTCTTAACTGCAGGACAGTGAATACTGGTAATTCTTTCTCTTACTCAGCAGACAAGTTATTTCCCAATAAAATAACATCTACTTAGAACACCATTTATAAGCAGCACTGGAGAGACAGGATACTAATATTCATATAAAGAAAATGCCTACCTGTATGAAAGAGGATATTTCTTGCTTACTGTTGGTCATTAGAGCCACATTTTAATACACGTATTTGTCATATATTATGAGAAAATGTGTGTACATGTTTCATTATAATTTATGAGAAAGATCTATTCATTAAAATAACAGACCTAAGTCCAGATCATGCTCTGGAACAAGGTATTGCTTTATAATAGTGAATTCACCTGAGGGGAAATACTTTAATCATTCTGTTACTGCTTCAAGAAAGACTTACACCTGTGGTATTTCAACCTACTAAGAAACAGCTGTAGAAATAAAAAATAACTATAGGATAGGCCTGCATAATAAAATGGAGTATTACCTGCTTTCACGTATAACATCTGGGACCTAACAGATACTGCCTGACAATTTTTGGGTGGCAGTAGAAATCCAAGTGAAATAAAACAAAGGTTTGCTGCTGCTATGTAGGTTCATAGAAGACTGTCTGTATAACCTAGATGAAGTGTTGTGGATGCATATGTTCAGCTTACAACTCTGTAACTCTGTTAAGGTCTGGTTCATATAAATATTCTCTGAACTCAATGTAAAAGAATAAAAAAATATTGGCTGCCCCACATAAATATTTCATCCATTCTAGTCAAGTTAAAAACACAGCTGTAGCATGCCCAAGTATGCAAGCCTTTCGTTTTGCATGCTGTATTAATATAGGAGTTGTTACAGTTGATTTGAATATTTTTAGACATATATTTTTGTAGAAGCTTTGAAAAATGATGTTTGTCTTTTTTTCTTATACCATATCATGGATTTTTATTAGGGAAGGACTTTTTCTGTGTATGTGTATGACTACATTGTTTGGAAATTCAGAAAACTCTAGTGCTTTTCCTTGTAAGAAAGGACACATTTTACTCCCCTAAAGGCACCATTTATATTCTTTGGTTATTTTTTTCCCACCAGATAGTCACTACATGATTTTCAGTGCTGTCACAGAAATGCTTCTAAATGTTTTTGTGTGTGTGTTTTTTTTTTTCCCCCAATATTACTGAAAACTTTGCTATATAGTACTAAGCATTTGTTTATTTTCTCACTTTACTATGTGTGGAAAGTGGAGGAAAAACATTTTAACACTGTTTTTACAATGTGGTATATGAAACTCAGTTTCATGTGTGGTTTGGTATATGAACACATGGAGTTAAATTCTTTCCATAAGTCAGGGGTAGTCAATATGTAATCAGCCATGAAGTTTGTGTTTCACAAAGCTGCTTACACTGAATAATTCAATATTTGAGCTTTAATGATATTTGAATAGGAATCTATGTAGGCTGTATAGTAGATAGATGAAAGAAGGCAGAAGGACTTTTGATTTCTGGCTGAATCATGAGCATATGAGATCACATTTCTGCCTACTGTGGGATCTGTCCTCCCCCTGACAGACACCTGTCACACTGCCTCTGTGGACTGGGGACCTCCACCACCCCTGTAGGTCGTGCACAGTCTCTATAGCTTCTCATAGCTTTTCTCTGAGGACCTGAGCCATGTAACCCTGGGGAACAACTTCTCAGTGCAGGACTGTTGTTAGGCATCTGCCTCCAGGAAGATGACAACCTTTATCACCTAAAGAGAGGCAGAGGGAAGACAAACACTGTGGTGGCTTGGGCTGGCGTGGCTGATGGGGCACCCCCATCTCAACTGAGGCCTTCACATTGGTGTCAGCCCAGCCATGACTAAGCAGACAGTAGGGCTGGCTGGTAGGAAGCATGTATTGTAGCGTGGTTGGTCTCTGAGGGAGAGAACAGACCATACCCACCATAACTTGTCCAGGCCAGATGGGACAGAAGGGAGGGGGGAGCTAAAATCAGGTATATTGGGAGGTATATTTCAGGAACACCTGCACAGGAATCTTCTGCCTGCACTAGAACTGTTTGTGGACCACTCTCTCTACAAAGAGTGCTTGCCATGGTGCCTGAAGCGCGGCTCTCCCAGCAGCTGCCTTTAGCCCTGGAGCTGGGCTTGCTGCAGCACCTGCCCAGGGCCCAGCTCACCATGCTGTGCCCCTGTGCTGCCAAAGAGCTGGTGAGCAGAGGGCCCCGAGGTGAAGTACCAGCATTAGGAGACCTGGCAATGGGCTGGGTGGTGTGGGGTCTCCCTCTCTGACCAGCCTGCCCTGCAACCCCAGCGAGGCGAGCTGGGCCAGGCCAGGCACAATGAGCAGGATCAGCCACAGCCAACATCGCCAGGTGCTGCCACAGGCCCTGGGCCTGGCTGGAAAGGCAGCCCCCAAATAGGACTGGGTTGGCAGGGCCCAGGGCCAGGCAGGGGCAGGGCCGCATCCAAAGCTCAGGTAGAGCCATGTGTGAGAGCCTCAGGAGCAGAGCAGCCCCCAGGCAGAGAGTGGAGATCCTTGCTGAGGCTTCTCCTGCCCTTCTTCACAGCGGCAGCTTCTGTCAGCCCACCATCAGCTGTGAGGGCAGCCAGGAAACTCATGGACAAGGGAGGGTAGAAAAGTGCCCTGGGCCACAACAGCAATTTTCACCCCAGGGATCATGGGTTGCAGTGGCATGCTCAGTGCCCCCAGAAACAGCCCGGCCCCTCAGTGTGTTGTAAAAACAACAACAACAATACTAATAATATAATTGTCAAACGTATGGATGGGAATCAGCTGTCTGGAGATCAACCTTAATTAGAACCAGTGTAAGGCAAAGGCCAGATTGAGGGCAAGAAACAGATACAAAGTTTTCAAGAATGAAAGGAAAGTATCCTCAGCTCCAAAAGGCCTGTCCTCACCACGTCAACTATACGGTGTGGTCATGTTTACCTCCTCCATACCGTCAGAGACTAAGTTCAATTACTTACCTTACAGCTCAGGTCACACTAGCAAGTCTCATCTATCATTCTTAATTTCATAATCAATTTATTTCCAGGCTGTCTTGGGACTTCAATCTAGATTAACTTCCTAAAAAGATTCTTCTATTTCCTTTCAGCTCTCAGGAGATGCAGATATTTTTGTTAGATTCTATTCTGTGCCCTCCAGCTGGTGACAGGAAATATGTCGTTTGACTTTATCCAATGGGCAGAGGTAAGAAGTGAAAGCTTTACCTCCATTTGAGAAGAAAAATGTATAAATTGATGCATGAAGCCTTTTCATTCCCCAAACCTGAAATTTTAGATCAACTGTAAATTAACAGATTTACTTAATATAACACCATAACTGGGATTAATGAATGTAGGTCTGCTGCTGATTATTGGCTGCTGATTGAGAATAGACACAAGGGCAGTCAATGACTTAGGTCGTTGTGAAATTTGGGTGATAATCAAACTATGGTGGCTGATATCTAACTTTAAAGAATGATATGACATGCAGCAGCAAATGTTAGCATGGAAATTACTGCAAACAAGTTTTAACATAGGTCACATTTTTCAGCCAGGCCAGTCTGAATAATATTTTATTATTTGAGTCTACTCTGTCTCCAACCAGATGATAAATCCAAATTAAAATTTGAAGAGGAAGCATTTTAGCATTTTTGCCATACTTTTCATCCTAAAAATATACTCTGCTTAAACATAGAGGAAAATTGTTCTCCGTTTCTCATAAAAAGATCTTGTCAGGTTTAAATAAATACATATTTCTGATGAGCCCTAATGCCAAGACTCACATTTTTCATTATAACATGTATTTTTAAACTTTTGATTGAGTTGGTATTATGTTATTTCCTGGTTATGAAAGATTCAGGAAGAAATGAGAGGAACATTCCAAACTCCTGCATTATCTAAAGTAAACCATACAGTGAATTTCTAATAGGTTTTCTCTCCAAGGGTCTTAATCCAAGCCTCTTTCTAGGGTAGTCTGAAAAGAGCAAGATAGAATCTGCTTATCACCCTTTCCCCCTGAAAGTACAGCAAGGTAAACAAGAAAGGCAACTTGTCAGCATTGAGACAATTACTTCTGTTTCTAACATCCCAGCCTAAAACCGATAAGGGATTTTTATGAGGGATTTTTATATCCAGATTAGAAGAAATCAGCAAGTGTTCTTGGGCATTCTGCTATCTAGATTTCATGTTGTTTCCTATGTCCTTCCATACATAAAGGCAAAGTTATTTCACTTTAATTTCACTTTGCTTAAAAAAAAAAAAAAAACTGCTGATTTACTACTGCAATCTTAGCAGAGGAGTATAGTATACCAAGAAGATGGAAAATATCTTCCCTACATATCCACAGGTTGTGCCCATAGACAACGACTTTTGTGGAATGTAGTTCTCTTTCACTGATGTGTTTACAAGTTGGCATGAAAAGGTTAAATAATAGACCTTTTGTTCAGTGATCCTGCCTCAGAACAGAAGTGTGTGCTCTCAGGAAGGAGAGAAATCTGTTTTCTTTAATAGCAGAAAGATAAAGGAAGAGCTAAAGTCATTAAGCTTTTTCCCATAGAATGAACTTTTATAAATCAAGGCTAATTATTTTCTTCTTTTGAAAATAGTCCCATCATTTTTTCTGCACAGTCATAATCTCCAAAGCATCTTCCTGCTCTTAAAAAATTTAAATCCCACTGGAAAGTGACGGGATTTGAGTTCCTAAATTACTCAGCTTTTTTTGAACATTGGAGATTCTGCTTAAGCAAACATCAAACTAATCCAATATTGACTTTGCTTTTCATTTAAGTCTTGCTTTTGGAAGACGAGCACAGAAAAATAACCCCATAGAAAACCCTTTTCTTCTTTCCCTGAAATAAGTAATTTAATGGAAGGGAAAACTTCTTAGGGACAGATTGCTTTGCCTAGAAAAGCTAACCTATTATATCTTGGAATTCTAATACACAACAAAATGTGTCAGTGGTGCTTCATTTGTGGACAAAATACTGGTCAAAATACTCGCGTATATGGCATGACCGTATGTCATATCACCTGCAGCCTCATGATAAGGACTTAAGAAGTCCTCACCAAGCAGAAGACCAAACCGGTAGGGGATCTTTAAACTAATCATTCATGTGGAAAGAAAAAAGAAAATGAGAAGGTGACAGAATCACGTTCTAGTGAATAGTATTTCCAAGACCAAAATACACCTTTGAAAATCGAGAATTAGCAAATCAATTTGCCATGTTATTATGACTGTGATGAGAAATTCTTCTTCTATCTCCAGTATAAGATCACAAGCAGTTTTTTCAGTCATGCACCTCCCATCACCCTACACCTTAAGAAAACTTTCCCCAACTGAATTTACTTAACTTTTTCCTAAATAACAGCGGCCTCCTTAGTTATATTATATCACTCAGTCACTAAGCATTTCCATGGAATGCACAGATGGTCACACAGGGCATACTTAGTTAAATAAGGGAAATAAATTGAAACAAACCTGAAGGGTAGACTGTGATGTGTCTGTAATTCTTTAATGTTATGTTAGTCTTCACGTAAACAAAAAAACTTGCACAGTAAAATGTCTATCAACAGGCTGGCAATAATGATCCTGCAGTCATTTCTTAGCCCATAACTCCGTAGACTTCAGTACAGGGGCAAAAATCTTGGGCAAAAATACAAACTTTGGTCTTAGGAGGTATCTGCCAATGCAATGACAATTCACAAAAATTTACTTTGGAAGTAGCCTCATATGTATACTGAATTGGCATACAGTGATATATATCTCTTCATAACAATGCCCCATTTTTCAGATTTATTTCATCTGGTGTAATGTAGTGTAAATATGTTTTGTGTGAATAGAAAGTAGCTATTTTGAAACTTCATAAAACTGAATATGCTTAATTGTGTAACGTAAATCTCAAAATATATATTATCCATTAAATGCTGATTAAAATGGTATTTAAAAAAAAATCACTCCAAGAATAGTGATTTTGAAGAGTTTTGAAGGAAAATACCCAGCAGTAATAAAAATTCAAGCTATTGTGTGTTAAGAATAAAGGATTTGTTTATATGTTTAAAGATGCATTGAAAGTGGGATAAGAGAGAAGAAAATGGAAATAAAACTGACACTTGTCAAACTAACTGCTGACTTCTTGATTTAGATTAATTCCTTTGATACGGGCCAGATAATACAAGTGAGAGAATTCAAAGAAAGTGGAAAATATACAGTAAACACTTAAAACTGGATCACTTTAAAAGAGCAACACTGAGATTAAATTAAAAAAAAAAAAGTGTTTGTATTACATGAAAATAATTGTCGTCAATACAGTACCTATTTTTAGTAAGCTTTTCAAACGCTCATGTCATTTATTTGTGTATGCAAGAACAGGTATTCTATGTTTTCCACAAGAAAATAACTCTTACTTGAGCTGTTATTTGCCACTTTATGTCTCTGCTTCACAAGAAATTGCTTTTATGGAGTCTAATCCCACCCCGAATTTAGGTAAAATCTGTGAATGCAAAACAAGTTTTTGTACATTCATGGAAATTACTTGAATAAGGTTGAAGTTTCCCTTTTGAAAGATTTCCAAAGTGATCCATCTAAGCAGCAAAGCTTTGAACAAGAGTCTGTTTTGATTCTCTCTCTGCTCAGAAAACTGCAGAGTGGTCTTTTTGGATGACATTACCTATGTTTCTTGTAATCTCCACCATGTTGTTTAGTTTTATTGTGGAAATATGTGGGTGACAGATCTCTCCCATTCTTTCTTCATCTTTTCCAGGTACTTTGAAGAGTCAACTCAGAAGAGCAACAGCCTTTCCTGTTGGCTGCAGTTGCTGAGAGTCTCTCCACATGTAAGGTATGACTGATGAAAGAGTTGCAGAGTAAGTGGCAAAAACCAGAGAAGGCAGATGTTTTGTTTGTTTCTGGAGGCTTTAGCTTTGAAAAGAAAAAACCAGTAAACATAAAAAGCCCATTTCAAGCCACTAAACATAACTGGTCATTTCTTCTATATGTTTAACTAATGTCTTGGTGAGTTTCCAGTGTTGATGTTGGTGAAGCTTATTAACAAACTAGGTTGACTGCAAATGCACAGTACAAGAAACCATAGAGAAAACCAGGCATAGAAATTATGGGGAGCTGCTTCTGTAAGACCTGTAGCCAGTCCCATCGCGTGAAAATCAAGCTCATACTTCACTAGAGAGGTGATGCCACAAAAGCAGAATATTTTGCATCAACAGAAAATTACATTATCAGGTTGGAATAACAAAGCATTAAGAAATGAAACTGTGAGGAAAAACTCATTTTTGTGTTTGTTCCTGTAATATTTCAACAACAAAAAGTAGGAAAAATGTTTTGGATCAATCAGGAAGTAATTTTATCTCCCCATTTACTGTGAAAGGAAAATCGTTCAGGGAAAAACAAAGTGTTTTTTCTTGAGGGAGGGAGGAAGCAAAGAACTCTGAACTCCAAAAATATGATATTTCATTATAACTAAAATAAAACATTGTGTATGAAACACTTAATTGTTTTAGTGTATTTTAAAATGTTCACAGTAAATATTTTATCTTTGCTTCATTTTTATCTTTTAAATAATTCTTTGTAGCTAAACAAATTATTTTAGTGGATATCCTTAAGTTTGATTGCTCTTCTTGGAGTTTGTGTGTGTCTGTGTGAAAAAGAAAGTTTCCCAGGAAAGCCTGTCCTCTTGCAGCTGGCTAACATCATAGTTTTTATCTGTAGAGATTAAGGCATCTTTCCAAAGCACCTGTCTGAAGTCATCTGTAGTGAGGGAAGAAAAATGTAGGTTCTTCTTACCCACCAATAAATACATTCAATAAAAAAATAACTCAAAGAATCCATCAATTATTCAAAGGAATTGCTGCTTTCACATACTTAATACTGTCATCTGTGCTATGGATGAAATTCAGCCTTAGGCAGGTGATCAACACTAGGCCTATGCTCTATCTAAATCCCACGTCAAATCCTCCACGTTACATATATATATATATATATATATTCATTATCAACTCCTTCTCCATCCCACACCAGATAATGTAGCACAAGTGGGGATAACTGAGTCATTTTCTCATTATAAACTACTTTACAATTCAATGCAAAAAGGAAAAAAAAGACCTACATTAATATGTATAAGAGTTTTTAAAGTTGAGAAATGTGCCATGCAGAAGTTAAATCAATCCCCTTCATATATGTACTATTCTATTACAGAGCTGTACTTGCTATTTAGCTTTATGCTTCTGTATGTTTATAACATGGCATAAATGTTGTTAGTGTGGAAAATACCTTTGAATTCGATGATCTGGGGTACAAATACTTTTGTCGAGTTGCAATGCTATTGATTGTTACAAATTAGAGACAGCAAGACTAGAAATATTTCAACGCTTCATGATTAATTACATATTCAAATTAAATATGCTAAAGATTCAGTGTGAGATTCAAATGCATTTTATGCATAAGTGTATTTATTTTATCCCGGCATCACTGCATACTCAAATAAGCTATGTTCAGCTAGCTACATATGTGATGTGCGACTTGAATTGGTATTTTGCATTTAGTGGAGTTCTCTTTCATATAGAATTTATCATAGAATCATAGAATATCCCCAGCTGGAAGGGACCCATAAGGATCATCAAGTCCAACTCCTGGCACCACACAGGTCTGCCCAAAAGTTTAGACCGTGCGACTAAGCGCACAGTCCAATCACTTCTTAAATTCAGGCAGGCTTGGTGCAGTGACTACTTCACTGGGGAGCCTATTCCAGTGTGCAACCACCCTTTCGGTGAAGAACCTCTTCCTGATGTCTAGCCTAAACTTCCCCTGCCTCAGCTTAACACCGTTCCCGTGGGTCCTGTCACTGGTGATAACGAAGAATAGGTCACCTGCCTCTCTACTCCCCTTCGCGAGGAAGTTGTAGACTGTGATGAGGTCCCCCCTCAGCCTCCTCTTCTTCAGGCTGAACAGGCCCAGTGACCTCAGCCGCTTCTCATATGTCTTCCCCTCTAGGCCCTTCACCATCTTCGTCGCCCACCTCTGGACACTCTCCAACAGTTTCATGTCCCTTTTGTACTGTTGTGCCCAGAACTGCACACAGTACTCAAGGTGAGGCCGCACCAGCGCAGAGTAGAGCGGGACAATCCCTTCCCTCGACCGACTAGCAATGCCGTGCTTGATGCATCCCAGGGTACGGTTGGCCCTCCTGGCTGCCAGGGCACACTGCTGGCTCATATTCAACTTGCTGTCAACCACAACCCCCAGATCCCTCTCTGTGGGGCTGCTCTCCAGCATCTCGTTGCCCAGTCTGTACGTATAGCCAGGGTTGCCCCGTCCCAGGTGCAGGACCCGGCACTTGCTTTTGTTCAACTTCATGTGGTTGGTGATCGCCCAGCTCTCCAATCTGTCCAGATCTCTCTGCAAGGCCTTTCCACCCTCATCCAAGTCCACAACTCCTCCAAGTTTGGTGTCATCGGCAAATTTGCTCAAAACGCCTTCTAGTCCTACATCCAAATCATTTATAAAAACATTGAAGAAGACTGGCCCTAAAATGGAGCCTTGAGGGACCCCACTAGTGACCATCCGCCAGCCAGATGTGGCCCCATTTACCACAATCCTTTGAGCCCTGCCCGTCAGCCAATTGCTCACCCATCGCATGATGTTTTTGTTTAGCTGTATGCTGGACATTTTGTCCAGTAGGATCCTATGGGAAACCATGTCAAAAGCTTTGCTGAAGTCCAAAAAGATTACATCAGCTGGTTTCCCTTGATCGACTAGATGGGTGATCTTATCATAAAAGGAAATCAGATTTGTTAGGCAGGATCTATCCCTCATGAACCCATGTTGGCTGGGACCAGTGACTGCATTGTCCCCCAGGTGCGCTTCAATAACTTCAAGGATCATCCTCTCCATAATTTTACCAGGCACTGACATGAGACTGACAGGCCTGTAATTGCTAGGGTCTTCTTTCTTACCCTTCTTGAAAATTGGCACAACATTTGCCAGCTTCCAGTCTACTGGGACCTCTCCAGATTCCCAAGATCATTGAAAAATAATTGAGAGAGGTCCTGCGATGACGTCAGCCAGCTCTTTGAGCACCCTGGGATGAATTCCGTCCAGACCCATGGAATTGTATGGATCCAGGTGGAGCAGCAAATCCCGCACACGTTCAGGGTCGGTTGGGAGTTTGTCCTTCCCACCGTCATGGTCCTCCAGCTCAGGGTACCCTCGGTCCCGAAGCCCATCATCAGTGTTGAAGACAGAGGCGAAGAAGGTGTTAAACATCTCTGCTTTGCCTATGTCATTGTCTGTGAGGAGACCCTCCCCATCTAATAGCGGACCTATGTTTTCTTTGGTTCTCCTTTTCCTGTTCACGTATCTAAAAAAACCTTTTTTATTGTCTCCCACAGACATGGCCAGCTTCAACTCTAGTTGGGCTTTGGCCACATGAATTTTCTCCTTACAAACACAAACAGCATCCCTGTATTCCTTCCTCATTGCCTGACCCTCCTTCCAGCAGCCATACATTTTTTTTCGCCTAAGCTCCAGTAGAAGATCCCTGGTCAGCCAGGCCGGCCTTCTGTCCTGCTTGCCTGACTTCCAATATTTTGGAATCGCCTGATTTGTGCTTTTAGGAGGCAGTGCTTAAAGATTGACCAGCACTGGTGGACGCCAATGCCTTCAAAAGCGGTTTCGCAGGGGACCTTGCTGATTAGTTCCCTGAGCCGCCTGAAGTCTGCTTTCCCCATATCCAGGGCTGAAGTTTTGGTGACAGTTTTCCTTCTGTCACCATAAATTCTAAACTCAACCACTTCATGGTCACTATGACCAAGACGGCTGCCAATTGCCACGTCTCCCACAAGACCCTCTCTGTTCTCCAGCAACAGATCTAGGAGGGCACCTTTCCTAGTTGGCTTTCTTAGCACCTGCACCAAGAAGTTATCATCTAGGTGCTTTATGAACCTCCTGGACTTGCTCGTGTCAGCCGTGTGGTGATCCCAGTTGGTGTCTGGCAAGTTGAAATCCCCCATTAGGACAAGGGGAGTTGATCTTGAGGCATCTCTTAATTCTGCAAAGAATAATTCATCAGCGTTGTTGTCCTGGCCAGGTGGTCTGTAATAGACTCCCACAACGACATCCCCTTTATTTGTTCGTCCCTTAATCATTACCCAGAGGCTCTCAACTTTGCCATCACCAACTTGAAGTTCCACACAGTCCAGCCCATGCTTCACATACATTGCTACCCCGCCACCTCGCCTACCCTGCCTGTCCCTCCTGAAGAGCCTGTAACCATCTGTTGCAATACACCAGCCACAGGACTCATCCCACCAGGTTTTGCTTATGCCGATGATGTCGTAGCTGTGGGACTGGGCCAAGACTTGTAGCTCATCCATTTTATTCCTCATACTGTGTGCGTTTGTGTAGAAGCACACATAATTTGGTGCATTATAATCCACATACCTAACAGTCAGGTAAATTTACTGGGTTTTTATCTGTTCGTTTGTTTCAAGAAAACTTCTTTAACACAAGAAATATTGCAAAGTATACTGGTACAGAAAGAAATATGGCTCAGTATATGTAAAGCAAAATTCTGACCCTTTTTAACCTGATATTAAAACTCCAGCTGATTGAATGGGGACAGTACTTCAACCCCAACAGTGCTGTTTTTGTGGTATATTGCTGTTTAGCAGAACTAACAGGGTAGGTATTTTTCTGATTAGTAGACTGTTGTTTACTCTGAGTGGTGCAGTTAGATGATAAAGAATCAAATTTAGATATGGCTACATACTTCAGTTTGCTAATTTGTGAGAGAAATAATGCTAGGGGATGTGTCTCTTGCACAAAGTATGAGTGAAAGCCATTCTCTATAGCAAAGCTGCCTGAAGTGGAACTCGAAATTTCAGAAATTGTTTTGCTCATAGTTAGAATGAAATTATTGGGATACCCAAGCACTGCTGTCTCAGGCAAAAAGCAGTTTAAGTTTCCCACATGTTCATTTCCATTCTCAGCATGTCCCTCTAAGGCTAGGTCTCTCTGAATGTATCATGAGTGTGTGACTTCTGATGCACTGTGACTGTTCAAGCAGGCTCCAGTGACTGCGAAGGATGCAGTATGAAACCCAGCCTCCGCAGACAGTAGGGTCAGAAAGCATCCCTGGAAGGAACTAATCCTCTACAAGCAGGCACATTACAGGCCCTTTTTAATAAAGTGGCAATCAGCATCTCAGAAGCTATTAGAATTTCTCCTTCATTTGACAAGCACTCCCCAAACCCCACTGCTCAAATAGTCAGGAACTGTCAGCCCCCAGATTCTACAGGAATGTGTTACTTTGGGTAAATTTCCACAAGGAAACTGGGTATCATGCAAAAGCATTCTGCCTTGCTGCCAGCTGGCATCCTGATGGGCTGACAGGAAGCAGAAGGCCTCAGGAGTCCCAGCTTTCAGACATGCTGTACTCAGTTGCCTGGGATCAAAGTGTCCATAGTTCTCAAGGAAATCATCGTACAGGCTGTCTTAGCACCAGCCGAATTCAGGAGACATATTTTTGAAAGGAATTTAAAAACTCATTATTTTTTCAAATGACATTAACCAGAATTTTGAAATATTTATCTGCTCTCTGAAATAGCTATCGTTCTTAGCCTGTTGGTATATTAAAATGAAAGCCTACACATTCCTCTTAAAGAGAAAATAAGCTTTTTTAAAAAAATCTAATGAGATCTAACTATTTCAAGTTTTGGTAAGAATGACCCCAGACATGACAGAATCATATTCACAAATTTTAGAAGCAGATCTCAAACTGGTGGAGTAACTACTGCAAGAGATAGGTAGCTGAAAGTCTGTTTAGTCTTGCTGTTTAAAAAATAATTTTGAAAAATATTTTTTTCTTTTTTGTAAGTGTATTAACTTAGCTTTTTAAGCTATGTGGGTGTCAGAGCTCTGCAAAAATAGAGACCTATTGACAATTTTTGCAGCTATGGGTGGATTTGCTCTGAGAAACTCCCCCACACTCAGGGCCTGGACAGTGGAAGCTTGTTTCTAAAAGTACTGATAGTTATTTCTCTTTGTTAGCTAATGCTGCTTAGTGCTTTTGATGCTTGCATAGAGTTAAAATTTGTCTACTCGGACTTAAGTGCAACTGTCTGATGAGACCTGATGTAGGACTTGATGTGTAGAGTCAGAGGATGGTGGTGCAGCTTTCTGTCAGCCATTTTGCTTTGGTGCTTGTTCTGGGTTTTCCAGGTGTTAGTGTCCAACTCTGCCTCTCTGCTACCTGTGTCCGAGCTAAGAGATCTGGGACGGTGTGGGGGGGTCACCTGGAAAACCAAATCTGTTTTCTTTTTTTTTTTTCTTTTTTGTTGAATGCAAGACTACAGTGTCACTCAGTGCCCGTGCCACACCACAAACCACTCAGTTGTTCAGCACTGTGAGTGTATTGCTGTTACCGTTCTTCTTATCTTGTGTATCACCTTGTATTTTTACTTCTAACTCACAGCAGCGTTGTTGTCAATATTTTGAATGCTGATAACTGGCAGTGGGGATGGCTAATATTTTCTCTGTTGAAAAGAAATATGGCATTTCATGGCAACTGGTTAAGATCATTGCCAACATGTGTTTTTTCAAAAGGATTTGAATAGTAAATTCCTGTCAGAATAGTAAGTATATTTGATACGAATGACTGTAAAAACAAATGTACGTATGCAGCCATTTTGTATACCAAACAGGAAGCTACCTCAGGGACTGGCTGGCTACTCCTCTTGTTATGTGTTTAAAGTCCAAATGTGTAATGGCACGAAGGACTAACCCATTTGATATATTATCCTGCTATTTGATTTATTACATTCTGCTAAAACTACCTAGTTCATTTTAGCATTTCAAGCATTTGTTGTTGGTCTCCATATACTAGGTGTGCTGGTGACATAGCAGGTTTTTAACTTTTTGAAATAGAAATAAAATAAAACAGCCTCCATGGTGAACTTTTTATATTTTACCTCCATGATAGGTGTTTCCTGGATAATATGGAAAGTTCTGATACTTTATTGTATTCTAGGAAGATTTTACCATTTCAGAGTAATTACACAAAACAATTACAAATTTCTAGCATTTCTGCAAGGAACTTGAAAAACAAATCCCTGGTATTTAATTCTGGTTTAGGTTTTCATTCTAAAAAGGTAGAGCCATTGTGTTTTAATATATACAGTAAATTTTTAGTGATTGTTTTTGAGAAAGTATTTGATTTGTGATGAAGCAATACAGGATAATCCTAGAATATGTTTTTCTGTAGTAGTAATTCAATTTTTCACATAAACTGCATGGTTTGATTTTTCAGTGTTTTCTTTTTCATAAGTAATCATCAAGAGAATAATTACTGGAAAAGTCTGTTATTCTCACACTATATTGTATGCCCATCATCTTAAAGACAAGTTCTTCTTTGTTGCTCTCTGTTAATTTTGCTTTTCTTCAGACCTCTTTGTAGGCTATGTATGGGTAACCACACATTCATGAGGAGAAAATCAAATCTCTACAGTTAATTTCTATAACAAACTTTACTTTGGATGCATCTAAAGGTAATTTCATTGATATTTAGACCACTTGAAGTAATATAAACTTGATTTCCATTATGTCTGTGACATAACCAGTTAACACTGAGCCAGTACACACTTTCTGTCTGCTTCTATACCATTACTTTTAATTAGCTTAACAATTGACTTGTATCTTTCAGTGCATGCCTGCTATTAGTGCCATTCTGTCTATAACTTCTTGGCTACCCTTGTGTTTTCTATGCCAATTATTCTTTCCTCTGAGTAATCAGCAACGGAAACGATCAGGCATTTAGAAAACATGACCTATTAGCAAAGAGTGGAAGAACTGGGGTTATTTTAAGAAGCTGGAGGGTTTACTGCAGTCTCTAGTCTCAGCTTGCAATTTCTGCAAAAGATTACAAAAATGAAAGAATAAACTCTTCTTGTTGTTGCTAGTGAATATGGGGAAGTAACAGGCAACAATGGAAATTTAGATTAAACATAAGAAAGCTGGAAGTATTGCATTATGTTACCTCAGGAGGTAATTGAATCTACTTTATTAGAAGATTTTAAGATTGGACAAATATTGGTCAGAGATCATTTAAACAAAGTTGATCTTGACATAGCAAACATTCAAAAGTGTGTAAGGAAACATAAAAGTGTAGTTCATTAATTGTAGACAAATCTATAAGATGAGACAGAGTAGGGGCTATTTAACTAAAATTGATAGTACTGATAGATATTATGTACCTTAACACCACTGTTAATTTCAGCTTACTTACATGTTTTGTTTCAACAAGTGAGACTCAGTCATTCCAAAGCAAGCTAATCATCAGGGCTTTTTTATGGGAAGATTCAAGTCCTTGTTACAAATCAGGTGTAGCAGGAGTTTGAACACAGAATATCATGTACGCCACTGAGTAGTAGTACCTCATGTACTGAGCACTTTGATCTACCTACCTACCCAGTAGTTCCAGCACCTGCAAGACTTGTTCTGGGGATAGCTGCCAGGTACCTCCTAAAAGTAGGGGAGCTGTGGAGCTTTGAGGGCTTTAGCACTGCCTGAGTTGCTCCTGCAGCTTTGCAGCACACTTTACCAGAATTAAACTTGCATTCAGTTGCATTCAAAACACCGTTTTTTTTGATCTGAAACAAATGTGGATGAAGACCTGCTAAGGCCGCTCTCTTTTGTGGTTGGGTTGTGCTGGTGGTACACACAAAATCAGTAACTGTGTGTCTGCCTGTTAAGATGCCAGGACCGAGGTCACTAGGATGCATATCTTTGGATGAAGAAGCAGTCCCAGGCTTCACGTAGAGAGAGATGAAATAGTTGTAAGAAACCATATGAATTTGAGAACTGAGATCCAAATCGTTCCACTAAGAAAGTTATTAAAAAGTTATGTTATAATCGCGTTTCTTTTATAAAAAGTGTTTTATTCCACACTCATTTAGATGTTATGCTCAAAGAAGGAACAGATGAGACTAGTTACTCTGAACCCAGGAGAATCACAAGATCCAGCCCTCTTAATAGATCTTTCCAGTTGGCTTTTTCTTTTCAGTGATTTTCATTCTTGTTTCCCTGATCATTATTGTTGCATTTTGCATCACTGTCTCATGCCTGCCACTCTCCTAGGTATACGCAAGGAATCTTTCTATTAGAGTTGCTCAAAACAATGTTGAGGGTTGCCATGCTACTGGAGTTTCAGAAAGAAGCTTAGCATTTTCTCAGCAGTTACAGCTACTTTATTACAGGGAGCAGCAGCTATGACAACCAACCTGAAGTTCCTATTGCTCTGTTCAGGGTGAAATAAGCACTGCATTGAAAGATGTTGCTATTTGTGACTGATACATTGTTCAAAAACATTTTGGGTGTATTGGACCAAAATAGGTGTTTCTGGCATACAAACAGGTTAAGGCATAAAAAAAATAAAATTTGGTGTTTATATATATTTTCACAGTCTTCATCATGTGCTCATTTAAATAATTTCACAACTAAAAATAGTAGCTTAAAAAAAAAAAAAAGACTGGCTCATGATCTGTAGGTCAGAAGCAGATTTTTTGTGTGGAGTTGATACCAAACCAAGTTCTAATCCACTTTGAATTCATGTATAATTCTTATGGGGATGAACTATTGAATTACAAGTACATTTGGGCTTGCAAAACCAATTTTTCTGTAAAGTATTTATGATTATCTTCTGTACAAGGCTGGTAGTAATGCATGTAGTTAAAGGAAATGAGTTGCTTAGGAAAGAAATATCCCTCATTGATGGATAGCTTTAGCTATTAGCATAGTGTAGCCTTAGCTGACTTCACATACAAATCTTGTGATGTGAAATGCCCTGACCCCTGTAGAATTGCACCTTATTAGAAATAACATTTTTATATCTTCTATTTGCAAAAGAGAAAGGGGAGAGAGAGGGAATTGAATAATACCCTGCTAGCAGAGTAACTTAAATACTTTCCTAGACAGATGTGAAGCAATAATGGGACAATATAGCCTTACTACCTTAAAGTGTCTATCTGCAAAGTACAACATACAAAATTCAAATTTTTCCACTTTTACAAGCAAAATGGCTTAAACAAAAAAAAAAAAAAAAAGGGAAAAAAGAAAAAAGTGAGCATTGGAACATTGTAATTATAAAGATTTCCCTCAGCTGACAATTGCCTGCAAAATATTGACAGGAGCTCTTCTCAGCTGTCTACTGTACAACTTAATAGACACCACATTCCTGGAAACACAGTGGAATTTTGATTGCGGCATAGAGCTATTGACATGATCTTTACTGTTTGAGAATGGCAGGAAATATCTAGGAAGCAAAATAGAGATACTTATATAATTTTTATCATTCTGACAAAATCCTTTGTTATAGTCAGCCTGCGTGGTCCTTGGAAGTTCCTGAGGAAATGTGAATGTTCAGATAAGAAGGCCAACGTCATCCATCAACTCTGCAATGGAAGGATAGAATACTGTGTCTTCCTTTTCCTTCTAGTGCCATAAGTGCTGTAAAGTAAGCTTAAGCCAAATTTGTTGTTCACACCTTCTAATAAGGTTACATGAGACAACTCACAGTCAGAGCAAAAGATGGATTCCACCAAAGCAGAGAATCTAACCTAATTCATTTACATGCATCAAGAATAGTGTCAGGAACCCTATTACAAAATTATGTTTGTAAATGACTGTGCAGTTGTGGCTCATTCAAAGAAAGACCTGAAGATCTCATTATTCAGCAGCCTCAGTAAACTTTGTCTTAACAATTAGCATTTCAAATAATAAGGTTATGTGCTAACCAGCACTAAATAAACAGTGAAATTTTTTTGAGGGGGAAAAAAAAAAAAAGATCAGTAATAAACACAGTGACAAAATTCTCCTTTCTTAGAGTTCTCACAAAAAAAAAAAAAAAAAAAAAAAAAAACATGCAGGAGTTGAAAATATTAAGCTGCATGTACAAAAGGTTAGCACTTCACACTGCACACTGATCTACAGAACTGTGTTGAAATAACATTGTTTTGGCCCTTGTATGGTGATGATACTGAATAGCATTGCTTAATGTTTCATTGCACTGCTTCCTATACTCTGCTAAGATGATGAGGCACAGAACTGTTAGTCATAATATGGTACTCAGAGATGAAGTAGGAGCTTTGTAAGTGTATCATCTCATTCAAGTTGTTCTATTTAATGTCCACCTTCTGAATCAGGGTCACAACTGCAGAGACCTGGCAACTGATCTGTTTGGTCTGTTACAGTAACTACCAGGGACTGATGACATGGTGGACAAGTGTGGCTGAGGGATACAGCCCAAAGTGTTTCATAGGATCATACTTCAACAATGTGTGCGTAAATTGGAATTCATTTGATTAAGAGTTGCATCTGAGTGAGTGTAGAAGAGAGGGAGTGATTTCCTTTTTTTTTTCTTTTTCTTTTTTTCTGCTTTTGAGTAAGCAAACCCAGAAAACCAAGCAAACAGCTAAAGCAAAGTACTGTCAGATTGCAGACCTGGGGGGAAAAATAGTAATAATAAAAAAAATAAAATAAAGAAAAATAAAAAGAAAGTTAGTGAAAAGATATTCAGAACTGTGAGCAGATAAAACACTTCTTGCAGTTTGAAACATATTCATTAATGGAATCAGGCCCTTAAATGCATTTTTGTTCTTCAATGACACTGAATTAAAGAAATTCTGAATTCTATCAGTTCTCCTCCTCCAGAGAAGACAAGTTTTATTATTTGACTGTTCAAATCAAGAAGGGTAATGGTGACTGATGTATATTATGTAATGATGTATGTTATCCAGTAGCAAAATACAAAATCTGTGCTTGTTCTAACATGTGATAGTCCAGCAAGTTTACAGGAAACACTACTAAGGAAGGAGTGATCATTCTTCTGAGTGGATGAAAAGTATATATGAAAGTAATGTCAGTATAGGAACACTGCTTATAGGATATAATGGATATAAAGTGAGAAAATGAATTATTTTTAAGGCACAACCAAAAAGACCTTGTAGGCTTATACTACAGATATGGAGCATACTTGTAGCTGCTAATCTTGGCAGGTATTGAGTCATACCTGAACTGTAGCTGTCAAAGCCAGTTGTCTTTGTGATGTTCTGCAGAAGAAAATGCTAACTATATTTTCTGCACTATTAAGTGATCTAAGGATTATCCTTCTTGTAGACAGGTCTATCTATCAGCTATCTAGCTGATGTCACCTTGTCTCCTTAAACAAAAGGAGACCCCTTATTCAGTCATTGTCTTTTTAGTGGCTTCCTTCTCCACAGTACCCCCCATTTTCTCTATTGCTATTTGATGCGTATGGACACATCACTTCTTGCAACATGTACAAATATATTATTCAAAATCCACAGATGGGCAAAAAGCATTTAAATCCTACCTCACTGAAGGGAAACAAGGACTAGAAAGAATAAAATTTTGCCCAGTAAGAAAAGCAAAGCTATGAAAATAAAGCATAGATATATGATGAGTAATTTAACATAGAATGAATTAAAGAAGTGTTGGAAGAAATGTACAGCCAGAAGCAGGACTGTATATAAGTGTGTAATCTTAAAGAATATAATCAAATCTCATTGAATTCATGTGTTGGTGTTCCCCCCCAAAAAGTTGAAAGAATATATGTGCGGCTGATTATATTTGCATTTTTCTTTAAGAAAATATAAGCTTGATTTGTAAGGTAAATAGGAGACAGACATGATCAAGGAAGTCTGGACGGACTTCTAGTAACAGGAAATCAGCTACATCAGAAGAAATTGATTTAAAAAAAAAAAAAAGAAAGTTCTCTGAAGCTAAATGGAAATTAAATCCATTTTATCTGCAAAACGGTACAATTAAAGAAAAATTAGTCAAAAATTTACAGGAGTCCCACAAACAAGGATATTTAAGTGTCACCAGACAGCAGCCTATTGTTTGTTCTTATTTGAAAGGAAGGTGTACCATTAAGCAACAAAAACAGTAGTTAGATATATGGGCAAGGATGAGACTGGGTATGAAGAAATGAGCAGAAAAAATAACTAGAAGATATCCTGTAATGTGTTAAAAAGATAGACTTGCTATTATGTACAGGTGAAATATATATGCTTGCTAGTTGACTTACAAATTATGGTTAATGGACTGCATTGATCAGATGAAGTTTGAATAGCAAGCTTACAGTGAGGATTCAATATACTGTATCTGTTTAATGGGACTGAAAAAACTTCCAAAATATGAAGTTCCCATGTAGTGAAGGCCCCATATAGCAAATAACTGTTGAGGGCATATTAACATGGTGCTAACCCTACCCTACTGAGCATTAGCAACAAGAGGACATCAAAGGCCTATGGATGCCAATAAGGATTATATGCCCATCTTGAATCTTAGTGTATTTGTTAGTGTTGTTTTCCTAGGTTGGGGATGCCTACATATCTGTAGAATTGTTGGGAAAAATAACATTGGACCTAAAAATAAAAATAAAATTGAGTACAACTGCTTGACCACTTCAGGATTAAGCAAAAGTTAAAGCATATAGTTGAGGGCATTATCCAAATGCCTCTTGAACACTGACAGGCATGGCACATGAACCACCTCTCTAGAAAGCCTGTTTGAGTGTTTGACCACCCTCGTGGTAAATAAATTTACTCTTGTTGAACTTCATGCCATTGGTGATTGTCCACATGTAGTGGGTTTACGTGGCAAGGTTTTGGTAGCAGGGGGCCATAGGGGTGGCTTCTGTGAGAAGAATCTAGAAGCTGCCCCATGTTAGGTAAGGGCCCCACTGCTGACCAGAGCTGAGCCAATAAGTGATGTTGTTTTGCGCCTCTGTGAGAGCATATTTAAGACAGGGAAAAAAAAACACTGTGCCACACAGCAGCTGGGAGAGTGAGAGGAGTAGGAACAGCCTTGCAGGTGCCAAGGTCAGTGAAGAAGGAGGGGGAGAGGTGCTCCAGGCGCCAGAGCAGAAGTCCCCTGCGGCCTGTGGTGAGGACCATGGTGAAACAGGCTGTCCCCCTGCAGCCCATGGGGTTCCATGCTGCAGCCCGTGGAGGAGACCACGGTGGAGCAGGTGGACCTGCATCGACAGAGACTGCGGCCTGTGGAAGACCCCTGCGGGAGCAGATTCCGGGCCGGACCTGTAGTCCGTGGAGAGGAGACCACGCAGGAGCAGGTAACCTGGCAGGAGCTGCTGCCTGTGGGGAATCCAGGTTGGAGCAGTTTGCTCCTGAGGGATGGACCTGTGGTACGGACCCATATCTGGAGCAGTTCAAGCTGCTGCCTGTGGGCAGCCCACGCCAGATCAGTTCGGCAAGGACTGCATCCTGTGGGAGGGACCCCACAGCACAGGGGACGAGGGTGACCGAGAAGGAGCGGTGGCGAAGAAGCGCTATAGACTGAACTGACCATAACCTCCATTTCCTCGTTCCCCTGCGCTGCTCTGGGGGAGGAGGTGGAAGAAGGTGGATGGGGGGTGAAGGTGCTTTTGGTTTCTTTCTTTTCTTTCTCGCTTCTCTAGCTTGCTAGTAATAGGCAATAAATCTTACTGTCTCCCTATGCTGAGTCTGTTTTGCCCGTCACAATAATTACCGTGCGATCTCCTCGTCCTTATCTCAACCCTTGAGCCCTTTTCATCATATTTTCTCCCCGTTCCTCTTTCAGGAGGGGGAGTGAGAGAGCGGTTGTGGTGGAGCTTGGCCGCCCACCCGAGTAAAACCACCACACCACTGTATCTAGATTGCTCTGCAAGGCCTCTTGTCCCTCCAGGGAGTCAACAGCACCTCTCCCAGTGTAATATCATTAGCAAACTTCCCAAGGATGCATTCAACTCCTGCATCCAGATCGTTAATAAAAATGTTGAAGAAGACTGGCCATAGAATTGAGCCCTGGGGAGTGACAGGTTGCCAGCCAGATGTAGCTACATTAACCATGACTCTTTGAGCCCTACCATTCAGCCAGTTCATCAACTGGCATGGCATGAACTTCTTCAGCTCACAATTGGAGATGAATCTTCTTGAAACTGGTACGTGTTCCATTTAAGCCCAGGTAGTTAGTGTCTGTAGCAAGAAAGCTTTTGCAAACTAAGGCTTTCTCCAAAAATAAATTGATTGGAATAGATTTTGTATCAAATATAGATTTGTGCTCTATTTACATTTTAGTGGACCATTCCATCACTGACAGTATTAAATTGTTAAAATATTAATAGAGGACACCTACAAAATATGTTCTATTAGTCCATGTAGATTGACGAATAAACAGATGGACAAGATTTTTTATTTTTTGGTCTAATTGTAGGCACCAAAACAAATACAGAATTTGAAGGGAGAGAAAGATACAGTGCTAGGATTTTTTTGCAGTGTGGGGAACAGCTGTGAAAAAGAAGACAAGTGTATGAATATGAAGCTAAATATAGTCTAGAAGAAAATTCTAATTTCTGCATTAGAAATTATATTTGAGGAAGTTCTGTTCAAAGTAAATTTTCTTAATGAAGACAAGATCTATTTGATGTTATGAAAAAAATGAAAAAGGTGAGAGAAATGACATGGGTCAAAGGCTGGATTTTATATTAGCCTGCAGATTACAGTGTTATCAGTGCAAAGTGACTGCAAACCTCTGCCGTGGATGTGGTATTTGCTAACAGTTTTGTTCTCTTTGCATCAATGCCCACAAAGCACCAAAGCATCTTTGGTAGCATGTTACACATCAAGCAGAACTAGGAAACATTTACCTTAGGATTCACAAAGAAAAAAATATCTTTGATCTACTCAATTTGGAACAATGCCAATTCTTAAAAATTGCCTTTTTTTTTTTTTTTTTTTTCCTAAAAGTTACCCTCTTTCACACAAACCTCATTTTTTCATCAATATTCTGGTGTGAAGTTCCCAGTCAGATTGGTTGGCCAGTATGTCTCATGTGATGGCATCTGTCTGACTAGAAGAGACGGTGATACATATGCTATAATGAGCATAATCTTGTTGTTTCAGGGAGCGAGCAAAGAAGCACATTAGAAAGTATTTTGTATTTATTGAATTTTCTCTTCCTTGTTCAATTCACATCTCAGCTTCCCTGCAATTTTTTTTTTTCTGAAGGGTAAACACAGGTTCTACTCTGATAATGAATGAAGTAAAATGTGGTTTGGGGGAATAATCTTCAAAGTGACAAGATTATTTTACCTACTGGCTTTCTGAGAAGTTTTTTGTGGGTCCCTTTTTGTAAACATGCTATTTACTCCCAGCTGGAAACATTGTCTACTTCATATCTCCTTAGGTCTTTAGAGTCCTGGGAAATGAAGCTGAAATCATGTGTTGTTAGTTACCATGCTATGATTTGGAAGGTTGGAGAATATGAGGCAAATTATATGATATTGGTACACAAGTCACTTTTCTCATATACAGTAAATTGCAGCACAAAGAGTGCATAAAAAGCAATTAAGTGATTTGTGAACCAGGCTCTTGACATATTCAAAAATTACTAAGGTGAATTACTCCTTGGATTGTGAGATAATTATAGCACCAGTCTTCTACTCATCAACAATGTAGTCCTCATAGAGGCACAATTGCAATGGAGTGCTGTATTTTTATATGTGGCCCACACTCTAATTAGCACATTCTAATTTCAAGCTTAAAAGAAAACCACATGAAACATATGGCTTATAGCATTGTATTGTTAACAACTTAGCTGTATGTCTCACTGTGAGACAAAAAGCCAATCTTTCTTTTCTTTGATTCAGCCTTGCTCCCTGCTTTTTTATTTCTATCAGATAATTAAATAACCCAAACAAGATGAAATGAGTTACTTAATTTCTTTAGGAATTAGAGGTAATTTAGGTTTGAGAAACTACTTTTTTTTTTCAGAGCATTTGAATGTTTTGTTTATAACAGCTTAGTTCAGCTTGTTTGTTCACTCATTTCTTTTCATCTGCAAGGTTTAAAATCAATCAATGATGTCCTGAATTCTGCCTATATTTAATGAGAGAAACTGCTTGTTTTATTTTTGCAGTTAAATGCTCTATACTTTCCATATTTTTTCCTTCCCCCCCCGCCCCTTTTTTTTTTCTCCTTTAAGCAGCATGCTAATAGCATTAGGCTCCCAAGCTGAGAATGTTGCTAATGGCAGAGTCACAGAGCATGCTAATTACTTGCACAGAGGTCATAAAGTCAGTGAGAGACAGGTTCTGATAAGACAGGGTAATTGCAATATTCATAACTTCCCTTTCTTACTCCTTTCTATTATTTTTTTCTGAAATGCTTGCAAGTCTGTGTCCATATCTCCCATGAAGGATAAGATGTCTTCATCATAACAAAGCTTTCTTGGTGGATTTTTGTGGTGCAAAGCAGATGGCGGTGCTCCTACCATCTCTTCAGAAGTGAATACATTAAGGGTAGTGCCCCACTGGCTCTTTGATGAAACAGGTCTGAAATCATCAAAGGCTGGCCCTCTTCTTTCCATCAAAAAGTACAAGGAAGGCCTATAGAGACCACTGTCTATGGAAGACGATAACAGTAATTAGCCTTTATGATAGATAAATCTTCATCCTCTGATGATCAAAGACAGCTAAAATTACCAAATTATATGTGGCAGTTTTTTAATATGAATAAAATGAAGCAGCTTTATAATCTCTATGATCTTGTTACATTGAGTGTTAACTCTATTTTAAGTGCATTTAGCATTAGTTTGTTTACTTGTTTCAAACACAGGAGTTATTTTTGTTAAAATATTTATTTAATCAATTATTAATTCTTCATACAATAAAATTATTTGATAAAACACATGAGAGAAAGGATGGGCATTAGGGGAATAGGAAGCTTTAACAGTCTTTCCCTTTTTCTCATTTTTTCCCTTTATTTTGATGTTCGTGTTTTTCTTTCTTTCTATCTTCTCTACCGTTGCATGCCTGTTACAGTCTTATTAGATGCAGCTCTCTCAGGATGTCAAGCAGGAGGTGGGACTCCCTGACCTCCTTCAAAATCAGTCTGAAGAACAGGAGCCGGTCACCGGTATAACTGGTAAAATAGCTGTAAATCTTGTCACAGAAGATAGGAGCCTAATTCTTTTGCTAATGGCAAAATCTCCTCTTCAATGAGGCAAAGAACTAAGGGCCTAGGTGTCTACAAGTCTCTTGCTTCTTTTCTTTTCCACTTAACAGCGAGAGTCCTTAGCTCTGTGGTCTGCCTAGATAATGTTTTAAACTTTTTTTTCCATATTAGATTCCCCATCTTTTAAGTAAATCTTAATCTTTACTTAAATTTTAGGTAAAATCTCTCTCTCTCTCTTTTTTTTTTTTCTTTTTTTTTTTTTTTTGTCTCAGCAATGGTGACATGTTCCTGGGCACTCTTAAAATGTTATTTTTCCATCTCAAAGGTGGATAAATACTCAGTGATTTTAAACATGGTGATACTGGTGATACTGAGCACTGCAGTAGCTAACTTCAGGCAGTTCATTTCTGGAGTTCCCAAATCCTGCTGCATGCATACTGCATGCATCCTGGCAGGAATCTCAGAGTGGGATCCCGCATAGCCCTGGTGCTACACACGCAGCCAGAAGGCAACCTGCTCAGCAGGAAAGCCTTGGCAGACAGGGTTTTGGGAAACCATAACATCAGGAGTAATTTAAAATGACCTCTCTGACTGTGCAGTGAACTGTGAGTGCCCCCGCAGCCAGCTCACAGGTCTCCACTGCAGAGCAGTTACTAATAGCTGAAGGGTAAGGTGGCAACGAGCAGCTGGAAGACGGTCGCTCCAGAAGCTACCACAGCTACTGCACAGCCAGACGTTGGGCTGTATTCCAGCTTCGCTCCTGGTCCGCTGTCACTGCTCATCTGCCCTTTCGTGCACCCAGCAATTACAGAGAGCCGAGCTCTCTCCTCCGGAAAGTGTCAGGCAGGAGGGAAGGGTGCTCGGCAGGGGGTGAGCATGAAGGCAGCACACTGGCCTGAGCGAGGACTGGGAGGCCACGAGGGCAGCTGTGTTGGTGGCTGAACGGGGGCAGGCAGCCCGGCCAGCTGGTGAGAGCTGCACACACAAGCAGCTGGCTTCTGATCTGGCTCAGCATTAAAAAAAAATATTGCATACCGGGACCGACTTCAAACTTAAGAAATTAAGCACTTTGTAGCCTTTAATAACTTCTAGCTGAGGAGGAATGAGTGGGATGTGAGATTACAGTTTTGGATTTCAGCACCTAAATGCCATTTAAGTCTGGTGCTAGGCATTTATTTCCTGTTTTGGATTTGATTCCACGTTTATATTTAAATAGTTTTAAGATCTTTCTAAAGAAAATAATAAATAAGAATAAACTTAAAAAAAAAAAAAAAAGAGGGGTACTAGTCTTTGAGAGTTATCATCCAGTTTTGATAATGACCTGAAACATTCTGGCACAAAAGCTCCACTTCTCTTGCTGCTTTCAGATAATAACAGCTAAGCATTGTTATTATACAAAATATGAAAATACAATATGTTCCATAAGGAAATAACTGTTGTTGCCAAGGTGACTGAGTAGAACACATCCCTGATATATAAGTAACTTTCAAAAAGAGTGATAAGACAGATGGAGAAAAGAGGTAAAAGACTGGAGTAGTGCTATGAGTTGTATAACAATATATTTCAACGTTACTATCCAACTAATAGAGTTCTTGTTTCAGGCAAATATGGACTAATTTGAAGTTCAAAACTACTATTATTGTTTTGGGATCATAGTCTAGTTTGTTTCAGAACATGTTTGACTGTATCTAACTAGTCATATTACAATCAAAGGTTTTGTTACCTGTTACATGTTTCTGCCTAAATGAGGTAAAGGGATATTTTTCTAGCATAATTTCATATTAAAAAAGGTGTGCAGTGTACAACAAACACTTTTGCAATGACATTTGAGTCCTGTCCTAATGTATACTATTTTTTTTTGAGTCATAGTCCAAAGCATATTTCTCTCTCTCGCGGCCTAGGCAGAGGCCACATCAAAGTCAGCTCAAGGGTATCGGCATCAGAGAGGTGAAGGACTGAATTAGCATGAGCTTGTGGTTTGGTAATGCTACCAGCTCACCTTACCTTTCTGACACAGAAGTCCTTTTTTATTATTATTTTTTTTTTCAGTGGAAGGCCTTCAGCTGTTGCTCATTAGCTGTAGCTTCCCTATGTGGATATACAGGGCTGCAATTTGCTGAACTATCTTACCTTCATGTTTTCCTCACCATTGGAATAATAATGAATAAGCAAATAGTGTGAATGGGCTGGAGTACTATGTGATAGAGCTACATTTGCCTCAATGAGCCTGAGGTCCTTACTTTAACACCTACTCCTTCTTTCCTGACCATTCTTAGTGGATTTTATATATATATAAAACTAAAAATTTGAAAGATACAGCTATGCTTGGATTCTGGGACGTGTTCTGCAATGGTGAATAACAGGTATGCACATTTTAATGTAACCAGGGTACATCTATTGTTGTCTGTCATGTCTAAAACGGGAAAAATGAGCATCCTGAGAAGTTTGTTTGAGGAAAATTTATGATATAGTTAACTGAATATGAACTATTAATGAGTTGAAACATTCAAAGCACACATGTTAAACATGACCTAAGAGTGAACTGGTCTGAATATTAGAGCTGTTTCTTTGTGGTTGTGATTGACAGGAAATCATATAAAAGGAGAGGAGTGGTCATATACAGTATGCTATACATTTTTAATCACTGATCCAGTGACACATCCAATATCTGCATAATAGTCCAGAAATAGTCTTCTCGTTCCATTGCTAGACTGTTTGTCTGGGCAAACGACCACATTTGTGGTGCTCTTTGTCAAAACCAGTTGTTTAATGGTGAGGTTTTATCCATTCTAAACCTAGACTTGGTCTATGGTATTCAGCCAATGTGAAAGCACACAGGAGGTTCTTCTCTAGAAAGCAGATAATAAAATCGCTTCTTGTGGAAGCATGGTAGACATCTGAATAGGTAGCAAATGAGGAAAGCTATCTCACATCAAAAAGGTTCAAATAAACCAAGTTTTAGCTCCATTTACAGATATTCCAATCAATGTGTTAATTAATGAGTCAAGAACTACAAATACTTTAGATAAACAGAGAAAAGTGTTGCATCAGTTCTGCCTATAGAAACAAATTACATTTACAGCTGCAGCTATGTTTTGTAAGGAAGCACATGTAACAGGCAACACCAGGTGGCAGGCATATTTTTGGAATCCTGCTACTCTGCTGTGTTTTCTTGAGTATCAGATTGCTTGCTCTTTAATAAAGCTAATTAATTTTACTATCTGATACAAAAATAAACAGATAAAATTTGCCTTTAAGAAGCTTCTCCATAGCAGGAAAACCAGCACTGCAGCATTCTGATGCTGAATACAGCCCTCATTCACACAGAGCTGCTTAATCTGTAGCAATATGGTGTGGTAGTGTTCAAGGACACCCGTTTGCTCCTAATCTAGGTGTAAGATGTTCAGAGGTGGCACAAGCTGGGAAGCATTCCTCCCTCAAGGGCTAAAGGAAAATGGACTCTTATGCCTGTCAGTCCTGCTGCAGACCCCGTGCCATGCCTGCGCCTAAATTGCAGCCTTTTGGGAGCTTATCTGGGTGATGGCATTTGACACATCTTCCCTGGAGCACAGCAGCCTTTGTATTTCTCCCTGGCAGCGTGCTTCAGATATTTCATATTCTAACATCCACAAACCAGACCACTGTGGAAGCTGCAGTGCTCAAGAAGGAGACAGATCCTTTGGTGTTCCTTACCTCCCCTCCATGAATGATCTGGGAAGAAGGTGACATTTAGGGTGGTTTATTCCTTCATGTTATGATCCAAGTGTGTCCAGGGAGAGAAGAAACTGTGGTCTTGTCTTCAATGGGCCTCTTGCATAATTCAAGTTGCAAACTAGCTTTTAGTAAATCTTAAAACAAACAAAGCAAATAGCCTCTTAAGGAGAGCTGCAGAAAGGAAGCTGAAATCATATAGGAAAAAAATCTAAAGAATGTTCTTGTCCTCCCAGATGTTAGCCTTAATTTTCCTTTATAAATGAGTTGTGAAAATCAAGTACGGTATATGAGCAAGAACAGGCCAGACATTTCAGTTTGTAACTTTTTTTTCCTGTTGAAAAAGAATTAGCTAACTTGAAGAGGAGGTGATGCTGAGACTGAATTATTTAAGCAGAATCTACATGTGTTCTTCTGAATTGCTAAACAGTTTGTAATGTTAACCCCATGATGTGCCCTTCCTCACTTTCTGTGACTTTAGCTGACTGAGTTTTCCTTTTTTTCTTCCTTTTTCTCTTCACCTGTTTATCTTGTTTTTAAAAATACTTTGCTTTATTTTACTTTTTTTTTAATTTTATTTTTCTTCCCCCTTACAATCCTTTTAATTACACAGGAGTAAAATCAGTGACAAAATTATACTTGACATCAGTGGGACCAAAATTTTACTCCAAGTATGCAGACCTATTGGGCACAACTTCAGAAAGCTATTCTTTGCAGTGCTGATTCGTTCTTTTCTTCCTGCTCCTCCATGATCAACTTTTCACACACACATGTCCTTTGAGGCCTTTAAAACCAGTTATTAACTTACATAGTTGACTTCTGTCTGGAGAGAGGAAAAAAAAAAAAAAAAAAAGAGAGAAGAAACCACCAGATTGTGCTTCTCAGTGGAACAAGGCAAGACACTACCGGTCAATGAAGTACAATCTCCAGGAGACCCAGGGATCAGCTAATGATAAAAGACTCTCTCCAGTGGAATTTGTCCTACACACATCTGCACTGAAGTGCTCAGCGTGCAACAAAGCCAGCACTGAGCTTCCCACGCTAGTTCTTATTTCATATTGTATGCAATGAAAATGCATGCTTTGTGCATATGTATGTGTGCATATCTGATAAATACACCCATGTAGGTAAACAGTGTTTTAAAAAATGTATTATCAATGAATTAAAATCATAATATTAAACCTAAACATTATTTATTTAGAGCAATTATACATTCAGCGGGTATACGGACAGATATATATCCTTTCCATACATTTATTATTCTTGATAGAAATTTTCCCAAGATGTTTCAGGCTATTAATTTTACCCTTAGATAGCAAATTGGGATTTCTAACTGCTAGATAAAAAAATAAAAAAATCTTTTTGTCTCCTTATAAAAATTCGACCTTGTTGCTATCTTATAATGACTTAGACTCCATTTCACCAGTGTCTCCTGACTAATTTGAGCCCATCACTAGTTACTGGTACAGTCCTATCCAGGGGTGCCAAATGCAGAACCCCTTCATGTGGCCTGTTGAATTTTTTATTTCCAGCAGGTGAGTAGGAGCAAGAATATGAAGACCTATCTTCTAATGAAGCTCCTCTGTGACTTACATTTACTTTCTGTCACTGATTGACATTATCATGCCATTAATACCTTATCTTTTTCATCCTGTAAAAGTTGCTATTGGATGATACTAATTTTAAGAGATGCAAGTGCTTATTTCTCTGTATTTTCTACTTTTTTTTTTTCCTTTGGTAAGCTTAAATACTCATACTAATATTTTAGTTGTTTCTATGGCACATAATATCTATAAATTTTTATATCTTTAAATGATTTTGGCTTCCAAATAAGTTAAATGTTTGTATAACTGGCACACTTCCATCACTACAAAGCTGAAATTCAGTTATGATTTTCTCAGTTAGGGTTTGTTTTTTATTTCATTAGCAATTCAAGACTTCTTGATGTGAACATCATAATACCCATTTTCTTACCTGTGCTGATCTGCTCAAGTTAGTTGAGGAATTGAAGAGCTTATGATGTGCTGTTATAACTCAGAATTATGTCTGGTAATGAATCTCAGACTAATTAGCTTATGTAGCTAATGCAAGTGTCAGCATGGGCATACTTCTCTTGTTCCACATATAAAAAGTGGTCCTATAAGTTCTGGGTGAAACCTTCATTTTAGATACTTAACAAAAAGCGGAGACTATCTTCAGCATGAGGTTTGAATACTTTACATTTCAGGAAAACAAAATATTTCATTTTTGGTGTTATTTAATGTTTTTATCAAACAGAAAACTTATGCACATTCTTAAATTTCAACTGAAACAGGGCTGTAGTATTCTTTACGATTTCTTTCAGGTCCATTTTCTACTGTTATCTTCTGTTTGGTGGTGTAATCCTTCCTATCCACCCATTGAGTAGGAGGAAGCTGTGCTTGTTTTGTTATTACACAGTTTCCACTGAAGTCAACTTTGATTTTTTCATAAATAAAGAAAGTTTATCGTCTTCACATAACTCAACTGTGTGAAGATGCTTTATAGACATATAATTTTGTATGAATTCTGATGAAATAGCAGGGCGGCCTCAAACATAAAGGGAGAAGCAAGCACAGGCTTTTCTTGCCTGCTCTTTGTCAGTACAAGGAGGGTCCAGGCGCAGGCAAAAAAAAGCTCTACCAGACCTGGAAAGACAGGACCAATGAACGGAAAAAAAACATTTGACAGAAGAAAATGCCATGTGGTCCAGGGCTTCTGTTCTGTGGCAGTGTTGGCAAAGCTGGAGGACAGTGACGTGTGCACTGCAAATCCTGACACTGTCCTGAGGAATGGGAGGACCCATCCTGGCTGCTCTGTCTTGCATGGTGGGATTCCCATGTGAATCTCCTGGCAGCCCTGTGACTGCGCTGCCTCACTCCTGTGAGGTTGCAGTGGCTTGCTCCTGCAGGGTCCTTGCAGCCTGCATTCAGTAAATGTACCATGCATGCATATTGTGCCTTCTTTTTCATGAGAGAAATGGACAAAGACTTCTATTCCTTTATGTAAGGTCAGTTACTTCAAATTTGTTCCTGTTCTGTTCTTTTATGTATCTGGCTGAAATAGGAAACTAGTTCTTTTGTTTGGTTGGTTGGTTGGTTGTTGTTTTTTTTTTTTTATGCATAAGGACCTAGTTAATACAAATAAATTTAGGTTAAGTTGGCAGTCTGAAGTGGAAACATTGCAACTGTGAATGGTTTATGCTTTTCTTAAAACGTTTTTTTGATTGTTTCATTTTTGTTTAGAGTTTACAGTAAATATTGTAGCGTGAAAGGTACTATCCAAAGAAAAAGACATATGTAGTTTTTTGTCATTCATTTACATAATATATAGTAGATCTTTACTTAAAGTTGTCAGGGGGGAAAAAAAAAGTGAACCTGAGTCCTTTGAAGGGAAAGAAATGGTGGTGGAAGGAGCACAAGTTGTTGCCAAAAATGACTACAATGAGCCACTAAACCAGATATGTTACTCCTAAATCCTCAGCATAAGGTAAGAGCATATACTTATCTTAGGGAAAGCAATGATGGCTCTAGTTCTGAGAGGAAACTTTTTGCCTTACTATGTCATCATTTTGATTGCTATTTTTCTTCTTTTTTTCCTTTTCCTTTTTTTCCCCAGTATCCTTTTTTTCCTCAGTATCCTTTCATTTTGGTGGTACATGAAATTAGTGCAGTCTAACTTATGTGAAATGTATATGTTGCGCACACAACAGGGCTGATGTCTACAGGTACAGCTACACTGCTAAATAAAAAGAAGGCTGTTGAGGAAGTTCACCTCTTTGATTGTCATCACCACTGATTTTCATTATCATGGTCAGCCAGCTCCCTGCCTCTTTTTTTGAGTGCCCCAATAAGCCACTGTAAAAGAAAGCCCAGGTGTACTTCTGGGAACTGTTCACAAGGATTGCTCCCCAAAACAGTACTAGTGAGACCACACCAGGTTTGTCTCCCTTCCTTCCACATAGTCCTCTAGGAGTACACATAGATCCTGGCCCTCAGGAACATCTCTGCGTACATCTTCATGTCATAAAAATACTATGCTGTTGAGTCCAGCATGCCTCATGTTATTTCAGACTTGAATGGAAACCAAACCAAAATAATTGTTGCATTATCGGCACATCACCAACTGTAGTTCCAAAGCCAAATTATATACAGTAGAGATATGGCCAATAGGTACCTAAAGATGCAGTCTCTGTTCTTTGTGAATATAAGGTATGGATTGCTACAGATTGCTTGTCCTTGGATTTCAGAACTGTCCCTGGAACCGTTTTATCTAGAAGTACAAAGAGAGTCACCTTTTCTAAAAGAATTAAAAAGATCTATTAAGATATGCTTTGTTTACTAAGATCCAGCTTCATATACTAGTAGCGAGAATAACTGTTTGAAAACTTTTATTTGAATGGAAAAAAAAATAACATTTTTAAAAAATTCTAATATATATACCATACATATATAAATTTTGAGAATACAAATTATCTCTTTATATATAAAATTGACTGAACTACCAAGTCTAAAGTGTTTTGGTTTTGCCAGGAGAATGTCTAAGGAGTATTTTGGTAGGTAAAGGTCTATTGCGATTTTGCAAATCACCAACTTTAGATGATTTTACAATACATTATGAATGTATTTGTATATATGAACATAATATGAAGCTGGGGAGGAGGACTTTGGACATCATCACAGTTTTCATGGCCCATCAACGTTAATGCTGGAGCTTGTTTATTCACATTTCCATTAAGAGTGATGTTCTCAAACAGAAAATGGAGAAATGGAAAAACTTGAAAGTGGCTGTATGAATAGCAAGAACAAGCGCAGTTATGGTTCAAAATCCAGCATTACAGTACCAAAACCAAACCAAACCAAAAATCTGAAAGAAAAATAAAATCCCTTCAGACAGCAGTCCTTTAGTAACCCCTGAAGCCTAGCTGTTGCACTAGAGCTAGGCGCTTTTTTCTACTTTGTACCAGCTCTGAGATAAATGCCATAATACAAGTCTAGGTATACAACGTCCAGTTTGATATCAGTTTGGCTATGGAGCACATGGGAGGCAGAAGTGAATTCAGTGCCTATTAAAATGCTTATGAAAAATAGATAAAGCCCTTCAAATTTTAATAACATGCTATTTGATTTTGCCAGCAGATAACATTATGCACAACAAATTGCATACCCCATCTTAAGAGCTTCAAAGTCATCAGTGGGTCCTGGAGAGAGTGTGCAGGAGAGCTAACTCCAGCACACACCGATAAGCAGCCAGTTTTGAGGGTACGAAGAGGACACAAACGCTGTGGGTTTTTCTGAGTATGTGGAGAGGAGCTGGATACTATTATCAGGAGTGGAAGGATAGGCCAGGCAGGGGTTGCACCAAAAGAGAAAATTTCTGTACAGATACATTCAAGAAGATCCAGTAAGAGTGGAATTATGAAATATATTTGGATTGGGCCTTTTGTTTGCAGCCTGTTTATTTGCTGAGGTATTCTGGATAAAGCTTTCTGCCAAAAGCTCTTAAATCTTCATTAAAAAATAAATAAAAAAAAAAGGTAAAAAAAAAAAAAAACTCCTGGGGATGCCTAGAACTCTTATGTTGTTGATTTTCTACTCAGGCTGTTTGGGATGGTGAGCACCTACTTGTAAGAGAGGAATTTCAGGAAGTGCCTTGAGGAAAAATATTCATTCAGACAGAGCCCAGATAGAAAGATATAAATTGCACCATTCCTCAGGTGGTTTACACAGTCTGGTTGAAAAATAATAGTCACAGCTTCCCTTTACTTCTCTTCTTCCTGTTTTCCTTGGATTTGTCCTTAGCGCATGTGAAAGGAATAATTCCTTCTCATTCTTTCTGGGAACACTCATGGAAGAATCACTGATCACATGGACAGATCTTTCTGTAGGATGTGGTTATAATTCCAGTGCCGTTCATTCACACTCACCACAAAAGCACTGCTCTTGTCCTCTGCCTGCCCCTTGCTGCTCTGGCAGAGTGGTGCTGAGGCGTTCTATAAATCTGTTACACATACCTTCTAGCAAGCCAGCAAGCAGACATTATAACTTCTCTTAGTTATTCTTATTCTCTGTTTTGACCTCAGTCCTGATTGCAGCGGTTAATATGATTTATTTACTCATAAGATACTAAACTAACAATACCACGTTTAGCTTGGGCTGCCCATGAGACATAGAAGAGAAGTGCTGATATATTATTGCTAAGGGCAATGGGCAGATTACTCTGCATTAGATTCAGAGGGTGCATTTATTCATCTATAAGCATTTTTATAGTGACTGTAATTGTAACACCTGGGCAATGTACATGCACTATAAAAATGTTGAGAGCCGTCCATTAGGGCAGTTAATTCTCTGTCCAGCTTCTGATTTAATTGAGACATTCTGTCTTTGACTGTGTTACTGTTTCTAATTTAAGGCATGCAGTAGGGAAAAGCCAAGCCTCACAGCTGTGAAAGTGTGTGGGTAGATACTTGGATGCTGGAGGCCAAGTCTGAGCAGGAGGGAGAAGAGAGTATCATCGCAGAAGCAGTTACACATAGCTTTAGAGATCATATTGTTTTCTTTGTTGTAGAAGTGCTGGACGAAATTTATTTTATGCCTAACATTTCTGATAGAAATCTGAGCTTCGAGGAGCATGAAACTAATCAAGGTTGAATTTGGTTAATAGTTCTGGTAAGAACAAAGAGGGGAAGAATTTAAAAAATGTCAAAACATATCATTTTGACCTTTCAAAAATGAAATGTTCCATTTCAGAAATGCCAAACCATTTCATTTTGACATTTGTAAAATGAAACTTTGACTTTTTGATTCAAAATGGCATTTTTTTCCTTAAAAATTGACCTACATTGTTCAAATAGTATGAATCTGAGATAAAATAATTCCAGAATGCTATGAGTTGAATAAAAACTATAATTTTTCAGAAAAAATAAAACAAATCCCACTCTTCTTCCAACTACTTTCCTAATTTCTTTTCTTATGTCATTGCTATTGCTGTTATCATCATATACGTTTTGTTATGTGTTTTCTTAAGTTCTTCATCTTTCCTCTGTTTTGCACTGAAATGAAAAATCTGCACTTTGCTATATTCTAACTTGGTTTGAGATTTTTCCCAGGAAATGTTTTAACATGCAGTTTCATGGATTTATTTTTATTATTTTAGCCTACTACAGATGGCTATTCAAATTCATCTTGTTCTTTATTTTCTCCTTTTTACTGCTTGCTTCTTGTTAACTGTATATGCATAAAGCAGCAGAAGACCGAAACTCTAACCTTAGGACTGTGTCTGCTGCAGCAAAAAGTGGCATGGCCTAGTCAAGGAATGTACAAGTCCACCACTTGGAACCTGCATCAGAGGGAACCTTTGAAAAACATGCTTGAGCTGACTGATCTCTTACAAGGTGCATGTTAAATCTGAGATTGATTTCAGGGAATTTCCCATTCCCTTAAAAGACCAAAGGAAAGGAGAATGTTAAATACTTCTGTCACTAATGGGCCTTTGCCAACCATCTTCTTTACTACTGTCTTGGAAATAGCTCTTTTAAAGAATCAGATTTCCTATTATGCTTTTAAAGTGGACCCAAATATAGAAATTCTTGATGGAGTGCCAGGCAGTGAATGAAACTAGATCAAAATTGGTTCCTAAACCATAGCTGAAAATGCGCAGGCACATAGTTTAGCTCAGTAAATGCACTTGGAATGAAGAGCAATACTGCATTTCATATGCAGTCTTTTGCAGTTTCCAGCACTCATTTTTGTGAGAATAGTGATCTCTGATCTCTACTTGGGTTTGATATTGTCTTGTGTACAATCTATGGTCCGTAACACACTGCCCTTTGACACAGAGAGTCTACTGCCTAAGCAGCAAGAATTGGCAGGAAAATGGGTGTAGAGGTATGAACAAATTTCTCCATGGTAACATAACAGGATAATGGTGTATTTGGAATTCAAACTCTAGTAAATTGTTGCACAAACAAATAAAAAGCAAGACTTTGAAAGGTTTGTAGAAAAGGGAAGAATGTGGATGACTTTTCAATTCATGTGTGGTTTGAGGACAAGCCCAATGTAAGTGTAGAAATAACACTGAAGACCAGTGATTAAAGTTGAAAGAGAAAAATGTATCTTATTAAAGAATTCAATTTTTGGTCAAGGGACTTACTAAGAGGAAGAAAAAAAAAAAAAGTTTATCCAGTTAGTTTCATTAATAAAAAATGAATTCCCTGTGGATTCATTTTCATGGCACAATATATTCTAGAGCAGACACATACCTAATTGGTACTCCAGAAGCCTAACTGTTTATAATAATAACGAGACAAAAATAAAATCTTTGAAGTTCAAGGAGAGTATAGACTGCATTCCACTTCTATTGTGCTACCTTATAAATATTTCAGTAGAAGCCAGAGCTATAGTCTTAGAGGGGAGCTAGCCAATTACATAGAGATTGTTGGAAACAGTGAGCATTTTGTTCCAGACCACACTCAAACCCCAGGTAACCCAGAGACAAGGTCTGTTGACAGACGCACAGTATGTAAGAGCTTCATTTTAGCAAAATAACAGGTAATGATATCTTCAGTCTTCAGATAGACTGTTCATGAACAGCATCTGGAAAGATGAGATCTAGATAAAATCGATATGGATGCTGAGAGATTCTTATAATTACTCATATAGCTGATGAGCTCATGGTATTTAATCACACTACAGATGTGATGTTTCTTGCAGTGGTTTACATGGGACCATTGCTATGGTACTATCAATCTTCTGATAGCTGGCACTTTAAATTGGCATTTTTCTTCAGCTTTTGGAGGAATATGGTTAGATTGGCTATCTTCTGTTAGAAGCTTTTTAGCTCCCCTGATTAAGAAAAGCTGAATTAAATAATTGAAGCTTAACCATTAGACTCATAATCCCAAAAGCAAATAAAACTAAGTCAGCATTTTAGATCTAACAAAATGTTTTATGGGATGACGTATGGAAGAACAATAGAAATTCTCAAAAGTCATGGTCTGCTTGATACTGTAAGTATGCAGAATTAGACATGAATCATTGTGCAAAGCACTTGTTTTGTAAAAACTTTTGCTGTTATGTGCCAGAGTTCTTCAATTCTGTACTGTATTCTGGAACCCTGGAGTATGGTGCAAATTACAGGCATATTTACTTCCAACTCCACCTACACTGGAGAACACAGAGGGAGAAAATAAGTACAGATTTTCAAAGGAATGCAGAAACCTTTACAAAAAAAATCCCTATTTGTTCTGATCTATATTACATCATTCTTATAGTAAGCTACAAACATCTCAGGTGTTTGTGGTTTGATATATAGCAGTAATGTTGTGGAAGCTAAATTTGATCACAAGAGCTTCTGATGCATAGATGATCAAAAGTTGCTGCTCAGGGAGCTTTCAACCAAATGAATTTGTCTTGGATTTACCTAATTTTAAACCAGTAACCTGAATCCTAGTGCAACTGAGCAAGAAAAAGGTCTTGTCCTATGAAGAGTAAAATTAATAAAGTCTTATTTCTATCCATTCTGTCTCATAGATGGTGTCTTTAGGATCTAATCTTTTCACATACCTAAGGCTTTTAAAATGTTAGTATCCTATAGACACACTGAAGAATCTCATAATGGTTGAGCTGATATTGCAGTCTGTTTCAATGATGAAACTGATGCAGTGTTTACCCATTTTTAAGACTTTTTTTTGTACTCCTAATTTACTTTCAAATGTGCTTGTAATTTTCCAACAGTTATGCAAAATTTAATAAAGCAGAACAGACATAATCATAGGAAGCAGTGTAACAATATTGGATGCTACTAGAATAACTACAGAAAATGAACATATCCTGTCATCCAAAAGGGGCATATTGGAACTTATTTAATATAGAAAGAAATAGATGCAGGGTGATATTTCTAAGTAAGGTAAACATCCATGAAATCATTGCATTTGAGGACTCTTGAAAGAACTTCTACATATTTTCTGAAAACATTTCATGTCTGTGTTATTTAAGGATATAATACATGCAATGCAATGAAAATGGAAAAACCTTTCAGTACCTGTGGTAAGAAGATGACTAGATAAAATTGGATGGAACTTTTGTTTACATTATGGACAACAAACAAAAAAAGGAAGAAAGATAACAGTTAACTTTTCTCCACAAGATAACCTATGAAGTACATTCATAAAAAATAAGCCAAAAATGTTATGACTAATCAGACCAGGGAGTTGTGTGACTTTTGGCTATGAAATTCTTTTACAAATGTGGTTATAAACATTTTCACATTCATAAGATCTGTAGTAAACTAAATGGTTAAAAACACGTTTTTATTGAATTGTCCTGTTCTTTTTTTTTTTTTTTTTAAATATTAGCCATGCCCAGCAATCAAGAGTTAAAAGTTAGAACAGCAAGACTTTGCCTAGAAATTACCACAGGGAAAAAATATATTTATTTTAGGCTCTCATTAGGGAATTTAATATAGAAAGTATGAAGGACAGAGAGTAGAGGAAAGAAGAGGATCAGCAGATAATTAACTCTTAAACTGACATGTAATTACAAGCAGTGGCTGATGAATTGTGAAATAATGATAGTTATCCAAACTACAGTTTCTGAGCTTTCTAAAATAAATTTTATATCAATGCTCAAAGGTATAGCCTATTTATATTTACAATAGTTATTATTATCGCAGTGCTAAGTTATTTGCATTTTATATTTTTAAAGTATTACTTTTGAAACAGTATTAAAAACAAAACAAACAAACAAAACCACCAACAACAACTACTGATATGTTTTGCAATTGAAAGTGAGCAGCAGTCCCTCTTTACAATTATTGGCATATGTTTCCTCTCAACATCCCCTGAGACTCCATCTAGGGAAGTAGTTAACACATTTATCTGTTTCATTTACTGGTTAGCCCAAAATAGTTTAGAAGCTTTCCCTCTTCTCTGAACTGTTGAAGCTCTTCCTTATGGCTGATTTTATTTATGTATGTATATATATAGAGAGAGGCGGTTTGTTTTTTACTTTATATATGTATATATATAAATATATAATTTTTATGTGCATATTTATATATAAACTTATATGTATTTATATATATATGTCTATTATATATTCATATATATGCATATATATGTGTGTGTGTTTGTGTGTTGTTGAATGTAGTCCAGATGTAGGTGACTGTACTAATTTCAGAACTGATCATATGAAGTACAATATTAGCTCCAATACCTAATACCTAACAATACCTAAGGCTGTCTGAACATAGACAGATAAATAAATAATCAGTGTCTTTTACAGAATTTTAGCATCAGGTATTTATTTCTGACAAAAAAATTTCTTTATATTTATTTCTGGCAATTTGTCCTCTGATAGCCGTCATCCAAGTGTGTCTCAAAATGGGAGATCCGAATATTGGTGAACAGAAGTCTCTAGTCAATGCTGGAAACTTGGTTAAGAGTACACCATTTAGTCAGCTACATGCAGGCTTCTGATACCAGTTTAGATGCCCTGGGATGCCTCCTGCCTTCCTCTTTAGTCTACTGTATGCCAGTCCCATGGACACCTGTTAGGGGCAAAACGTGTTATCTTAAATAGTTTCAGACGTCTACATCCAGGCAAGAGACCTGTATTTGCCTCGGAGCTAAGAATTGCCAGTCATCACTGCTGATACCCTGCTGGTAAGCTTCCAGTTGCTCTAAGACCCAGCTCTCAGGCAGATTTGGGGAGCTGCCCCTTCCCAGCAGAGGGGAACTGCTCTGAGCACAGCAGGAACCCGGCCAGTTTGAAACCTGCACCTAGAATGGGATGAAGCAAGCAAAAATCTCCTTGTCCAGGGGCATTGGGCTGTGTCTGGGCTAAGTGAGGGGAAAGGATCTTGGTTTGAGAAGCTGAGCGTTTCATGGAGACATTGGTAGGGATGGCTGGCCCTAAATTGCTTAAGAACCACGGTAGGAGAGAGGGAAAGGGAGATACTTAAGTAGGGTAGATGCTCATGATCCTATTTTGTTATATGGGAGTGCAGATGATGGCATGGACTGGTGTCATATTTAGGGACTCTTGCCCTAACACAGCTAGTAGCACATCCCTGCCAGAGATTTTGAGCTTAAGATACTATTCTTTGCTTTGTTTAATGCATGCAAAAATTTGTGTAGCTTAGAATAAAGATGAGCTAATGTCAATGGTTACTTCCCTAGTTATTTCAAAAGAGTGGGGGGAAAAATGTAATAAACTGGGAAAGAAACTTCTACACTTGCATGCAGGAGTGTCAGAAAAGCAGCAAGTAGGTAACAACACTCAAACAGTTTTGTATTACTAGTGAGGAGTCAGTAATATCACATTTTCATACATGTGAACTTTCTTATATGATGGTACCATAGTGGGTGAAAAAAAAAGTAATCATATGTACATTACTCAAAAAATGTAGGATATTCTAATTCTTTTTGTCTTTCCCCATTTTGTGGATTCTATTTTCTGCCAGCCTTAGTTTCTAAAGCCTGTATATCTGCATTCAAATTAGTAGCGTATCATGCCAAGCTCACTCCTCAGACATTACAGATTTTTGTAATTGAACAAGTTGCATTAGGCTCACAACATGCAACTTGTCCACTACTCTGCTGAGTAAGCAGATGTATGTGGAATACCTTCCTCTCTGTTTCGCTGAAGAGTAAAGTTTCTCAGGAAATCTCGTTTTATGAATATGTGTCACCAGCAGTTACCCCAGACTCCTGGCAGCTGTTAACATTTAGCCTGCAATATCTTTTACATGTCCCAAAGTACTGTGATATTAACAGGAATACTGAGGAACTGACGATCTGCAGCTCTTATTTATTTTGTTTCTGTGCTTCCTGTGAATGAACATGTTTAACTTCAAGCAGCAAACTTTGAAAGTGTAATCTAAGTGCTGATTTAGGGATGTATGGTGTGGAAGAAAAAAAAAAAAAGGCATTTCTTGTTCAGTGTAGTGTTGAAAAAGACAGGTCTATAATTTCTCATTAACTCAAGCACAGATAGAAATATCTTGCTTTTGCCTGCCCCTGTGTACAATGCAGAATTATTGTTGTTTTGGTCTGCATTGGTTCAATTGCTTGATTTTCCATGTGGAAAGTACAGAGACACAAGTTATTTGTGTTATACCAAGGCTGGTATAATACAGGTCAAGTATGGAGAAGTTAAGAAAGACATTACTCATGTTGCCCATACATATCTGTTAGTCAGAAGCCTCTAATTATGTGATCCCACTGTATTTTTGTCTGGTATGTTCCTATCCCATGCAGCGTACGGAATGGATGATGCTTTTATGGACCAAGTGATTAGTATTTTTTTTTCCCATTTATTTGTTCTGTATGTGGCCATGTTTATTTACTGTAAATTGCAGGCAGAACTACCTTTACCTTCATTTATTTTGCTGTGTTGTTCATCTGAAATCCTTGCAAAGCCTGTATCATTTAGTTCTGTGGGGTTGTGTTGGTGAAAAGTATCTCAGTTTTGGTTTCTCGCAGAGACACGATTGACTTGTCTTTTCAGGCTATTTTTGGTCAGTCAGTATTTAGTTACCTGTGCGGGCTCTCTTGATGGCAGCTGACACTGCGAATACACAGCAGTTCTGCAAATGAGATCCTCAGGTCCCAGAGCTGGCATCCAGAAAATGAGAAATACAAATTGGTTTAGCGTGAGTTGCATCACATCGCATCGCATTTCTCACTAGCGACATGCTCAGAATTGGCCAGAATAGATGCATGTGCGCGTTCTCTTAACTAACAGAGGAGCAGCAAAGAAGTTCAGGACTGCTCCTCCTCTGGCCTCCCACTGGGACTGGAAAGTGGGAGGAGGGAGCAAACAAAGAGGCTGGCAGCAGTGTTGTCACCTGGAGTGGGGACAACCCTCCTTCCAGCCTCCTCGCCACTCTCGCTCTTTCATGTCCTGGCGGCGAGGAGAGACTGAGCCCTAGGGCTGCTGGAGTAGCTGCTGAAGGCGGTGGCAGGGAGCAAGAACATGCTGTGAAGAGGTACCGTGAAGTGTTATTTTGGGAAGCAGGCGGTATTTCTGGCAGCAGGTCCATCCTTCTGAACCATATAGCCTCCAGCCCCATCCTGTCGGTGGGGAACGCATCAGCCTGAAAGATTAAAGTTCAGCAAAATGATAAGCCACCGAAACCAGGGCTTTGTAATGGGAACTGTCATGTAACTTGAATAATAGTCCCATTCATAATACTTACACTGGATCTTAATCTCACTTAAAGTGAAATTACTCTGGGGACTTAAAATAGGAGTATTTGTAATTTAAATGTCTTCTGGGACTCTTTACACCTCAGGTATCGTGCACAATGATGTGATATGTGCTCTCACTACAAATGTATGCGTGTGTGTACCTCTAAGTGTAGGTGTGTGAACATACACTTGCCATGTATTATTATATGTAGTTATACGTATGTGGTAAAATACATAGTGGTGTACAGATAACAGTAAAACTGAGGGGCCTAATGATGATTCCTATCTTTAATAGTGCCAACAAATATTTTTGTTTTTTGAAATATCCAATGCATGATTTTCTGTTTTCCTTTCATATAACAAATTTAAAAGCAAAATAGAGGGAAGAACACAAGCGAAAACAAACAAAAAAGAAGGGCAGGGAAAGGAATGCAGAAAAAAAAATGAAATTATTGATATGACCAGTTGTGAAAAAAAAAAAAGGGCAAACTAAATTCTCTTTTGAAATGTATGTCATTGGAAAGACTATGAAGCATCCATTCAGTCTTTGTTTTATGACCAGAGTTAAATAGTTTCTATGTTCTGGACCAAACACAATTAAATTTTCACAAGGTGATCGCTTCTTAATATTTTCAGCATATGTTTATATCATTACTTGTAAATTTGCTCTTATAGACATGCTCACAGTGAGCCCTCGGTGGGATACAGAATTTCATGCCATTTTATCCAGTGCTGGCCATAGCTTCTCCTCTTCAGCTAAAGCTCATCACTCTGTGTAAATTATCATAGCTCTTGCAGGTAGAACTTTATTATAGGTGATGCACATATGCCAGGCTCATCTAGCATTATAACACTTTCTGTCACCTCCATCCAAACAACATCTGGCAGCTGTTCCCAGAATGACATTTCAGACATGGAAGCAGACTTAATATGAAGAAAAATATGGTGGCAGTGGCAATACAACCAGAGAACAACTTCCTCCCCAATTAAGTAAAGATGCTTTTATACTCCAGTGTCTCAGGAGTCCCTATTCATTCCCACTAGTTTTTTTTTTCTGATAAGTGGTTTGTAACAGTCTAGTTTTCGATAGTGCTCTAGGTCAACTGCTCTCCATGAGAAAGGGTGAGAAAGGTGGATGTCAGCTTTTTGAACCTGGCCTCTCAGACTGAGGTGGAGATATGCTCCTTCGACCTTGCAATGTATTGTGTACAAGTGTGCTCTTTCATTGTGGTTAACATGCTGTGAACCAAATTCAATGCAACTTCAGTGATCACTTCAAAGTTCCCTAAAGCAGAAAGCATATTTCCACCCACTACCACTTGTTAGATCTGTATTGTTGCACATCACCGCTTGTGTCGTCTCTCCAAAAAATCTCCTGTGAAATCCACCAGAAACATAAAGCCGAGTGGAAGAAAATTACTTTTACAGAGGCCTAAACCTAGTTTTGTGGGAAATAAACAGTGACTTAGTTATTAACCTTCAGTTTTGAATATGAATACAAAATGTAAGAAATTTTAACAAAGTTGTAGCTTATGGTTTCCAGAGAAGGGGAATTTAAAAATTTTTAAATTTCAAAGCTTTTAGCTGAGAAACTTGACGGCACATATTGTGCCATGTCATTGCTTATTTGCTTCATTACCTGCATGAAGAACTTCTAAACCAAAAGGTCTGCATATTGTAGACTAAACGTCTACTTATTGTAGACTAAACTAACCTTTTGCCAAGAATATAGAAGAGGAAAGATTTTTAGGGCTTCCATGTATTGTACAGACAGGCTTCCCACAGTAAGGCTTCACTAGACAAATTATATATCTGTATGACAGTTCCTAGACACACAGTCCCAGTCCTTTTGTGGGAGATGTAACTGGTCACGTAGTCTTCATGGTTAGTGTAATTGTTCTCATTAGCTCCTATTTCTAGCTGTTTGTTTGTTTGTTTGTTTTTCCTATACATCACTTGTTCTGCTACAGTAACAAGGTTACTCACGGTAACCTGGGGTGTGTAGGAAAGGAACCTGGGCAATGAGATGACACAGCTAGGGTAACAGCTATTTGCTATGTATACCCTTTCATACAAGCATCTTTTTATCCTCACAGTGGCTTTTCTGAGCTTTGATATAGCTTACCTATCTCAGGATTCATTCTTTTTTTTTTTCTTCTTTTATTTTTTTTTCTTTCCCCTTGTCTCTTACTCCATTGTGGGCTTCTGAGGTTTTTATATTTTTGGTTTGCTCTCTATATGCTGCTTCCTTAATCACTGCGGCTTCTCTTCTTTTCCTTCCAAGCTTCTTTGATGTATCTTCTGTAACTTCCTATATAAAAAACATAGACAAAACCAAAACAAAAACATTTTAACATGTCTGAAAGAATATTAAATACTTAAAAAGCCACAAGTAAGTCATATTCAGCTGTGTCACAAAACAAAGTAATACTACTAATTACCAGCTTCTATTGTTATCAGCAGCAACCTTGAGAACTCCCCTTATACACTGAACAGTTTTTAATTATTTACCCTACTGCAAACACGAGAATTTGCAGTGTCCCTTCTTTGTTTATCATTGCATCCCCAAGAGACATGGGAAAGGAGAATACAAAATCAATTTAAATCCTTATAGCTCTCTGAGCAGCCTCTTATGTCCATTTGGAAGAAAAAGAAATACGACACTAAATACTTTAGGGATCTGACTCAAGTTTGTATCTTGTGTGTGCTTAAGGATCAAAGAAGTCTGAGAGATGGAAAAAGCCTATTAGACTTTATCATCTTGCCACCACCTCTGTAAATGCAGCAAATCCTTCTCAAATAGAAGCTGTAAATAGAAGGCAGTGACGACTGAAACCTCATCATTAATTTCCCAGGAAATAATTGCAGAGGTTGGTTAATATTACACTGACTTCAGCAGTGCCCTGTTACTGTGAGACTTCATGAATTTGTTTGCAGGCCACAGCCGTTCAATGTCGTAGTCCTGAGAGATCCTGCCTGAGGTGATAATACCCCTGCTCCCTTGGACCTGTCCTCTGGCCAGGCTCCCTCCTTCCTCCTGCGGGGCTATTTGTCCTACGCATCCTCATCCACACACAGGAGTCTCTCTCAGTGGGAGGGACGCAGTGAAGATGCAGAACATTTCAGCACGTCTGAAAGTCCATCTGCTTTCAGGTTAGAAAAAGAAAAAATAAAAAGTCGTCTTGTCTGGAAAGGGCAGCACGATCCATTCAGACACTGTTTGCAACCCCGAATACTAGCAGCGAGGGCCAGGAGGAAATGCAGAGGACACTGGTACCTATGGCTAAAGAAAATAAGACTTTAGCACCTCCTGACACATCTCCTCTTGCCCATGCAGCTCTCTGGCCAACTTCATTGCCCCACGTCCTCCTGCTAGTGCTATGCCCTGAGTAAAGCACTCACCAGAAGACTGCTAAGGAGCAGGTAGCTAACTGACATGAGGAACTGCCTTCCTCCCATCAGGGCTATGAGTGCACCTCCTCTCACAGCGGTCTGCTGCCTCTGCTTGGGACAGCTTCACTAGAGCAGCCTTAAGACACCTTGGTGGCCATCAGCCCCATCGCTCAGGAGCTGCGTTTAACCTGAGGGTCTGGGCCCTGGTCTCTGCCCGAGCTACGTTGCAGCTGCGTGATGACCCCTTTGATCCGGATCCCGACTGACTGAGCAGACTGACGTCCTGGTTTGATCTGCCTCATCACTATGGATTTGCCTGGAGATCTGGACTCACGGCTGAGCCTGGCTTCTGTCCCTGGACTTGCTCTGCCCTTCTTGTTCAGGTAGTGTGGGACCGCCCCGCCTGGGGTGAGGCCACGATGAGAGTTCAAATAACTGTTCTGCCAAATATGCAATGCTAGCAGGGTTTTGTAGATGCTTTCATATATATATAACATTTTCCATAACTAGTGATAAAATATAAAACTGAATTATAGTAACTGAAATAACTGCTTTTATTCATGAAAACACTCAAAAATTATTCAAACGTTTTCTGTTGTTTATTTAGCTACAAAATGGTAAGGTATGTTGCCTGGAGACAATCAAGGTCAGATAGTTCAGTAAGCAAGGCCAGAAATAGTGTGTTCCTATATAGATTAATAGGAAATTGTTTTTATCTCCTACCTCTCTTGGTAACACTGATCAATTAAAGTCAGTAGCACAGAAGTTTAGAAGTGCAGCTGCAAGGAACTGATTCAAGAATTTTGGCTTCTGGATCTGTCCCTCTGTCATCAGCTGAGAATGATCCTTTGGGCTTAGACTCACTGCCAGGGGTGTCATCTGGTAGAGGAAATATTGGTTTTACAGCAACTGCTGAAGCATGAAGTGACTGGTAGCAGTAGCTGCCCAAAAGGGAAATGCACATACTTGTTGCAGAATAGGGAGGGGGTGGTGCACAGAATCCTCAGTTGTGGGGGAACCCAGGAGATCCTGATGACAAACATCTGAATTCGAGACAAGCCTACCTGAGATAACACTGATTCCTGTGAGGGACACCTAAATATTCAAGGAGGGATTACTGAATGCACAGAGAAAAGGCCTCAGGCTTTGGTGCAGGATTACATTTTATTTTTAAGCAAAGGATGTGGTCATATGATGAGACCCAAGACTCTGCTGAGCTGGAAGTAATCTACTACCTAGTTGGTGTTGATGTGTGGATATACTAGAGCATCTTGAAAGACTTCTACACATCCAGCCTGTCTCTGTATGGTCACTTTTCCATTGTGATAGTGTCTGAGGATCTGGGAGTCATAAATATAGGTGTGGTGGTTAGGACTCCCAAGGACAACATTAGCTGTTATTTTTTGTTCTATTTTCTACTTCATCTCTCCTACATGCACATCCTTCAGAGTTCCTGGGGGAGGTATGCTTACTTCTTTCTTCCATAAACACAGTATGTGCTAGAAGAAGGGGCTGGGTGCAGGGATATTATAGGTGTCTGCAGCAAGGATATGGCTGGCTAGTGGAACTCCCATTTGATTATCTCTTACTCTATTTCTGCAAAGCAACATGAAGCATTCAGATTACAGAGCTAATGACCTGAATATCCTTCCTTCTCTGAAGACTTATAAATATATTATTATTATTTTTAACAGCACAGACAGTCTTTCTTCATTTCTCCCGTTCTACTCTGTAAAGTGTGGTCAGACCGCTGGGATATAAGTGCTACCTCATTCACGTTGGACTGGAATGATCAAGCCTTTTAAAGACTTAAGGAACTTGAAGTTATTTAACTACTCAGCAATGTTTCCTTTCTTCTTTCTTACTCAGGACAACAAAGTTAACAGAAAATAAGTCTTTTCTTCAGGTGAGTGAGAGTTGGCATCAACTCAGAAAGCTTAAAATATTAATTTGGTAACCTTATGCATGCCTGTACCTGGGCATAAATTCAGGAAGCTAGATGTGCTCTAGGTATATATTTCTGTAACAGAGCCTTTGCTGTGGCAATAGCCAAGCAGGCTTGATGTGCTGGCTGCTTAGAAAATTATTTATATATGTTCTTTCTTTGACATCACCCTATTCAGCTTAGGGTGCTAACCTGTTCACAGCTTTGGTCCTGCAAATAGGAGACATATCAATCCATTGACCTCATTGAAGTGTTTGATATAGACACTGGAAAATAAAGATGATGAGTTTGTCCTTATGAACGTTTTTGACTTGGAATCAGGCTGTAAGCAAGGAGTGCCAAATCAGTAATTTTAAACACTTTATGTTTGGCATCAACTGCACTAGCAAGAAGTGATGATCAAATGGTCTTTTCAAGGTTTTGACTTTGGTTTTGATGCTCCTGTAATTCAACATCTCTCTTTTTGTCAGCTATCTGTCCTCTAAACATTTTTTTCTTTTCTAAAGTTACAGCCATGAGAAGTCTAACCAAGCCATGGGAGAGAAAACCAAATCCTCCCTCATTCATGAACTAGAGATAAGTTGAAAGAATCATAGAATAATAATTTAATACTATCCTAATTCATTTTAGATTTTGGTAAGCTTCTACTTTTTATGTGCTGTTCTTTCACATACACTTAAAATGTCTTGAAAGTTATATAGGTATTTGAAAGTATTTTTCCTTCTGTTAGCAGTGTATCTGGATGAAAAAAAAAACAGGTCAAATTTCTGGACTGTGCAATGCTTTTTCTTCTGTTTATTTTATATGTTTTTTCCAGTGATTGAAACGGGAATTTTCTCCAGCTTGCAGACAGACTATAGATAAATGCCAGTATACATTTTTCTTTGCAGCTTAGCAAGGAAGAAAGTTAGTAACTGGGATGTTAGTGATGCTTAGAAATTTTAAACTGGAAAATGTACCTCAAAATTTTGATTTTTTCCACTGGGAAAAAAACAACAACAACAAACAAACAGCTATTTATTCTGAAGGCTGTTGTCAAATCTGTTTTCTCCCCATGTATCACAATCACTTCTGGTGTACTAAATTTAAGGAATGTGGAAAAGGAATCAGAACTGAGAAGCTGTAGTACTAATGCTTGCTCCTTTGAGATAATACAGGGCCTTATGAAATGGATAAGTTAGAGGCTTATGGTTTCTCTAGTCTTCTGTTTTTTTCAGATCTCCACATGCGGATGCAGGGAGGGAGAAAACACAACTAAAAACACAGAAGAGCTGCATAAGTAGCAGAAGCTTTTTATAAGGTGAGCCTGGCATCTCTTCACCCCATTAGCTAGAAGGGAAATAACTAGTGAAAATAAGGAAATGCAGTAGAACAGCTTCACAATGTTTGAAAATGAAATTTTGTATCAAGAGTCAAGCAGATGTAATGGTAGATATTTCACCTCAAAACATGGCCAAAGGAAGAGATGTCTGGAATAATGTCTGAGAAACCAGAGTAATAGTGCAATCCTCTTTGGGATGCTTATTATATGTATTGGAAATTTTGAAAAACCCTGAACATTCTGGAATGAGAATTAAAATAACTACCTGCTGCTATTCAGGAGAACTGAAAAAGCCATAATAATGCACATCATGCTGCCTGTGAGTGGGACACATTTCCCATTTGGTGAATTCAGTTTAACCACTGACTTCTTAATGCTGTATGAAAGGAAGTTATTTGCTTCTTCTAAAGAGTGAATAGAACCACCTTTTCTTGTAACTTCATCCATTGTCACATTGGCAGACAAAAATATCAACTTTTGTTTTCAGTCTTTCAAGTTCGCCTGCCTGACCTGACCCAGAAAATCAAGACTCTATTTTATTTGGTTCACATCCACTATTATTACCTCCGTTTCAGTGTTATTAGTCATATAATCATCCTCCATGTTCAAAATCTATCTGAAAACCAGGCAGTTCTACTGCTGATTTTTATTGGCAGTAGGGCAGCAAATGCTTGAAGTATCACTAAAGCCTCCTGCCATCTTGTCTTATTTTCTGTAGATGCACTATTCAAAGAGCATTGCCCCTACTGTTTACCCTCTGAATGGAAAGGCATTTATCAAAGTAGAGGTGTCCTCTTTGCTTGGTATTCAGCCAACACTTCATTTTTCTTAATGCTTTATGATAAGGACATCACTCTGAGCTCAATGAGATCAAGAGGAGTTGAGCCAGAACCTTCCAAAGCCCATGACAACACCGTGACTCAGTGTGACAGAGGGTCTGTATCAGTGATGTCATGAGGGCTTTGACATGGCAGCAGACAATCAAGATAAAGCTGCTACAGAGCACAGCACCTTTCTATCAGCATAGCCCACATGAGCTCAACAGATCTTCGATCTAAAATATGTCCAGCAAGCTAAGGACGCTGCTCCAATAAATGATTTTTATCTGTGGAAAGCTGAAGCTCTGTTCTACTGACTTCACAGAGTTTGTTCTCAGATCAGAGCTGGATGATGAAAGTGGTCCAATAACTTGGTAAAGACCAAATCCTGACATTGACCCCATAAAAAGACCAGGTAGTCCAGTAACAGTAATCAGTCTAACAAGGCAAAACTTGCCGTATCCCTACAACTTCTAATTGAAATCAAGATGCCTTGAGGTTTTGCCTCTTAACTAGTGTGTGTATTAGATTTAAAAAGTGTGTGTATTAGGTTTACGTGGCAAGGTTTTGATAGTAGGGGGGCTGCAGGGGTGGCCTCTGTGAGCAGAGCCCAGCAGCTGCCCCACGTCAGACCAGAGCCTGCTCCGGCCGGCTCCAAAAGGGACCTGCTGCTGGCCAGAGCCGAGACAGGGAGCGACACTGGTTGGGCCTCTGGGAGAGCAGTTAAGAAAGGGGAAAAAAATGCTGAGACACAGCAGTTGAGAGAGAAGTGAGAACCAGCCTTGCAGACCCCAAGGGGAGTGCAGCAGGAGGGCAGGAGGTGCTCCAGGTATGCAGCAGCAGTTCCTCTGCGGTCTGTGGAGAGGCCCCTGGTGGAGCAGGCTGTCCTGCAGGTCACTTGTCGTCTTGCAGGTCACTCTGTGATGTAAGTCAGGAGAGGGTCAAATACGTGCCTTAGGAAGTTTTCTCCAATGATTTCCAGCAAGTAGTTTTATTGTTCTGAGTGAAACATTCTCCCTGCTTCCCTGACTAACCAAAAAATTGGTTGAAGTATTTCCTACATTCTTTCTCTGGTCATTTCTTCTGTCCTGATGGTTCAACTTGTCCTCCCACCTACATCATCAGCTGTACAGAATCTGTTCTGTGGTGGGCTGAGCAGGAAACTGGATCATTGAACTCAGCTAATTAAGAGTGATCTTTTAAAGAAAGAAAATATAAGACCACAATGTGCCAAAATCAGTTGTGACAGATGGCATCTGTTTTGCCTGTCCTTAATTTTGTGTCCCTTTGAAAAGTCTCAGTAAGCTAAAACCCTCCAGAAAGACATAGAAATTGCTCCTTTCTTAGGGGATCCATTGTAAAAAATCCCCAAACAGCATTTTAAAGAAAGGTTTAAGAATTTCTGGATGATGTTGATAACTGAATTATTTTTAGCCAAACTGCAGCATGGGCAGCTTGGTTATAAACCCACTTCAGAAGAGGGTAGGTTAGAAGACAAACAGTGGTAGCATCCAGGGCTTACCTGGAAGTTTTGTATTGCTTCTAGAGTAATGTTGGATTGCTACTGGAAGCCAGCTGAAGGAAGTCAAGTGTAAGCAGCTATTGCAGATATATCTGAAAAGAGCTTAAAAGTAGACTCACTGAGCAGTATAAGCTTACCTCTACTCAAGCACCTGATGCTGGTGAGTGATGATGAGTACTGTCATTAAGGAGCGTTATTACTGAACAAATTCCTACTAGAATTTTAGATACTGTATTGTATTTAGTTAAGGTATTTTTAGCCCAATTCATGCCTTAAATGCGTGACTCATATCATATGATATAGGCTCATATCTTTGAAGTAGATGCAAAATTATATGGGAAGTCATAAGAAAAACATGTTTTTTTTTGCTGAAGAGAAGTCTTGAAATAAACTGGAACTTTTAAGAGATTAAAAGACTAATACTTTGTGGCTACATACATTACGGGAATCTGGCAGAGATGATGGAACTGAATAGCATCAAGTCACAATCATTTCTTAGGACAGGACAAGGTCTACTAGTAAAGTAAAGGTGATATAAAAATACATTTTTTTCCTCTCATATTTTGCAGGTACTATTTTTTTCTCACTCATCCCTCTTTTTAATTTTTGTTTTCTTTTTTTTGCAACGCGAGAGCAAGGTGATCATCTACCACCCAAACTGCCCTATGATCAGAGTCTGTAGGCTGGCTAGAAATTCTTCTAAATTCACAGAAGTTAATTCAATTTCCAGAGAAATCTCTGTTTTCTGCTCTTCTACTACATTTACAAGTCAGTTCTTTTCAATTCATGGGCTGATTTCTGCCATGTATTGCTGATACTCAGCTGGTTTCATGCAGTAAGAGAAGGGCACCTGATGGTACTCAGGGTGCACCAACAGCATTCACCAAGGTTGGCGAGTTTGGAAAGCTGCAATATCTCAACTACTTTGTGGTACTTTTGCATCCTTTGCATAGGGATTTTGTTTCATAAGAGCTTTGTGAGAGCTATTTTATTTTCTTTATATTTCTTCATAATACAGCATGATAGGACTTAGAAGTTCCAGGTAATGCCCTTATGGAAATAATCAACAGTATTACTTTGCACTTCTGTACTTTCTAGGCAGTTCGTGCTCCCACTTCTGCTTTTCAAAAAAGAAATAGAATGGTTAATATCTCCATGTTACCAAAAGAAAAATGAAGGAAAAGAGGTTTATTATGCAGAGTCACACAATGTGTCTAGGGAAAGCAATGGGCAGAACTCACATCACCTGACTCTAAACTGATCACCCTTTTCAGTTGCAATGCTGATGGCATGTGGCATTTGCAGAGTCCTTCTTCTGCTTCTCCGATGCCATGGTTAGGGCTCACTGCATTTCCAAATGTTAGATGGGAGGGGGAGGCTTGGAGACTCCTGCTTGCACCTTGCTATTTCCACTTCTTCTCATAATAACTCACAAAAGATTCAAGCTACAACATATGTGAGGTGGAATATGTGGCTCCAGACTACTGTAACACCCTGACCGAGAAATTGATAGGATGTCACTTCCTAGGATGTAATTTCCAATAATCATATATCTTCTGTTTACCTCCCTCTTAGTGATTTACTGTGTAAAAACTCCCCACCATATATCTGTAGGGAGCTTCTCTGCTCACCTTGGTTTCTGCCTTTCAAGATACTGCACTGCATGATGATAAGCTTCAGAGAGAAATGACTACTGTCGACAAACCCAGTCATCCATGTTGTACATTGCATTACCTAAATCCCAGGGGAGTGTCTATCTGCAGGTGAATGCTGATGGCAGAATCCATTTAGAGAAATGGCTGGTGTTACTCTGTTTATTTGCATACAGAAGTATCTGTAAAGAATCCTATTATTCTATTCCCATATTTTTTTCCTGACAATCATTCTCTGAGGATAGAAATAAAAATGACTGTTAAAAAGCTATGAAGTACCTTACGAATTTATTTATTTTTCTTGAAAAAAATACTTTTATTTCCACTATGTAGATAATAAATGAAAAGGGAACAGACTAAAACTGAAAGTAGGGAAAAAAAAAAAAGGTAATTTAATTTTGCAGATAATTTCAACATTTATGGTTTGGATTTCTTTTCTTCATTCGGTATAAAAAAATCTATCTTTTTAATTCTCTGTGAAAGAAAATGGAAATGTGGACTCTGGGAGCCCTCTGTCACTGGCTCAGAAGCAGTCCACCTGGTGGTTTTCCCCAGAGCCATGAAATACTAAAGTCTCAGGAACAGTCGATCTGTCTTCTCAGGAGCTGTTCAGCTAAATCCTCAGAAAACTGGTTGCTGTCCAGCAAACTCCCTTAGCACTCTGGTAGAGTTTTGTTATCTGTGTATCTCATTTAAAACTCAAGGAAAAAAATCTGTAAAAAAAAAAGTTCAAACTTGCTACAAAGAGAAATAACTTTGTATATTTAATTAAGTCTTAAGAACAAAATAGTCATCATACAGACAAAAACTGAAGGAGACAAATTCTGAAGTACATTAACACTCCTTTATACCATGTATCCTGTGCAAATAGGCATTAATGGGGTAACAAACTGCTTCCAGAGAAACAGACTTGGATCATATGGAATTTTTGACTGTGAAGATATCTTCTTTAGGACTTCTCACAATGTAAAGGATGTGTCAGGGTGAGAGTGGATAACAGGGTGAAGGGAATGAGCTGGGTCTAGAGAATGTGGTTATTTCTACTTTGTAGAGTCTGAGCTCCTGAAGGAAAATACAGAAATACTACACAGATGCCTCTCACTGCTTCAAGCAGAGAGAAAGAATTGAGAGGTAAGGCCTTCATTTCCAGCAAACATAGAGTTATTGTTTTTTAGGGAGGGAAAGGAAGAAATTTTCAAGTCCTTTAGGGTATTTACACCCAGCTGATATCTAGCCTGCCTATGTATAATGCTTCATTAAAAGTCTAATTTCTAATGTGTACAGAGTCATGAAGATTACAATTTCAATAAAAGCTGTAGGCTTTTTTCTTCCCTTTAGCTCATATATTTTAGATGTTTCTCAGTGGCATGAGATTCAATTAATTAATGTCATGCAATGAGGTAAGTCAAACCTTGTTTGCCAGGCTGGGCTTCAAGCTTGACTTCCATCATTTCTTCTTCTTGAAGGCTATAAAGGACACTATTGAGCATTCTCCAAGCTGCTGATGTCTATTATTTGCAATAGCAGCTTGAGAAATAAACTTTCCTGGACAGTAGTATATGACAGTAGTATATATTCTCTTTAGTGGGTCCTCTTATTCCCTGCTATTAAGCAGACACATACTTTGTGTTTCTAACAGAATTTACTATTTTAGTTTAAAAGCTTTTTGGTTTATTATTATTATTTTTATTTCAATTGATGTTGTCATTGTAGCTCTCGGGGGAAGTTTCCTATGTGACCCACATGCCCCCCAGAAGTACTCACATCAACACTTGCCTTCACTGTGCAAATATGGCTGTTTATTATTGTCAGCTTTAGTTAATGGAATACTAGATTTGAACAAAGGTTTGGACTACAGAGTAATTGACTTTGCATACTAAATATGTTGAGGTAAGTCAAAGTAGGCATGAAATAGAATATGAATATAATCTCCAGCTGTTTCTGGATATCTTTATACTGAACTCAGTAAGACTTTGTGTGAATGCAAGGCATTTTGCAAAGCGCTGAAAAAAAATGTACTTAATTCATGATGAAGTAGAGCAGCTCATCACTGCTGGTGGACATAGATATTCCACTCTGGAGAGGCTCTGGCTCCTTTGAAGGTCATTTGGTTCTCTCTTGGCAGGAAAAAACAAATGCTTTTGGAACCTTCTTTGTGAGGGAGCAGAGCTGCCGAAGCTGCTGTCTCCAGCTCAGGAGTGCTGGAAGCACCAGGGGCCTGGACTGCCACAGTGCACTGAGCCTAAGAATTAAAATTTCGCAGCCTCCTGCTTCCCTGCTTGCTTCATAGTCCTAGTGGAGGGTTGCTGAGACACCCAGGTGGTGAGCCTGCAGCAAATATTAGCAAAGGCTTGGAGGAAGCAATTGCATTTGAGGTTGAAACCCCCCAACCGAAAAAAAAAAAAAAAAAAAAAAGGGCTGTAAATGACTGCCTGAGGACGGTTATTCACATCATTAGACTTACTGCCCTGTGATTCTGGCATCATTCTTGACTTCCACAAATTCTTGTGCCAATCTTAGCCATGAGTATCTAAGTCGAAGCACTGTTAGCAACATCTGCCATCAGTACCCAGCATTGCACGTGCTAACCACATAACGGAATTGCACATGGTAAGGAACAGATGAGCTGAGCTGCAAGGCTTGCTGGGGATTGGATTAATGCTTGTATAATTTTATTTTCATTATTCAACCAGCTGAGTGGCCACATCCATTTAGTGAACAAATGAGACAATTTATAACCTTTGGTGGCTAAACATGTATTTTAACCCAGCTTTTACCACTATAGCCAAGTTCGTTGCTGCCTGATCTTCTCATTGTGCTTGTAATTAATATCAGACTAAAATACGACATGAATCAAGCAGGGTTTGAATTTGGTTTCCCTTTTTTATAGCCTGAAAGTTACTCAGAGTTTGAGAAAGAGAACATACAATTCTGTTCCTCATTCAGCCTGTAGGTATCTAATACTGTTGTCCTGTGGTAAATGTGTGAAGAATCACTTTTAGCAGGTGTACTTTGCAAGTACTCTTGTGAAATACTTCTGTTTTCTGAGGGTGAAAAGTATGTACAGGGATTATACTGCGTTCTGCAGGAGATATGAAACTTTGCCAGCCCAACATAAGTAATAAACCTAGAAGGAGGATCTGCTGATCCAGAAAATGGCCTGGTCTGAAGGAGGTTAATTCCCAGCCGGCAGTAGGGGTGTTTGGCAAGGTGCTCCCAGCTGGGAGCTAATTAGATGCCGCTCAGCCTGCTAGGGTCTCCAGGTGGCAAACGCGACACATCTCATGTCACTGTCACACCTCAGCAGTCCCGTCACACATTTCTGCACCTCAGAGGGATCTCTCACATCTGGCTGAGCTGTGGGAAGGCTGAAGAAATTTTCCTTCAGCTGTGCCTTTCGGTTTCAGGAATCAGATGTGGGCCGCGTTAAACTCATCGCTGCTGCCTCCTCTTTTATTGCTCCCTCCGCTGGATTACGATGGCCAAGGAAGAGCGTCTCGGTGGGAGATGCAGGCATTGCTGCAGGATGTGTGGATGTGGATATGCAAGCTTACAAACTAACACTGATGAAAGGAGCACAATTGGATGTATCTAGCTGTGCCTACATTGTTGGATCCAGAGGCACCAGAAAGCTGAAACATGGTTCATACCCTGTGTCCACAACGCCGGTTCTGAGATGCAGGTAGTCACTTATGCTGTAAGTTCATTGCTGCTTGTGATGTGAAGGCATGCTGGAAGGAGCTTGGGATGAGGCCTCTGCTGAACACTGGGAAGTGCGAGATAGTTGCACGGCACTGCGAGCGATCACGGCGCGCCTGGCTGTGTGCTCTGTAAGGTGGGATGTGGGGAGTGGCGGGGAGGGCTTGGGTGGCACGGCCCAGCTTTCTCTCCCACTATCCATGAAAGCTTATGATGCCAGAAGTTGTGCCAGGGACTGGGCAGTCTGTATGGCAAAGCAGTTTGGATGTCGATGCAAAATGTAGTTTAGGAGAATCATACAAGGTTTATTGCTTTTAAAGAGGGAAATTAAGAAGACACAGCTAAATAGAAGGAAAAAAAAAAAAAGAAGGAGAAGGAGGAGGAGGAGGAAGAGGAGGAGGAGGAGAAGAAATGATTCAGGGGACACAGGAATTGCCCTGTATGGCTTGGACTTCTAAGCTAAATGGGACTGCCAAAGTGAAAATCAGCTAACCTGCATTCAGTTTGCAGACACTGCACACTTAGTCACAACTTAGAGTTTCAGTGGACACTAATGCTGCTAAGGATATCTGAAAATAAGGCTGCTGTGGTTTAAGAGCCTAATTGTGAATTTAGAAGTCTGACCTAAATTTGAAAATGCAATCCTCTACAACAGGGTGTCTTATACTTGCCAATGACATCTGTGAACGTTTCCAGTAACGGCTCTGAAATAGCTTTCCTCATTACCTGAAGAGCTCAGTAGACAGTCAAATGGTATTCATCAGATAAATTATTCAAAATATTCCTTGTCAAATTTCTAGTACATTCTTCATGCATTTTTTTTTTAATTATCAATTTGCCAGCTCTGGCTGTTTTGGTGGTCCAGCTTTTCTTGAGAATTGAGAGAGGGAAGCTTTCTACCAACATCAGTGGTCATTGTACCCATTCAGTTTATGGCCAGTCAGCGCCTCTGAAAACTGCAGATTAAAGACAATCTGTTCTTGCATAGCTGGAACAGCAGGAATCGACTCAATAGGTGGCTGAACAGCTCAAAGCAATACTAAACAGTAATGAATTTGTTTTGCTGCAGAAAGGTGAAGGATCAGGGCTACATCTACCTGGGACATACGTGGAACAGAAACTTAGGGGAATACTGTGAGCTGCCTAGAGACGCAGAGTGGGATTTTGTGTGTGTGCACACATTTCCTTCTTTAGTATTCTCACTTTATCTCACAAAAACAGTTATTATTTGAGCTGGTTTGGGAATACGCTGGTGCCAACACATTTTCCTTAAGTAACCATGGTTCAACTTTTGTGAAGTTTGCTCCTTTTTTTTTTTTTTCACTAAACCCTTTTGAATCTGATATGCTTTACAGTCACCTTCCTTTTTCTTGCATTGCACATACACTGATTTTCAACGGGGTCTTTCCCTGTTTGGGGTACTAAATTTTATAGGATTTTTACAAGATTATTTGCCTCACTAGCTCTTTAAGGGAAAATAGCACTGCACTTTTAAAATGAGAGGTGTTTGAATGTTGTCTGAACACTATGTTCAACATCCTGTTTCCTCTACAATAATATTTTCATTTTCTTTCATTTTCATTGATTTTTTATTTTTATTTTTTTTTTGGCCTATTGTTGCTGTTATTAATTGCTTAGGCAAGTATAGTTCTGCAAAATTGAGTTGAAAAAAGTGAAAAGCTTCTCCCCTAGGAAAGAGAGAGAACAATTACCCTTCCAGAAACAGCTGGGGCTACAGCGGAGGAAACCTGGCCCTCCCCCTGGTGGTGTGAGGCCACATCGCTGGGCTGGTCAGGCACAAGAGCTCTTCTCCCACCACGGGCAGACGGAGCAGTGGGAAAAGAGGCTCCATGACCCAGCGGTAGGCCCTACATTTCAGATAAAAGGGGCAAATGCTCCCCCTAAAGGCAGTCCACTGGTTCAAAAGGCCATCTGGTCATATTTTCAAGAACTTCTTCACAGTTTAAATTAAAATAAAGAGGATAACGTTTTGTCTTATTTCATGATTCCATGCAGTCTTACAACAAGCGTCTTAGAAATTGTCTGTGAAGAAGTCCTAGACAGTCTGTGAATTAATTAAACTTTGGTCTGGATCCTAACTTAACAGAGGAATAAGCTTCTAGTTTTTTTTTTATAATTAAGCATAATTATCATATTTTACTTATGCAAACCATATAATCATATGTAAGCAGCTGAGACTGTCTTTCCTTAACTCAAACTATTAACATTTCAGCAATAATAATGCTTTAACCTAGTAAGACTAAATCCCAATCCAGCCATAGATTTATGCTAATAATTAAGAAGTTCTTAGGCATTTCACATTGTTAGGAGTCCAATGCAGCAAAAATGTTAATATTTTAAGAGTATTTAGAAGACAAGTGACTATGATATTCTTCTATAAATATTTTAATGCCACATCACATTTTTCCTTAATATTAAAGTGTCTCACAGAAAAGAAAATAATTTCTATTATTATTAATGTGCATGTGTATCACGCTAGTTTTACCTACCTAATACAACCTGTGTTACTTTTGTATTATTACATAGCTATAGCTATAAGAAAGTCTAACTAGCTTTTTTTTTTTGTTGTTGGATTTTGCCAATGCAATTATTTTGTACTTCAGAGAAGAGAAAAGGAAAGGTGCCTCCAAAAAGCACTAGTTACAAATTTGTATGGAGCAGCAATGCAAAAATTCTTCATAATCAGGCTGCATTCAGTGCTAATCAGGAATAGCTCATATGGGAGCACAGCTTTTAATTCCTGTATCCAGAGGACCTCATTCTTTTCTGACATTAGTATAAATTACAAGATTCGCAGGTTTTTTTTTGGATTCTTTTTCCCCATTGGAAAACAAAACAAAACAGAATCATGGTTGCAAATGAACAGAGTTCCTAAGAAATCAAAACTGGTGTTTCTAAGAAGAAAAGAAACCCAGCATGTTTAGATCAGCAGAAGACTTCAGGGCACTCCACTAGGCAGCTTCCACTAGCCATCACTTTAAAGCTCTGAGCAGAAATTTAACAGAAATTTGTCTCATACATAAATGTCTGAACTCTGCTGCTCTATTCTGCATTAGTGATGTCAGGCTGGGAAAGAAATTGGAGAAAGAACAGAAAAGCCTCAAAAAAAAAAAAAAATGTTGGTCCACCATGAATGCCTGAAGTTTTTCCCTTTAAGACTGTGGCTTTAGCGAGTATATACATATGCTACCTTTTAGCAGAGCAATCCCACCCAGCTCCCATTAGAGCCTGCAGCTGCAAAGCAGAGACCATGACTTGAACTCTGCTGCCAGTGGGTAGCGATTGCAGGGATCCAAGCATGGGGACAGTGTGTTCGCAGTAAGCCACGTTGCTGAGCAGATGGGGCGCTTTATTTCGTTCCAGTTGGCACAAAGAATGCTTGCAGCTTGGGGTAAGGCAGAGACACTTTCAAGCTCAGCAATGCCTACAATAATCCTCAATTCCAGAGGAGGAAAGTAGGATTCGCAATCAATAACGCCTGAGATAGGTGTTACGGTAACCAACCTTAATCTTGTTAAAATGAACACTGAAATAAAAAAAATACGCTGGATGGAAGTACTGTTGCTGGAGATATAGGGAGCTATAGTAATTCGGGAAGCTGGTGAACCATGGTGGTTTGCAGTTCATTTCCACACACAGTAGATAATTACTTCATTTCCAAGCTTTGGTTAGAAAGCCACTGAGGGAATCGATAGCGAGTCTAGTCTCCAGGTGAAGCGCGTTCACTTTTAAAGTGTATTTTAAGTGTAACCACTGCAAAGTGCTTCAGTGCACAATAACGTTTTCACTGGGTGTCAAAACTGTGTGACTGAAAAGCAGGATAGGCATTGTGAAGGACAAAGGTAATGTTATATAACTTACATTTTTTTGTCTTGCCATTATTTCAGTTGTTACTTGGGGGGAGGAAAGAATATATCTTTTGCATATTTAAATACAGAATACATTAAAATGCAGGCTAAATAGAAAAATACTCTGTCCTCATTAAATACTGTTTTTGTGTGTGTTTTGTTTTGTTCAAAAACTTATTTATAGTGAAATGTGAAAGAAGATTATTAAAAACACACATTTGTATGCTATGAGTAATTCACAATAATTATGTTCTTAATGGTCAGTTGAAATCTAGCTGGCACACACAAGAAATTTCATACACATTTAAATTAAAAGTGTATTTAAAAGTTATTTTGAAAATGAATCAGTTTTACCTATAGCTGCATTTGTAAATAGATATTAAGCTTTGCCTAAGTTATCTAGGCTTAAGGAGATAATGCTTGGTTTAAAAAAAAAAAAAAAGATACAGTGTCATCCTAGGAAAGTACTGTGCTGTGGACCACAAAAGTATCTGGAAAAGCTTCATGATGCAGCCCAATTTTATTCTATTTGAGAAAAGGACTCAGCATCAGGGAAAAAAAAAGTTACAGAGCAAGCATTACTGTGTGGCTCAGGAAACCTCTTCATAACAGCTTAATTCTAGCTGCTGCATGAACACACTGTCTCATACCATGTCTGGACAACTGCACGGGGTATCAGTGGATGGAGAGAAGCAGTTTGTTCCTCTGTTTATTCTTCCTGGCACACTCTGCAAGCATCCAAGCAAACAGCTTAATCGGGGTAACTTTGGGACTCTGGACTATTCACCCTCTAATAGCTTAGGGTTTGCCAGGTCATTGAGGTGCCCTATTCGTGCATGGGGTCTGAGTTGCAGTAACACAGGAACTGTTCCAGTGACTCGGTGACTGCCTTAGCTTTTACCCAGGGCAATGGATACAGTCGAGATATTTATTTTTTAATGGTTTTACTCATGGGACAGGAATTGATTGTTCAAAATCCAATGAACCTGAATCTGGAGCCAGAATCTGGTTCCTAGGGAGTGAAATTTTAAGTGGCTGGTGTTTTCGTTTTGTATTTTAATGCCTCTTAAGTCAGGGTAGTTCTATAATAATATGTAGAAATATTCAATTCTAAAAGATCTAACACCAAAACTGATTTACTGAACTATCCATTTTCCTGGCTCTGATTAAGGGAACACATCCAATTACATAAGTATATTATTAATGCTCATCTGTAGTGTAGTAGAATTAAAATTGCAATGCCTCCCAATCACAGTCTAAACTGTGCAGTAATCAAGCATGAATTTAGCAAGTTCATTTTTCCATTATGCTGTTTTCAACACAAAGTTACCATATTAGCATATGGTACCATAACACTGCAGTTCAAACCAAATGAGTGTTGGGCATAGGGAGTGCACGAGAGTGCTTGCAGTAGGTATAAATGGAGGTCACCTTTGAGGTGCTGTCGTCCATGCCTGGGACCACACTTTCCTTTCATCCTTTTTAAAATGGAAGATAACAGGATGTGGTTGCAAATCCCTAAACGGTAACATTTACTGAAATGAACAGTAGAAACAGCCTAGTTAATAAGCTCGCTATTTGAAAGTTTTTACATTTCCAGTTTCATCTCCCACTTGACTCTTCCCCTGACAGACCTTATCAAAACTGGACTCAAATTATACCACTGCATTGAGTTCAAAATTCCAGCAAAGTGTCCTGAAGTCTAACAATTCAAGTTGTTCCTTTAAGTTCGTACCACTGTATTTAAGTATCAAATTAGAGGGGAGGGAAAAAAAGTGAGTTTTGTTTTTTCTCTGTATTTCTGTGTAGCAAAGTATTCCTAAAATGATACATTGCAAACAAAGAAAGTTTAGCTTTGAAATAATAAAGTGTCCTTTGCAGTGTGCCAAGGTTTAAAAGTAATTATTTATTGTTATATAATTTCATTTTTTCCCTTTTTTCCCTGACTTGATCAATCTTTTCTTTTTACTTTTTCTTCACTCATTTAGATAAAAATAGGCAAAACTGTGAAAATAATCCATCCTCTGTCTGTCATTCAAGCTTTTATGATATGCATTGCATTAGTAATTTTACCTACTGCAAAATCTTTGTTTTTTAGCTAAGATTAGCTAGGCTTCAAAGTACTTACAAGGCTAATAATACAGACTGTCCTTACATAAGCAATCTGCTCATCTGTGAGGAATATTTTTACAAGTTTGTTATAACATAGGACTGTTTTTCTCTAACTGAGCAGTCTGCACTAGTATTATGCCATCTCTTGAGAATCTTTTCCATAGCAGCAACCATGCAGAAAGGTGAGGTATAGTCACAATTCAGAAGGTACATCTGTATTTGAGACAGGAAGAACAAATCCTCTAATAGAATCTTTGGCTAAAATCCAGTTAAATAAACAAAAACAGATTGCAGTAAAACTTCAGAAGAAAAAAAAAATGTTTAAAGAACAATATTTTGTACTGAACAGACTAAATTTAATTTTACTGAAAAAAAAAAAATAAAAAATAGTTTTTACTTCTACATTGTGCTGGTAGACAATGACAGTTCCCATAGAGTTTATTCTCCGTCACTTTGCTAATGTTGGCTTAAAAAAAACAAATACAGGCAGGTGCTAACCTATCAAATAATAAATGAAGACATGCCAAATTGCATAACTAATGGCACTGTAAATTGAAAATAATAAGTTAAGGAATGAAAGTTTACATTTTGGGCTTTTGCAAAAGCAGACTGGCTTAATAAGCACTAATGAGTACTTAGGGGCTCAAATATCGTTGAGTATTTTACAACCATGAATATGCATCACGAACTACATACAAGATTAGTGATTTTTTATTTTTATTTATTTATTTATTTTGAAAATAGTAGCTGGATGTAAAAAAAAAAATCTGTTTCTAAAACTGAATCATTCATTTTCTAGCTTTTCCTTATAATTAAACTCACAGCAATGCTCCACGTTTTCATTAGAATGAGGTGAAGCTGATCAGGCAAAACAAAAACTGCCCGAAGTTTTTCATATCATTGTCTGAAATAAACATTTTCAAGGTCTTAAACCTAAAGTTTTTTGTTTGTCTGTGTTTTATTTTGATTTTTGTTTTTCTTCCAGAGGAAGTATCGCTCCTGAGATGCAATGGCAGTTGTTTCCCCGCTCTGTCTGAGTCTGACCAGGGATTTTTGCTGAGCAGTGCGTTCAGTGGCACACTCGTTCCTATGGCTTGCTGGACCAACGCATGATGACTACTTGGCTGGACCAAGAGATGACAAGGATTGGCATGCCGTGTGCACTTTCTGTAGAAGTGGCTCCTCCTTACACCTTTCTCCTTAGAATCATTCTGTTTCCCCTGTGCAAGCCTTGGGACTGTCAGTAAAGGAGGAAACAACAGCGGCTGAAGTTCAGAGCAGTGTACCTTACTCTTCTCTAGTCTTGGCTGAGTGCATTACGGACTGGTGGAAGTGCTCACTGTAATATGAACTAGCAGCCCAGGCTTCTGCTGGAAAGACACAAGTCCAAAGTAGCTAAATCTGACTTTTTATTGTATGCTAGCTGCTACTATGAGTTGAACAGTAGAAGAAAAGGGTGGGTGGAACAGTAAAAATAGGTTCTCCTTCTGCTCTATCGGTAACCCTGAATTCTCCTGGGAGCGTTTATCCTGTGGTCAAGTGGCATTTATCCAGCCAGCTAGAGCTGGAAATAAGCAGCTGAGTGACAGTAAAAAGTAGGGCATGATGGTTGTCGTTGATTCTTATTGTGAGGAGAGGTCAGTGGAGGAGAGGACAGATTAGCCAGCCATCACTATCAGTGCATCTCGGAGTGGTCAAGTAATTATGAAGATCTCATAACAGCATAAACCCTTTTCTGTCAGAACCTGTCTATGGAAAGGGGAATAGTGAGCTAGAACATAGCTGGCTTTCTTTGCATGTCTGTGTTTTATTTTGTTTTGTAGGATATTTTCACAAATGGGAAAAGAACAATCCAGAAAACCTATGGGTTTAGGGCTTTTTACATGTTTACATCCTCCAAGAAGACCCCAAAACATTACGTTAGGTTTTGGTATTTCTTCAATAATATTTGCTTACTTGAAACTACTTTTATCCTCCTGAGACAAGTTATAGGCAGAATAGTTTTAATAAGTTTTTATGAAGTCAGTGTAACAGTGAGAAACTTGATACAGCTCAGATTTGCAGCAGATCTGAAAAACACTCCTCTGACTTCAAATCAGAGACCAGTATCATTTACATCAGTGAAAATAGGCTGATTATGTCACTCAAAGAACCTGTGATCCTGAATAGAGATCAAACAGGACTATGATATGTAACAGGTAACTGAAGCTATGTAAAATCCTCAGCAAAAGGTTGTAACCGTGGATTGTTTTAGCTTCCTTAGTAAAGCGATTTTTTTTTAAGATGCTTTTAGCACTTCTAAGTGATTTCTGAAGAAACAAATGATGAATGTAGTTAACACTGCGTATTTGACCCATTATGTCAGAGACTACCAAGAAAGGATTACATCTAGATTCAGCCATGATTAATGAGAAAGAAAAACAATAAAAGAGGTAGTAGGATCCATCACGATAAAGACTGCAGTTAAGACAATGTCTCAAACTCAAAGACCTGATTACCTGAACAAGAATTTGTAAATTCAGGCAAAGTAGCCTATCAATTACTTTTTAATTTATTTTGGTATGCAATTTTGCATGTGTTCTCAGTTTCATTGTGTTATCTGGACATGTTGTGGTAAATTTTCGAACTTTGTTGATGTTAATGACAATCAGGAAGGTACAGCTGTGTGCATTTGTTTAACAATGCACTGATGCTGGTTTTTTTTTTTTTTATCATTCCAGGAAACAAAACAACAACAACAAAAACAAACATACAAACAAAAGCACCAAGAAATCCACCTGCAATGTAGAAGTAGGGCACCTGAATTTATTACATTCTTTACTCCTACCACTGTGTTTTTCATTGCAGGTTAACTATCTGTATGGTATATGTAAATAAAAATCTATAAAATTTTAATTTGAAGATGCTCATAAATGCTCACTGGAACTCTGATGTACAGGTATACACATTGGCTTTGTTACAGTGATACAAAAAGCTTAATTCACACATATCTGCAGTCCTGAAAGGTACTGACAAAACCTGCCTTGTCAGACTGAAACAGTAACATACATACTTATTCACAAAACACAGTACTTGGTACCTTTGCTGCTGTAAGTGAGCTGAAAACAAAGGATGATGGATAACATCAAAAATTTGAACATAGTATTGCACCTATCATATGTTATCCCCCTTAGTCCCACAGGATTCCAATACAGATACAATATGGTTTCCTACTTTAATATGAACACTGCAAAGCCTGCACCAGGGCAGTTTGATTGTATGATGCCATAAAGAATTCCTAACGGTGTAGGTGGCTAAAGGCATACATGTTCCATCCACAAGCAAGGAAACTATGTTTCAGTGAAACAAAGCACAGATTCTCCTGGATGGTGATATGGTGGCTGAATAGTATCCACATGTTGCTTTGAGCCTGACAAAACTTGATCGGTGAGGGTGTTAGGTTGTAAACCTGCATTAGTAAATGACTGCTAGTCATTTACTAATGGAAGCTTTCGTTTTTTTGTAATTCACAGTTTTCTTACTCTTCCTTGTATCTATAAGTTACTTAATTCGTTCTCTTTCTTGTTTCCCCATCCCCTCCCAGAAGTGCTTGAAATACTTGCTGAATTTAGAGGAATTTCACTTGTGTCCAGTGTATTCTCTACTTCTCAATTTTTATGTTTTCTTTTTGGCCTGAAGCTTGTTTCAAAAGTGTAGCCTGCGTATCTGATTATACTAATTTACAAAGTCATTGGCTGACTTAAAGAGATTGGACAAGAGATTAAATGTCTTTAGGTATTTCAAGCAATTGGGAAAATCTTTCTTTACTGTAAGTATTGGGGACTTTTATGTATTTAAACAATTTTGTTTGACACATTTCTAAAAATGAAGATAAAGAAAAAAATGAATTTCATTTTTTACATTGGGAAAGATATTTAGGGATACATTTTTGGGCATCTCCAGGATAAAGACAAGTTAGTAGCTATCATCTTTTCACTTCTCACTCCTTCTGCGAAGATATTCACAAGAACCGTACTGATAATATCACTGATGTTTATGTCTGGCCTGTTCTTTCATAGATAACAATTATAGAAGTGATGGGAAAGAAATAATAGAAACAGATGAATGGGCCTCAACTTGGATGGCACTGCTGGCAACGTAGCAAGACAATTTGCAGAGAGAAGTGCATCTACTTAATAGGGACAGAATTATGCAAAGCTACATAAGGGAAGATGAGCACAAAAGAAGAAAGCTCATAGTGTATTTACAGAGACTCACTCTATGTTTTTGGGGCTTGCTACTTATTTTTTTTTTTCTGTGTACATTCACCATAGTCTTTGCTACAAGTGCAAATCTACCATGTAGCAAAAAAATCTGTACAGTGCCCAGAGTGTGCTGGGGTCTCTGTAAGTAGCCCAGCAAACATGGTATCTGTTTGCAGGCATGGAAAGCAAAACACTTGCCATGTGAGACGCTAACATTTTTTAATGTTCTTTATGCGGCATGCATTTTTTACATGCATTTTCTGCCAAATCACTTTAAGACTTCTGTTCTAGCAGCATGCATATCCGGGCACAGCTTACTATTAGACCTGTGCAGAATAACTTGGTGGATAATTTTATTTCCTGGTTTGTGACCTACTTAAACTTAAAATGAGGCTTGGAGATGCATGTTTGTGGGTTTTTTTCCCCACATACACCTATGCTATGCAGAGATACTCCTAAATTTAACTTTGCTAAATGTTATGCAAATTCAGTGCATTTTACTCTTGGAGTCTGGAATAAGAGTTACTTTACTTTAAGCACACATTTTGCATAACAATATTAAGTTCCATATATTATCTTAAAATGCAAAATGTATAAATCTATGTGGCTGCAAAAGCATAAGCAGAACATATTACTCTGATAAAAGGAAAACATAGTCCCAGCAGAGTACAGCAACTGTATATTAATAAAGTCCACTGGTAGCTTTGTTTCAGGAAAAAGAAGTTAACTTTAACATTTCTGCTTTAATTTATGAAGTATGATGAAATATTAAGCAATAATGCTCTGTAGAAGATAACATTTAATACATGGAGATATTCACATTTTTATCATACTAAGCTAAAAGAAAAGCCATAACATTTTCAAATTTATAATGCTGCAGCTGAGATAAACTCCTAAAATGATAATTTAGCTGTTCCTCTGTCAGTCAAAAATAGCAGTTATACTTCAGTAATCAGATCCTAGTTCACAATTTGTCCCTGCTGAAAGACAAAAACCTCAAAAAGTTTTCTTAAATTAAGTAGCCAAATTTCCATTAGTGTAAGGAAAACTTCAGAAGACACAGAAAGAGATCTTATTAGCTATGCACCAAGTCCTTCTTGTGGTTCTACTGTGTATGGAGCTGGGCGGTGGCAGGCCCTAACTGCTGCTGAACAAAGCAATTATTTTGTTCAAAATCCTAAGGAGTGTGGTTTAACTTTTAGCTCTCCAAAAGGCAAAAGGATTGTGAAAAAAGATAGTGGCTACTGTCATAGGTCTGGGAGTGAAGAGCAAAGAGTGTACCCATGTAGACTATGTTCTGTAGACCCCAAGAGGAAGGAAGAGAACATGTGGACTGCTCCGGAGAACGCAAGGATCAGGTTTTGGGAAATACCTCATTTGCTGAAACTTGAGTCTCTTTCCAAGTGAAATGGTTATGACCAAATGATCACTGTCTGTCTCTCTTTTTTTCCATTCCTCCACTCCACGGGAAGACCAAAACAGAGTCTTGGTCTGAATGCTGGGGCTGCTGTGAAAAATGTGCAAAGTCAGGAAGAGAGGGGTAGCTTGAACAGTTCCCATTAAAGATTAGAGCTCAAATCAGGATTATTAAAAGTGTGTGGAGTTGCTAAAATCAAAATCTGTTATTTCTTTCCTCTTTTCTAAATTAATTATCAGTTTCGGGAGAATTCAGTCAAGCCACGAGCTGTAGAAATAGTTGCTACCACTATGGGTGGCCCCACAGGACAGATGACTTTTGCAACTTTATATAATTATGAAATTAGACAAGAGCTAGAGGGTATTGTTTTACTATAACTGTATTTTTTTTTTGCTAGATTTTTTCTGAGGTATAATATTATATTGTTTATAGAATGTGGAGGCTTTTGAGACCTAGTAATTAATCAATATAAAATAAAATGTAGGTTGGATGAGAAAATAGTTTTTTTTGTTTGCTTTTTTTTTTAACTTTGAAGTAAAACCACTCAAAAACTTCATTGTGGGGCTCTGACACACTGACTGACCATTATGCTGTGCGATTGTGCTGCAAAATCACTGGAAAAAAATAGTTTCTACATGTTCATAGTTGGAAGAGCTTTATTTTCTAAGATACTTGAACTTTTATTGACAAAAAGGTTGCCAATAGTGTTTTCTGCAGCATCTGTTAAAATCCATGAGACTTCATTGTTACTGTTCCAATAGTTGAAGAAAATTCTCCTGTGTGCTTAACTGCATCTTTGGGTGCCAAAGAACTTTTGAAAATATAATCCTAAATGATTTGTCTGCAGTAACACAAGAACTTATGACAGACTGGCATCGTTTAACTGCACTCACAATCGTAATCTGTTCTCTACCCACTCTACCCACTAGAACATCATTTAAAACCCACTGAATGAATCGCCTATGCCTAAATAATTAAATGTTCTGGTTGAAAACTATTATGGTCCGTTGATTTATTGCAAGCCTTTAGAATATGACGCTTTGGTTTTGTAAACATTCCCAGGCACATCAAGAAGCACTAATTCTGGCAGAGAAACAAGGCAGCATAACGGCATTTTCATGGTGCTATCTTATTCACCAGGTTCTGCAAAATATATATCCACATGAGTAATGATGTACTATTCCTCCTGAAATGAACGCATTATTTAGGCATGCTATTTACCCTACCTGGAAGAAGGATAAAAGGTCAAAATTCCTTGTGTCAGTGCTCTGATAACAGTAGCAGGAAAAGCTGAAGCAGCTGCATTCTGCTCCATCACGTAGAGGCCCCGGGTGCCATAAATAGATGAAATTTTCTCAAATCAAATGGTAAAAAGTTGTGTTAAAAGCTCATGGATTTTCCAGTTCACTGTACAACTTCTTCTCACTGAAAAGCAATTTAGTCCATACTGGCCTTTTAAAGCTGTTATCACTGCCATAAATGGTTTGCCTATATTTAAAATTAATGTACGTCTTTCACGTGTGAACTTTATTTAAAACCAGGGAGCCTTTTTTTTTTTTGAATGCCATATTAATTAACTGCAATTTTTAGACTTCATAACACACTGATAATGTGATGCAACATATAATGCGTTCTGCCAACTAGTTACCTCTGCTTTTGGAACGGACTTTTGGCATGTATTTTAGGAACCTCGTTTGTTTGCTGGTTGTGTTTTGTGATGAGTTCAAATGCATGTACGTCTAGCTTTTATTTGGTTTCCTAATTGTTGTGTACATGATGTGCTAGTTTTTGCACGGCTCCACATCAGGCTCAGAGGCCCTGTCCAGCCTTTGCCTTCGCTGGGTAAGCACATCAAAACCCTCGGAAAAGGGGCAGGTAGAGCTGCTGTCTCCTCAGAGATGGCTGCTGAGAACCCCTTCAGCCCAGACCGGGGACGGTGGCTCCTCCCCTCCGCTCCTTCCTCTCGCTCTTTCCCCCTCCTCGGCCGTGGCCACTCCAGGGGCTGCAGGAAAATCTTTGCCCTGGCACCCGGAGCACCTACTTCCTCACCCTCCTCCTCCTCTCCTTGGGCGTCCTCAGGGCTGCTCCTTGCACCATTCCCATCACCGCCCCCTGCTGTGTGGTGTTTGCCCTCCCTTCCCCAGGCTGCCCCTGAGGTGAGGCGCCGCCATCTTGGCTGCGGGGCCTGGCTGTGCCCTGCGGTGGGGCCACTGGGGCCAGCTGGGGCTGGCACAGGGCAGCCCCCGCATCGCTGCATGCAACGGCCCCCAGACGCCCGGGTACCTGCACCTTGAATGCTCACTGAGACACCAATGTTGGCATCTATGGTATGTAAATACATAAATATTTCTCGCCTTGAGTGTGTAGATCGACTCAGCAAAATGTGTAGTTGTATAACGTTTTCCATCATTTATCGGCAGTCCTGGCTATCGGGGGAGGTCCCAGTTGACTGGCGGCTAGCCAATGTGACGCCCATCTATAAGAAGGGCTGCAGGGCAGACCCGGGGAACTATAGGCCTGTCAGTTTGACCTCAGTGCCAGGAAAGCTCATGGAGCAGATTATCTTGAGGGTCATCACGCGGCACTTGCAGGGCAAGCAGGCGATCAGGCCCAGTCAGCATGGGTTTATGAAAGGCAGGTCCTGCTTGACGAACCTGATCTCCTTCTATGACCAAGTGACGCGCTTGGTGGATGAGGGAAAGGCTGTCGATGTGGTTTACCTTGACCTCAGTAAGGCTTTTGACACAGTTCCCCACAACATTCTCCTCAAGAAACTGGCTGCTCGGGGCTTGGACTGGCGTACGCTTCGCTGGGTTAGAAACTGGCTGGATAGCCGGGCCCAGAGAGTTGTGGTGAATGGAGTCAAATCTGGTTGGAGGCCGGTCACTAGTGGTGTCCCCCAGGGCTCGGTACTGGGGCCGGTCCTCTTTAATATCTTTATCGATGATCTGGATGAGGGCGTCCAGTGCACCCTCAGTAAGTTTGCAGACGACACCAAGCTAAGTGCGTGTGTCGATCTGCTCGAGGGCAGGAAGGCTCTGCAGGAGGATCTGGATAGGCTGGAGTGATGGGCTGAGGTCAACTGTATGAAGTTCAACAAGGCCAAGTGCCGGGTCCTGCACCTGGGGCGCAACAACCCCAAGCAGAGCTACAGGCTGGGAGATGAGTGGCTGGAAAGCTGCCTGGCCGAGAAGGACCTGGGAGTATTGGTTGATAGTCGGCTGAATATGAGCCAGCAGTGTGCCCAGGTGGCCAAGAAGGCCAACAGCATCCTGGCCTGTATAAGAAGCAGTGTGGCCAGCAGGTCTAGGGAAGTGATTGTGCCCCTGTACTCGGCTCTGGTGAGGCCGCACCTTGAGTACTGTGTTCAGTTTTGGGCCCCTCGCTACAGGAAGGACATGGACGTGCTCGAGCGAGTCCAGAGAAGGGCGACCAAGCTGGTGAGGGGTCTGGAGAACAAGTCTTACGAGGAGCGGCTGAGGGAGCTGGGGTTGTTCAGCCTGGAGAAGAGGAGGCTCAGGGGCAACCTTATCGCTCTCTACAGTTACCTTAAAGGAGGCTGTAGAGAGGTGGGGGTTGGTCTGTTCTCCCACGTGCCTGGTGACAGGACGAGGGGGAATGTGCGAAAGTTGCAACAGGGGAGTTTTAGGTTGGATGTTAGGAAGTACTTCTTTACCGAAAGGGTTATTAAGCATTGGAACGGGCTGCCCAGGGAGGTGGTGGAGTCACCATCCCTGGAGGTCTTTAAAAGACGTTTAGATGTAGAGCTTAGCGATATGGTTTAGTGGAGTACTTAGTGTTAGGTCGGAGGTTGGACTCGATGATCTTGAGGTCTCTTCCAACCTAGAAATCTGTGATACTGTAACGTGGTTAATTTCACATAGTATGCTCAAGACCTCGTGCAAACCCCAGTGTACACTTCTTTCCACTCTTTGGTATCCACTTATCCTTAAATACATTCCCTGAGGCTTGGATTGAAGGGCCTTTCAAAGACCTAGGAAGAGTTATAGTCTAAAAAAAATGTTCTTAGATGATTTTCACATGTAGCATTTTCAAGTCTCTGAGCCCCTGTACATAAGGACAGTAAGTGCATGCAAGCAATCTAAAAACAGTAAAAAGTGAGACATTAGAATTAAAACACGTGGGGGATTTGCTTTTGTTTTTTTGCTGCCAACAATGAAGAATGACGGGAGAATACACTGTAGGATATGGAATACATTTCTCCTACACTTGAGACAGGAATATGTGTTTGAGTGGTGTTGGTTTGCGCAGTGCAATAAAGAACTAAAAGCCTTCCCTTGGAGTGAGTACCTGGTGGAGCAGTGTGTTTAACTGGTGTTGTCCCAGTAACTCTGGCAGTGTTTTAGGCCTCTCCCACGCCTTATTCTCCATTCCTTTGCGCTTGCCCGCTGCAGTGAGTAGGTTGCACGCCCATACCACTGTCCCCCATCGCTGGCAGCCTCATGTCTGCGAGCAAAAAGGGGCCCTGTGGACTTGTTGTCCAGGCATGACAGGTTTGAAATGACTTGCCTACAATAATCTGTGTAAAGTTGTAGCTAACACTTGCAATGCACTTTGAAAAGAAGGGATGGAGGAGGAAGAATTAAAGCTGCAGAAAAATAGATTTTTTCCCTTCTGCTTTCCACTGAGCAGAATATCACTGTACTGGACACCACCCACAATGCAGGATTAGAGCCAGGTTTTGAAATGCTTTTTTGTTATGGAAGGGGCTCTGCAATCCTGTCTTTCCACTGAGGCTTTGCTGTTAGAGCTGTAGAAATCATTTCACAATTCTATTTATTCACTATACTGCACTAATTCCCTTTCCAAGTCCTTACTGCACGTTAAACAATATGTGTCCTTAATTTAATTGCAAGAATACAGTGGCAAAATAATTAACTTTCTGGACCAGTCTTTGCATTTTTAATCAGAATAGTTGCATTTTCTACATTGGATTTCACAGTATGGTGACTGTAGCTACAGGAACACTTGGTGAGAAGTCTCATGAATTGAATCCCATGGTTCTGTCCACAGGGGGTAACTAGCAATGAACCAGTCCCTGTACAGTAAAATCCACTGAACTTCATTTTCAAAATCAACTGCCAAATGGTTTTCCCTTTTCACAATTAACAGCTAACCTCTCCTGCTCCCCTCAGAGGCACAAGCCTCTTATTTAACTCCATGACTTAATTTTGATTATTTCAACATACTCAGTAATTTGAGTCTCCTTTCTCATGGGACCAGCTGTCTTTTCTGCCGAATCTTTCAGTTTTGTGTGTGTTGTTTTTTTGTGTATGTTTGATTGTGGGCAAATATCCATGGCCCATATTTGCATCCGTATACAGCCTGGAATGTAAGCCAGTACATTTTATGAGTAGGATCAACAAAGCATAGTTAACGTTCTTTTTTAAGTACCAACTGGGATACGCAGAAAATATCTTCATTGGCACGTTGGTTCAGATCAGAAATGTGTGTTAGCAGTGAATCTCTCAAAATCATTTCCCCATGTTGTGGTCTTGGAGTAGGCAGACCACATTTGTCAGGTGAAAATAAATTGGAAGGTGCACTCCAAGAGCATTCACTGGCCACTGGCAGGCATTCAGTCAACAGGACAAGACTAGAGCTAATTTGAGGTAAGTACATATATATATATAGTCAGGATATTAAGTCCTCAGAAGCAACTGATTTCCTCAATAGATTTCCGTAAGTTGGACTGAGACAATGCTAAATCTCATTGAGATCAATGGCACTTCGATCACTTTCCCAAATGCTGGGTGATTTCACTTCACCGTTCGTTTTCCCAGAGATGCAGGAGTAATTAAGAGCTTTGGTTCAGAGAAGTTTGCTTTCCAGTGTAAGGTTCTAATGAACTTTGCATAACTTTTCTGCGTGTGAAAATCAGTCAGAACCATAGACTTCCTTGCAAAATTCAAGTATTTCTCACTTGACTAAATAAAAAACAATAATCAACATTCTTGTGCTATTTTCACAAACTTTCACATAGTTTTAATGATAAAATTATAAAAAAAAAAAACAGGTTAAAATTCAATAAGCTCACAAAAACTGATATGGTTGATCTGGAATTATAGATGAAGGTTTTATGTGTTTTCTGTTTGTTCCTTCTTTGTGTTGTCGTCTTGCAAAGCAAAATTGTGACGAAAGAGTTGGATAACGGGTAGCGTGCTCTAACTTGGTGAAAGTACATTACTTGGCTGAGAGCAGAACTGCCATTTAGAGTTAATATCAGAACAGCAGTAAACCAAAATGACTACTTTTCTACCTGAGAAAAAGTGTCTTCTGTCTTGTCCTCTTTACAACTCTTTCAGTGCACTCTATTTATTGGCATATCTTTCTAAAAGCCATTTTAGTGCTGTGTTTTGATCTCTTTAGCCAGTTGATCCCATTTTTTTACAGTGTAATTTTGTTTAATTGAAAAATGTCCTCTTAATTAAGAAATAATTAAAATGGAATTTCACTTAAAATATCTGGATCTTACCTACTTTCCTCTTTGGCTCAGGAAAACAATCTGTTAGAACAGCTGTGTGAGCAATAAAACATATCTGGTATTAAGAGGTTAAACTGTTTTAACCATAATAAAAGTTATCTTAGTTCTGCAGATACCCAGAAGGATCTTTTCACTCTCTTCCTTATCCCTGTTAAATCTCACAGAGAAATGAGAAATCTCTCCTTATATTCTCCTGAATCTAATTTACATACTGTCAGCACTCATAATTGGTCTCATAAATTGACACATGCAAGAGAATTAAAAGAGAAATAATAAGATGAACTATAATGGTAAGTGAGAAGGGAAAGAAATGGATATTTTTGATGAGCATGTACTGAGGATATAGTAAAATAGAATATGTGGCAGTTAAGGGTTGTGTATGCATTTCTTCTGTTAATATAAGTACATAATTATGATTACTATGTCTGAAATCCAATTAGACGTTTGGAAAGAAAATTTGTCAGAGACTTTCCTTTGTATTATTTTTATTCAGTACGTAATATTAGTGGAGGAAAAATGGCTTACCACAGAATCTGAGTACCCTTGGCTATCTCAGAAATATTTATATGTTATATAGCTATAATATATCTTTATGTATGGGCCTTTGGTACAGCAGGTCAGATCATATTAGTAACACCAGCAAAGAAGTGCTAATTTAAGCTTTCATTAAGTTCCTACAAGTATCCGTTCAACTTCATCATTCCCTGACAAGCACAGGGGGAAATGATGTGTCACTTTTCATTGTTTAATAATGACAGTAATGTTTTCAAATATTTTATTTCAAATGGGAGCTTTTAAAACAAAAGATTTTTAACCAGGGTGGGGTGCAGGGATCCAAGCTGTGTATGGCAGAGCTGACCAGTCAGAAGTTGGGGTGAGAAAAATGAAAGGCGCAGGTATTGGGGATTGTTTTTAGAGAAAAATAAGCAAGCTATAGGTATATATATCTTCTTGTCATATTTCCACTGAGTACTTTTGAAAAGCAGTAAGTGTTCAGAAATAATTTACTTTTTTGAAAAAATCTCAGGTTTTCAGTGATATATTCTTACCATCTCTAGCAATTGCAAGTTCTGCTGGTGATGACTGAAGACTGAAAAATTCTGTTATGTGCTTATGTGATGGGCTCCCCAGAGACAGCATGGCAAATATTAAGCCTGCTGTATATGCTTGATCTGAACCATAAAAGCAAGTGTATGATCAAATAAAACAGGCCTGTGAAGTGCACTCACACTTCAAAGCATGCTATTAAAATGTCTTTGTTGGATTCCGTGCTCATAGGACTTCAGTGAGTTCTAGAGGAAAGCTGCTAATTGTACTCAAGGCTCAATCTATCCCTTCACAGGAGCTAAGACAACCTTTTTGTTGCATGTCACGGCGCGTGGGGCAGGTGTTGGATCTCAATTTGCGTGGTTTTGCCAGCTTGGTGTTAGCGTGGTACACAGCAGCATTGGGCTCTGTGTGGGCAGGATGGCACTTCTCCTGGTGTGAAGCGAGCAGCCAACACCAGCTTCCAGCCCAGTCCTGGTGCTGTGATGCCCAGACAGTGGATGTAACGGATAGAGAGACATTTTGAGACCAGAGCTATGCACATGTCTTACTGTAAGGTAAGCCAGTGTCTGAACTGACTCAGCATTAGTTAGGCCATGGTAGTTGTTTGACTGACCTCTCTTTTCCACTTTCATAAACGCAATTGTTGCTGTTGTATATATACAAGTGCACATATGGATGACTCCTTTGAAGTCGAGTAGATGCTATAAATCCATATCTCTGCTTGCTTTGATGTGGCTTGTGTTGCCCTTCTTTAGATACACACATACAATAACCTGTTCCTTGTGCTTCCAGATGCTGGAAAGCAAATTCCATTGGTAACACTCACTTATGTCGCAAAGAAGAGATACTGATACATTCATCACTTATCCTGTGACAGTTTCCTTTAGGAATCACAGCAGGGGATCTGTGTGGGATCTCTTGTTTTTTTGCTGTAAATAGCCTAGCCCTGGACAGGAGCCTAAACAATGAATCTACTGCACAGAATTGCCTGGATTATAATAAAAAAGAGCAAATACTCAGTCCCATTAGCCACAAAGAACAGCAGAAAAGTACAACTGCAGAGAAAGGCTGATGAAGGCTTGGATGCGATGCCAGATTTCTGAATGACATGGGAATATTTCACAGCAGTGCCATTCTTGAGTGCAGGCAGATAGCAAAAGGGATTTTTATTCAACATGTAACTTTTACAAATTTACCTTACCATCATTGTGTTTATGCTTTTTGTAATCTTGAATGTAGGCTGTATTGTGCCATCAGCATCTTTCAGGGGCTTTGGCAATCGTTTCCTCTTTTAAAAAATCAGTGGAATAACATACCAATATATTTTATACAGGACAGATATACTGTATAACTAAGAGCAATTTTCACATTTTTCAGTGCACGAATACCACTTCTAAATTTGCGTATTTTAAATAAAGGAAGGTTAAAGAAAAAAAAAAAATCACATTCTTCCAAAAGTGGAGCATACCTGTTAAGTTCAGAATAAAATAGTATTTTCCTGGTGTCCTTTCCTTCACAGATATTTATCTTCAACTAGTGCTTCACTTAATTCTTAATCCTTAACCACTGGGAAAAAAACAAAAATTACATTGATTTTTGGAATGAGACTAGATCCTTTTAATGCAAGGTTAATGTTTTGAGTTCAAGTTGTTCTGGATCATCATTAAGATTGTTGGGTATATCAGTATATTTATTTCTTAAATCGAGTGAATGAGTTTTGCTTGTATTATGTATGTTTCATTCTTATCTTCAATACTCCCTTGAAGTGCGAGTAGAGTTACGTAAAAGAGAAAAGTTTTGAAGAATTGATACTAATGCCATCTACATTAAAACAAAGCCAATTTGAAAAATGCGTAGTTATAGAAATCTTTTTCTTTTCCAGTTTCACAAAAATCATTAAACTGTTTTATACGTTCCAGCTAATACTTTTACTTAATGCTACAAAATGTATTTCATTCGGTACTAAAGAATAAATGGTCAATGACTCACATTAATTCAGGAACATCTGCCTGCTTACAGATAAGAGTCAGGGGAAGAAGGCAACTGTGTTGAAGCTCTTCCCTAAAAAAACAATGTTTTCCCATAGTGAAAAAGAAATGCAGAAGGAGTAGTTGATTAGTGGATTGACACTATTTCTCAGATGTCATTATGTGGAGAAATTACTGGGTATTTTAAATCCTTGCTGTGTCGGTCCCCAGTCTTGAAGTATTTCAGAATTGTTGATCTTTCAAACCGCTGATAGACTACTGAGGAAACACATGAGGCTCTAGTCGTTTGTCTCGTGGGGAAATTAAAATGACCCCTCGATTGTGTTCAGCTTTTTTCTGTTTTGTTTTGCGTGGGGGGGGGGTTATGATTGCATAAAAACAACTCACTTATACTGAGTTCTTGTAAAATAAGCAGCAAAAAGAAGAAAAAATGTGTAATTGCAGAAGAGAATGTTGTAATTTGTGAGTTTGAGAGAAGCAACTGTGGTTGTTTGCCTCAGATTTTTTTTGTTTAAACATAAACTACATTTTTTGCCTAATTTACAGAATTGGTAAAAACTGGTGTATGTGGGGTGTTAATTGTTGTACACCGTGGTTAAATGTTTCACCCAAAGTGACTGAGTTAGCACAAACGGTGACTTGTAATGAATGTATGTTGCAAGTATAATGTTCTTCCTTGCAGTACTTGTTATCGGAAGTAGTCAATGCCAAAATTTTATTTTCATGTACAATGTATTTTATTATAATTACATTAAATTAATTTGAATGGAAGAAGAGATAACAGTGCCAGGAAAATGTGAATGATATTCTACAAACATGCAGAGAGACAAAATGGAATTAGTTTAGAAGTTTTTTTAATGATTGTCCTTTTTAATAGCTGGGTGGGGTGGTGACTGAGACTGTATTTTCAATTACTCTTCAGGTCATTAATGTTGATTACATTCTTCTTCTAACCATAAGTCTTTATTTAATGGAAATGTATGCCACCCACTAAGCAGGCATGTAGTTAGGGAACAATACAGCAGGATTTGATTGCCCTATTAACAATAATCATCATGAGACTTTGGGAGTAATAATTTAATGACTTCTTGCACTCTCTTGCTACTTTTTGGTGGTGTTCATTTAGCATGAACTACAGTGATATCTCTAATGAAATTAAAACTTGCCAACAAGCATTATTAGCTAGAGATAGGCAGGTATTAAAACACCAGACCTAAGAGGCTGCATTGACTGCTGTCAGGGTATCTGCGGGTGAGGTAACTTGGTTTGAATTAGGCCAGGTAGCCTCTCCGAAAGGTAATAAAAAAATGTCTGTGACTGACAGGGTTCATGCTGCAGAGGATTTGGTGGTGGGGGGGATGTTCTCTTTGTTTGTCTGTCTCCTCCTCATGCTTCATAGTCATTGGCAGCCTTGTGGAAGAAATGCAAGGCAGATGGCGCAGACCTGGAACTTGCCCAAGCAGAGAAAATTGTGGGAGGGCTGAAAAGGTTCCCTGCTACAGGGCTTGGTCTTGTTCTCAGGCACCTCAGCTGTGCAACTCTCACGGGACTGGTGAGTTCGGTAAGGAATTCGCCGTTCTGCCCTGTGAATTGACCAGCGGACATTGTTCTGCAGAGGCAACAAATAAGCTACCACAAAAGACATATTGCTCAGTTTATGTGAAGAACTACAGCTAGGGAAGGTAGCTGTTACTGCTCTCTGTGACCTCAATGCTCCCTTATGTCAGAACGGAGAACTCCTGTCTCAGTTATTTGGTTGTGTATTTGCACACATTTTCTCCATGCTCATCTGTTTTTCTGAAGTTTATGGTACGTATTCAAGCTGAAGAGTACTCTTAGTAAGGCTGTGGTGAGCAGAGACCAATTACTGGCAGAATGGCAACAAGTGAAACATCGTGTGCTGGGAGCGTCCAAAGACTGGGGGCATGCAGGAATAGCAGTCGGTTGCCTGAGTGTTGGTGTGAGGTGAGCGGTGTGCATGTCCACAGAGCCCGTGGCAGGTCTGCTCCTAAGCCTTTCCTCTAGCATAAAGCGCTCTTTAGTTAGTGTATCTATAAAAGAACTTACTCTTCTTGAGATACTACTTGATATCTTAAGCGTTTGATTATATCAGTCTGTCAGATGAGACTTTGTGAGTGGATGGGTGCTCTGCTCTCCATTCCAGTGGAAAGTTAAACTTCACTGAGGTTTACCGAAACTAATCTGTAAAATCTCACACTCTCAAGGGGCTTTCACAAGGCCAATAACCACATCTTGGCTAGGAGGCAGCAGCTAGCAGATGAAAGGCTGTGAAGAAGCAGCTTCCTAGTACCTCACTGATATAACTGCTGATCAGTAACCCTAGTGCATCTCAGCGTGAGATGAAATGTAAGTCACTTTCAGCACTGGCAGAAGGTAAACATTCCCAGTTACAGCTGAGCAAAGGTTTAACAAGCTGTTCTTCATTGTACTGCACTAGTTACTAACTGCCTCGGAGCCTAAGGTTCATGCTTGGTTTGTTGTCAGTCCATCAACTGGTCGTATTGCAGAACAGAGGCAATTTATGCTTTCCAGGAGGGCTTGTGCATTCGCAAGAAAACAATGGACATTTAACCTTGTGATGCTAAGCAAATTAAATTTTCAGCTCACACATGAGTATGGGCAAACCTAATAATGTGTACATAATACAAAAAGACAGTTGAAGATTTTATTTTCCCAGACAAGCCACAAGGAATGTCCAAATTTCCAGTAAAAAGGGAGTTTAGGCTGACACATGAGGTCAAAATAAGTTGCTGTGGTTGTCCTGTATTTCATTTATGTTAAGCAGACAGAGTATTTATGCTTTGCTCTGGGCTGGTGACAAAAACTCCAACTACATAGGTGCTGCAGTAACCTCAAAACTTGTGCAGTGTAATAAGCTTCCTTTGGCCCTAGCGTTTCTAATACTGCCTTCGCTCTTACTAGTGTCCTCCGTATTGCCTGGTGCAGTTGCCAAATGTTCGGTTTATTGACTTGCACCTGATGATAAAGTCACGAATTATGTTGATTTTAAGGAGACTTTGCAATCGTAATTGCATTACACTTGAAAAACGCATTTAATGTATTTTTCCAGTTTTTAAGTTGTTGTGGTTTAACCCGGCTGGCAGCTAAACACCACACAGCCGTTCGCTCACCCTCCCCCCTCCCTCTCTGGGATGGGGGGAGAGAAACGGGAAAGTGAAGCCTGTGAGTTGAGATAAAGACGGTTTATTAAGACAGGAAAATAATAATAACAATAATAATAATAATAGTGATAATGGTAATAGTATTAACAATAATAATGTGTAAGAAAACAAGTGATGCACAATGCAATTGCTCACCACCCGCTGACCGATGCCCAGCCTATTCCCGAGCAGCCGGCCCCCCCCACCCCGGCCAGCCACCCCTATATATTGTTTAGCATGACGTCAGATGGTATGGAATACCCCTTTGGCCAGTTTGGGTCAGCTGTCCTGGGTCTGTCCCCTCCCAGCTCCTGCTGCACCCCCAGCCTGCTCGCTGGCAGGACAGAGCAAGAAGCCGAAAAGTCCTTGGCCTGGTGTAAACACTGCTCTGCAACAATTAAAACATCAGCATGTTATCAGCGCTCTTCTCATCCTAATCCAAAACATAGCACCCTACCAGCTACTATGAGCTACTTAACTCTGTCCTAACTGGAACCAGGACAGATATCCACCCCTTATTCCATACCATTTATGTCATGCTCAGGTTACACTCTGTCCAATACATTCTAATTAATCACCATTTTCATCTATGATATATAGCAATCATGGTAGTGATGACATACATTATTATATAATAATTAACATACTACAATTCAACTCATGGGCTATTCTCACCCAGTATCAAATCCCCTTGAGGTACACACCGGACCTTCCCATTCTTTTGCATTACCCACCAAGTGCATCCAGGTCCCTGAGCAAAAGCAATTCCACGAATAGGTTTGCCTTTTCCTGAGGCAGGAGTAGCCCAGACTGTTTTACCCAGCATGTTTCTTACGTGCACTACAGGAACTTTATCCCCTTCTACAGTGCGTAACAGGTTTGATTGGGCAGGTCCAGCTCGGTTGGCAGATCCCCTGGTATTGACTAACCAGGTGGCCTTTGCCAAATGTGTATCCCAATTTTTGAATGTCCCAGCACCCATTGCTTTCAGTGTAGTCTTCAACAGTCCATTGTATCGTTCAACTTTTCCAGAGGCTGGTGCATGATAGGGGATGTGATACACCCACTCAATACCATGTTCTTTGGCCCAAGTGTCTATAAGGTTGTTTCGGAAATGAGTCCCGTTGTCTGACTCAATTCTCTCTGGGGTGCCATGTCGCCATAAGACTTGCTTTTCAAGGCCCAGGATAGTGTTCCGGGCGGTGGCATGGGGCACAGGATATGTTTCCAGCCATCCGGTGGTTGCTTCCACCATTGTAAGTACGTGGCGCTTGCCGTTGCGGGTTTGAGGGAGTGTGATGTAATCAATCTGCCAGGCCTCTCCATATTTATATTTCAGCCATCGTCCTCCATACCAAAGAGGTTTTGACCGTTTGGCTTGCTTGATTGCAGCACATGTTTCACAGTCATGAATAACCTGTGCTATAGTGTCCATGGTCAGGTCCACCCCTCGATCACGAGCCCATCTGTAGGTTGCATCTCTACCTTGATGGCCTGAGGTGTCATGGGCCCATCGGGCTATAAATAATTCACCTTTATGTTGCCAGTCCAGGTCCACCTGAGCCACTTCAATCTTAGCAGCCTGATCCACCTGCTGGTTGTTTTGGTGTTCTTCAGTAGCCCGATTCTTGGGCACATGAGCATCTACATGGCGTACCTTTACAACCAGGTTCTCTACCCGGGCAGCAATATCTTGCCACAATGCCGCAGCCCAGATGGGCTTGCCCCTGCGCTGCCAGTTGTTCTGCTTCCATTGCTGTAACCACCCCCACAGGGCGTTTGCTACCATCCATGAATCAGTATAGAGATAGAGAACTGGCCACTTTTCTCGTTCAGCAATATCTAAAGCCAGCTGAATGGCTTTTACTTCTGCAAACTGACTCGATTCACCTTCTCCCTCAGCAGCTTCTGCAACTCGTCGTGTAGGACTCCATACAGCAGCTTTCCATCTCCGATGCTTTCCCACAATACGACAGGACCCGTCAGTGAACAAGGCATATTTCTTCTCATTTTCCGGTAGCTTGTTGTACAGGGGGGCTTCTTCAGCACGAACCACCTCCTCCTCTGGTGATATCCCAAAGTATTTGCCTTCTGGCCAGTCCATAATCACCTCCAAGATTCCTGGGCGACTGGGGTTTCCTATTCGAGCCCGCTGAGTAATCAGTGCAACCCACTTGCTCCATGTAGCATCAGTTGCATGATGCGTAGAGGGGACCCTTCCTTTGAACATCCAGCCTAGTACCGGCAGTCGGGGTGCCAGGAGGAGCTGCGCTTCAGTACCGACCACTTCCGAAGCAGATCGAACTCCTTCATATGCTGCCAATATCTCCTTTTCAGTTGGAGTATAGCGGGCTTCAGATCCTCTGTATCCCCGACTCCAAAACCCCAGGGGTCGACCTCGAGTTTCCCCAGGTTCTTTCTGCCAGAGGCTCCAGGTGGGACCATTCTCTCCGGCTGCGGTGTAGAGCACATTCTTTACATCTGGTCCTGTTCGGACTGGCCCGAGGGCTACTGCATGAACTATTTCCTGCTTAATTTGTTCAAAGGCTTGTCGTTGCTCAGGGCCCCATTCAAAAGCATTCTTCTTACGGGTTACTTGGTAGAGCGGGTTTACAATCAGACTGTAATTTGGAATATGCATTCTCCAAAACCCCACGACACCTAGGAAAGTTTGTGTTTCTTTTTTGCTAGTTGGTGGAGACATAGCTGTTATTTTGTTGATCACATCCATTGGGATTTGACGGCGTCCATCTTGCCATTTTATTCCTAAAAACTGGATCTCTCGTGCAGGTCCTTTAACTTTATTCTGTTTTATGGCAAAACCGGCCTTCAGAAGGATTTGGACTATTTTCTTCCCTTTCTCGAAAACTTCTTCTGCAGTGTCACCCCACACAATGATGTCATCGATGTACTGCAGGTGTTCAGGAGCTTCCCCCTGCTCCAGCGCAGACTGGATCAGTCCATGGCAAATGGTAGGGCTGTGTTTCCACCCCTGGGGCAGCCGATTCCAAGTATATTGGACTCCCCTCCAAGTGAAAGCAAACTGTGGCCTGCACTGTGCTGCTAGAGGGATGGAGAAAAATGCATTAGCGATATCAATTGTGGCATACCACTTGGCTGCCTTTGATTCCAGTTCATACTGGAGTTCTAGCATGTCCGGCACTGCAGCACTCAGTGGTGGCGTGACTTCGTTCAGGCCACGATAGTCCACTGTTAGTCTCCACTCACCATTAGACTTTCGCACTGGCCATATGGGACTATTAAAAGGTGAATGAGTCTTGCTGATCACTCCTTGGCTCTCCAGTTGACGAATTAGCTTATGGATGGGACTCAGGGAGTCTCGGTTGGTGCGATATTGCCGCCGGTGCACAGTTGTGGTAGCGATCGGCACTTGCTGTTCTTCAACCCTCAGCAACCCCACAACAGAAGGGTCCTCTGAGAGACCAGGCAAGGTAGACAACTGTTTAATGTCCTCTGTCTCCAAAGCAGCTATGCCAAAAGCCCAGCGGAACCCTTTTGGGTCCTTGAAATATCCTCTTCTAAGATAGTCTATGCCAAGGATGCACGGAGCATCTGGGCCAGTCACAATACGGTGCTTTTGCCACTCATTACCGGTTAGACTCACTTCAGCCTCCAATACAGTTAACTGCTGGGATCCCCCCGTCACACCATAAATACAGATGGGCTCTGGCCCTTTATAGCTTGATGGCATTAGAGTACATTGTGCACCGGTGTCTACCAAAGCCTTATACTTCTGTGCGTCTGACGTGCCAGGCCATCGAATCCACACAGTCCAATAAACTCGATTGTCCCTTTCCTCCCCCTGGCTGGAGGCAGGGCCCCTCTAGTCCTGGTCAGAATCTTCATTTCTGTGTTTAAAGGACTGCCTGCTGGAAGTTGGAGCAGCAAACCTTTCAGAGAACTCCTTTTTCCCAATTGTTTTCCTTTGCAATTCACGTACCCGTGCCTCTAGGGTCGCAGTAGATTTTCCATCCCATTTTCTCATGTCCTCTCCATGGTCACGTAGGTAAAACCACAGGGTGGCGCGGTGTGTGTGCCCACCATATTGTCTTCCTTGCATAGATGAACGTTTACCCCTAATAGCTGAGACACTGGTTTGTACAGGTGGGGAGGAAAATAAACTCTCTTTAAGTTGGTGGATCTCTTCAGAAAGTTTCTCCAAGGTATTCTCTTTTAGCTGGTGGACACTGGTTCGTTCAGGTGAAGGGGAAGATAATCTTTCTTCAAGTTGGTGGATCTTTTCAGAAAGTTTCTCCAAAGCATTCTCTTTTAGCTGGTGGACACTGGTTCGTTCAGGTGAAGGGGAAGATAATCTTTCTTCAAGTTGGTGGATCTTTTCAGAAAGTTTCTCCAAAGCATTCTCTTTTAGCTGGTGGACACTGGTTCGTTCAGGTGAAGGGGAAGATAATCTTTCTTCAAGTTGGTGGATCTTTTCAGAAAGTTTCTCTAAAGCATTCTCTTTTAGCTGGTGGACACTGGTTCGTTCAGGTGGAGGGGAAGATAAATTCTCTTTAAGTTGGTGGACCTCTTCAGAGAGTTTCTCCACAGCTGAGACACAGGCCTTTAGGGAAGAGGAGAGATTTCCTTCGTACTGCCGGAGTATTTTAGTCACTTCATTCACTGTGGGATTCTCCTCCGTTTTCCAGGCTAGCATTGCCAATGAGCTGGCATATGATGATGGGGCACTCTGTACAAACTTCCGCCACATGGGTAGTGTACACCGGACTGCATCTGGATCTGCGGATGTTTGTGCGTCGTCTAGGTCCTTATAAATTACTTCCCGTACGGCCAATTCCCTCAGGTACTGAATTCCCTTCTCCATGGTGGTCCATTTGCTTGGTAAACATACAAGTTCTTCCTTGAAGAGATACCTTTCCTTCACAGCTGACAGGAGACGCCTCCAGAGGCTGCGAGATTGTGCTCCATCTCCAATTGCTTTGTCAATGCATGCGTCCCTAGCAAGGGATCCCAGCCGCCTGGCTTCCTTGCCCTCCAATTCCACATAATTGGCTCCCGTGTCCCAGCACCGGAGCAGCCAGGTGACAAGCTGCTCGCCTATACAGCGACCAAAATCTTTTCGCACATCTCGTAGCTCACGCTGGTATAGAGTCCGGGTAATTACTGTTGATTTTCCGACATCCTCATCCTCATCTTCAGTCTCCTGCACCTTTGATGGCTGGTATGGAGTCCGGGTAGTTACTGTTGATTTTTCGCCATCCTCATCCTCATCTTCAGTCTCCTGCACCTTTGATGGCCCAGCCTCGTCTTCACTTCGCCCAGACTTAGCAGAAGACTGTCTGCGTTTTAAACGACCTGAGCCTCTATACCATTTTTTCACCTTGTCTACAGGGGCAACTTGCACTGCTACAGCTCGTTTCTCTGACCCAGCCACAGGGTCTGCCACAGGGGTTGGAATACCCTCTGCGGGGTCAACTTGCACTGCTACAGCTCGTTTCTCTGACCCAGACACAGGGTCTGCCACAGGGCTTGGAATACACTCTGCGGGGTCAACTTGCACTGCTACAGCTCGTTTCTCTGACCCAGACACAGGGTCTGCCACAGGGGTTGGGATACCCTCTGCGGGGTCAACTTGCACTGCTACAGCTCGTTTCTCTGACCCAGCCACAGGAGTGGGAGCAGCTGCACGAGCTGGGGCAGCTGCAGGAGCTGGAGCGGCTGCAGGGGCTGGAGCTGGAGCGGCTGCAGGAGCTGGAGCTGGAGCGGCTGCAGGAGCCGGAACGGCTGCAGGAGCTGGAGCTGGAGCAGCTGCAGGAGCTGGAGCGGCTGCAGGAGCTGGAGCTGGAGTAGCTGCAGGAGCTGGAGCTGGAGCGGCTGCAGGAGCTGGAGCTGGAGCTGGAGCGGCTGCAGGAGCTGGAGCTGGAGTAGCTGCAGGAGCTGGAACTGGAGCGGCTGCAGGAGCTGGAGCGGCTGCAGGAGCTGGAGCTGGAGTAGCTGCAGGAGCTGGAACTGGAGCGGCTGCAGGAGCTGCAGCTGGAGTAGCTGCAGGAGCTGGAACTGGAGCGGCTGCAGGAGCTGCAGCTGGAGTAGCTGCAGGAGCTGGAACTGGAGCGGCTGCAGGAGCTGGAGCTGGAGTAGCTGCAGGAGCTGGAGCTGGAGCGGCTGCAGGAGCTGGAGCTGGAGCTGGAGCGGCTGCAGGAGCTGGAGCTGGAGTAGCTGCAGGAGCTGGAACTGGAGCGGCTGCAGGAGCTGGAGCGGCTGCAGGAGCTGGAGCTGGAGTAGCTGCAGGAGCTGGAACTGGAGCGGCTGCAGGAGCTGGAGCTGGAGCGGCTGCAGGAGCTGGAGCTGGAACGGCTGCAGGAGCTGGAGCTAGGTTGCTAATAGCATCAATTGCAGCTCGATAGGCACAAGCCAGACCCCAGCACGCTACAGTGATTTGTGTCACTTTGGAACTGCCAGAGTCATGACACCTTTTTTTCAAGCATTCTGCCAGCTTTTTAGGATTTTGCAGTTGTTCAGGGGTGAATGTCCAAAACACTGGAGGTGACCACTGCTCTAGAAACCTGCCCATATCCTCCCACACTCCCTGCCACTCGCAACTATCCCGCCTCAAGACAGATCTCCGGATGAGATTCCTAAGTAGTTGTTTAACCCTCCACAAAATCTGAAGCGCATTCAGGAGACATAACAACAAGAGCAGGCTGGTCTGAGTATCCCAAGGATATTCAACATCTCGGAGAACCACCGTAACTAACTCGGGGGATAAGAGGGTGGTGGTGAAGGAGAAAGGGAGAGTGAACAGGTAGGGAAACATGTCTTCCCCTGTCCCCTTCACAGATTGGCTCCCTAACGAAAACAGGCAATAGGTGTAATTGCTAATAGTTTCCGAGATATGGGTTCCAAAGTATAGAGTCGACGTCAGTGCTGAGTACAAATACCAGGTTAAAGTCGTGACCAGATATTTCATCATTTCATAAGCCATTGCTACACCGCACAGTACCATAACAATCTTAAACCAGGGTCCGGAAAGGATAAACAGTGCAACAGGGAGCACATACAGAAAGTAACGCACCATAAAACTCAATTTGGAATACAGGTACAGCAGACTGGAGATTAAGGCAATCAACATCGTGACTAGCAACTATTAAGCAGGTCCAATACTTATACCAATTTTAGTTTAACACACTCTGGTCAGTTTTGTCGATATCTCAACCCTTCGGGCCCCACGTTGGGCGCCAAAAAGACTGTTGTGGTTTAACCCGGCTGGCAGCTAAACACCACACAGCCGTTCGCTCACCCTCCCCCCTCCCTCTCTGGGATGGGGGGAGAGAAACGGGAAAGTGAAGCCTGTGAGTTGAGATAAAGACGGTTTATTAAGACAGGAAAATAATAATAACAATAATAATAATAATAGTGATAATGGTAATAGTATTAACAATAATAATGTGTAAGAAAACAAGTGATGCACAATGCAATTGCTCACCACCCGCTGACCGATGCCCAGCCTATTCCCGAGCAGCCGGCCCCCCCCACCCCGGCCAGCCACCCCTATATATTGTTTAGCATGACGTCAGATGGTATGGAATACCCCTTTGGCCAGTTTGGGTCAGCTGTCCTGGGTCTGTCCCCTCCCAGCTCCTGCTGCACCCCCAGCCTGCTCGCTGGCAGGACAGAGCAAGAAGCCGAAAAGTCCTTGGCCTGGTGTAAACACTGCTCTGCAACAATTAAAACATCAGCATGTTATCAGCGCTCTTCTCATCCTAATCCAAAACATAGCACCCTACCAGCTACTATGAGCTACTTAACTCTGTCCTAACTGGAACCAGGACATAAGTGTAAGAGAAACAGTGCTTTTTACTTCAGAGAACTTTTTGTGTCATTTCTTTAAATAATTGTGGATAGGAATAATTCCAGTGTGGAAACAGTGGGAATACTGTAAGTGGTTAAAAAGTAGTCATTGTGTCCTAGAAGGTAATAAGAATGTGTATATACTTTCTGTATATATTTACAGTATATGCCAAGTGTCTAATTAAAAGTCCCTACCAATGTAGAGAGTACATAATGTATTTACATGAAATACAGAATTATAAGATATTGTGTTTAATGTAAATACAGAAGCAAAAGTGGTTACCCATCAGATTAAGGAGGTTATATCCAGCCCAGCACTGAGGCTCTCCCCAAAAGTTCTTCTGTGGGCACACTGGAAGCTGTGTCTTTGGCAACTCAGGATAAAGTTTGATTTCAAGTGTGTTATGAGTCTTTTTAGAACCATGTTTCTCTTTTTGAGTTGTTCAATTGTTGCTGCTCTGCTGGTAACTCATACCTTGTCTCCCTATTATTCCTAAGACCACATAACAGGAGTAAAACTGACCCAAAGAGTAGATAGTTAAGCAGTTGCTATCTGGGCAAGTAGTAGAATTTAGTATCATTGTTTATGCGCCTTCTGCATTGTATCACAGGAAACTTGAGGACAAAACCTAGTACTAAGGAGATACAGTGGAGAGAAGAAACAATTATCAGACTGCACAGAGCTTTGTAACAATGCACACAGAAAAATGTCTGCCTAATTCTCTCATAAACTGTTATTCTTAAAAAATGAATAAAGGTAAGTGCCAAAAACTAGCTGCTGTGTGTTTATAGCTTTACAAGAAGGACAATTCAAGCTGTTATGTCTTGTGACTGTGGGGTACGTGTCAGTACAAGCATACCTGAGACCCAAAAAGTGAGGAGGAAAAGAAGGAAAGAAAAGAAAACATTCTAGATACTGTGTTTGGTAATGCGGTATAAAGCATATCAGCAGTGGAAGGCAATATCATAACAGGAGTTGTGATGAATATCAAACACAAAGCATTTCTGTATATCCCGTAAATTCACACAGTACTGCCTGACTGGCATACAACAGCAAAGTCAACTTTAATGGAAGTAGCATTGCACCCTTGGTACTCAAACCCAACTTGACATTTTCCATTTGCAGAATGTCCTTATTTCAGGTCAAACAGAAAGGGTGCTACTTTCCAGTATTTACCATGTCTGGGAAACCTGCTGATGATTCATTTGGAGTGATTCTGTGGTCATACAGAAAGCACTTCAGTGATGCAACGGTGTCTGTTAGTCACAGAATCACAGAATCATCTAGGTTGGAAGGAACCTCCAAGATCACCTAGTCCAACCTCTGACCTAACACTAACAAGCCCTCCACTAAACCATATCACTAAGCTCTACATCTAAACGTCTTTTAAAGACATCCAGGGATGGTGACTCAACCACTTCCCTGGGCAGCCTATTCCAATGCCTAACAAGATAGACTTTTGGTCACTTCGGAAGAACTGACTTCAGAATTTTTCTTGGTTATAGTGGGAGAGAATGTGTCCCTTACTACAACAAACAGGTGAAATAATTTAATTTCTTTTTTCTTTTTTTCCTTTTTTTTGTAAGTGTGCTTCTACAAGATATATTCCAAAGTTCAAGTTATTATTGTGTGACTTATCTATGTAAACCTTTTTTTCTTAGACTCAGATCCACGTAATATGTCCTCTGTATTTTACATATATTTTATCTTTATTTGTATACAGTGAAGAGATGTCAAAAGGTACTTGATTCATTCAAATGTGGTACCAGATAGTTGTTATACAAAGTGTATCCATTGTTTTTCAAGTGTCTTTTTCTTACTTGTTCATATGGCTGGTCTTTATTACCTTCCACTTCAATGAGTTCAATGAGTACTGTGAATTAATCTAAACTTCTATAGGGGAAAAAAAAAAAAAAAAACATACCTAAGGGTTTTTCACCCTGCTACCACATAGAGCACACACAGTTTGAAGGGCACCATTTCAATCTTGGCCAAGTAATCTTTCCTAGCTCTTCACTCAAGTGGTTCTTCTTCCTTCTGTCATATTAGGCAGAAACCAAGCACTGGGAACTGATCTGTGTGATTTCTATTAGATTCTTCCCTTGATTACCTGATCTACTGACAACCTCTCTTGCTTACTCGAGAGAGTTTTCTGAGTATCCAAGGTAGATATCAGATAGCTGAATCTAAATCTCTTCCATGGAAGAACATTGACATTAGGAAAACTAAAATGTTTTAGTCATACAACATTAAAACTGTTGTTTGACATTTAAAGGGTTGTTTGGTGGAGATTTTCTGCTGGATTTAGGTTGCCTTGTGAATAGTATTTGAAAGGAAAATCTGCAAGAGGATTCTAGAATTTTCTTTCAGGAAGTTAAAAACAAGAAAATGAAGTATGTCTGATAATTATTTACTCTGAAGGCTTTGATTGTAATTCTTGATGCTTCCCAGAACTTCCAAAGCACAAAAATCGAATGAAAAAAACTTGGTGATTTGAGGTTTCAGGGCAGTAGTAGTGTTGTTGGTAATGTGATTAAAAGTAGTGGGAAGCTTGGTAGTTTCAGCAATTCTATTCTACATTGCAATTGAAGAGACAAACCTGAGAAAGTGGGATTTCTCTAGCTCTTTTTTTTTATAGAATGAATTTGCTAATTCAATTTACTAATCTTATTTAAAAATAACTCTTCGGATAGGAGGGGGACAGAAAAGGCAACATAATTTTTTATATGATAAAGGAGGAAAGAGAACACAGGTGATTTCAAGGTATTTTCCTTTTATGTTTTAAGCCCTTATAGCTCACATTATTTGCTCTATTCTTTGTCACAGAATGGCGATTACTGTTCTCTTTGTGAAGTATGTAAATACTGTATATTCTTCAACTTTGTAGCTTCTCTAATTTGTGTTCTATTTTAGTTGTATTTCTGACATTTCCAGAGACTTGAACGCTCTTCTTTCCAATTTATATATCGCTTATTTGGCATATAACCATGGAAATGCTTTTCTGCTAAAGTTTTTTTTTTTTTTTTTTCTCCTTCAAATTTCTTCCATTCATACTGTTGTTGAAATAAGAGGTTTGGAGATTAATTTGTACTGGTGCACCTCTTCTGAAAAGGTAAAAATTCATGAAGATACGGGGTTTTGTGATGCTCTACTAAGAATTGGATGCCTGTCTAGAAAAGGATCAGCAGAGCCGCAGGAAGCAGCTATTCAGGGCATGTAAGGGGATGTCACTTTGCCATGAGAAATGTGCCCTAGTCTAGGGTGCTCCCAGCCTCGCTTGCAGTCAGTTGGGGAAAGGGCAACAGAAGCAGTGGTAGCAGTGGTGGCATGGGGCTGTATGACAGAGGCAGACAGATTGAGAAATAGGTGGTGGTTTTGTTTTTTTTTAGCCTGAGATGGAATATCTGAGGGAGTAGGCAAGCACTGTGTGAGTGCTAGTTACTGTCAGTTACCAGAAGTTTTTTGCACACCGAGTATATCAATATAGTACTGTCTGTCTACGTTAATACCATACCAGTGGTGGTAGAGGGTAACCAAGTCCTGCATGTTATATGTCCAGCTAATTATTCTTCCCTGAATAAAAGCAGTCTCCCCCTGTTTTTATGGTGTAAAGTTGGGCAGTTTCCTGCAGCTACCCACACAGATCTGCAGTAGTAACAACCAGGAAAAAATACCAAATGAGAACCTTTGTAGAAGACAGATTGGGAAATGCTTTCAATGAATGTCAGAAAAGCAATGGAACTAAAAACAGCTTGAATGTTTTCAATAAATTAGTCTGTTTCAATATTTTATTTATAAAAGTCTTTAATTTTCACAGAACAATGTGTTTTTTTTGTTTAATAACCTTATTCTTAGTATGAACAATTTAAACTCATAATAAATATTTCAGAATACATTAATCAAAATATTGTTTAGACTCCAACATCTAAAATTTGCAATATTGTGATATTTGAGAATTTCACATCAGGACAAAATTTTCATGAAGCAGAAAGACTTATTTTTTAACCAAATCTCCGTATAACTACTTCTGCTGATGAAAGAAGTTATAATGCAACTCCAGCTAGCCAAGGCAGGTACCAGGGAGTCAGGGTAACAAACATTTTCTTATGTCCTTGTTCCCCCTGGGCCCAATCTCTGTGTTATTCATTGAGAGCAATGTGTTTCTTAAACTACATCCAACAGGCTCTTTGTGTGTTTTTTTTGTGTACAGCTGTTTATATTTTCAGATGCTTGTATTTTCACACGAAAAATACAGACATGAAAAGCATTTTATTATCTAAGCACTAAGCTGGTTTTTGTTTTTGTTTTCTGTTGAATTCATGCTTACATAGTCCAGTAGATAGAGCTTACCCAGTTGAGATATGTGGTAATGGATGCTGGTAAGTTCCTGTGGAACCAAAGATCGCTGGTTTTGTTGTTGCTTGTGGTTTTTATTATTATTCTTTTAAATAAAGTATACACATCCTCACCTCGATAGTGTGAAATTTTTACATTCTTATAGATCTACAAAGATTTTGGATGCTTTGATAATAGCGCTAGGAAGAAATTTTATACTCACTGCCTCTCTGCAGACGTGATAATCTGTGCTCTCTGATAAGATGATGGTTGTCTGTAACAGCATTAACTTTAGATAGAGTTAAACTGGGACTCCCAGGATTTGTGAGTGCACCTGGATCTATTGTGTATCTTGGGCACCTCCTGGTGCCTAAGGTCTCATCCCAGTGTTCCCTGATCCTCCCTCAAGCCCAATTTTCCAGTGGAAGGGTAGGTATGAAGAGTTTTTAGTGTGTTTCAGCATGTCCCTTAGTGTAAACGAAGTGTGAGGCCAGGACTGCGATGCGTATTTGGTCTGAATTTTGGACCCATGAAGTAACATTTTACAATAGTTTGCCATTGAGGCAATCCTGAACTACACCGTTACACTTACTAGGACTTTTTTTTTTTTTTTCCTTCTTGTCAGTGTTGGTACTGTTTCTGTCTACCATTTAAAGGAATCCATCTGAAGGTAGGTAATGGGTCCCTGAGACAGGGAAAATACTGAGTCAATAATAAACTAAAATGTTACTGAGTTAATAAACTAAACTAAAATTATAAAGGCAGAACTTTCCAAAGAGAGAATGGAAGGTGAGAGGAACAGAAATAAACAGGTTTATTAATACAATTTTTTTCTCCCTGCTCACTGCGTCCTGGCAGCAGATACTCTTCTTAAGGTTTCTGCTCAGTCTGGGAATTATGGTAAGGTAATTATGAGTGCCAGTGAAGTCTATGCAGTGCTCTCTGAGTCCTCAGGAAATGTTTCCTTTCTGTTTCCCAACCTCTCTGAGGTCTAGTGGGGTGTCTCTTCCCAGCAGGAGTAACACAGGCCACAGGATCCAGACTGCCATGGTCACATTCACACACCGCAGCCCCTCGATGCCACTTCCCCAGCTGAGGATGTGCTCCTGTTTGAGGCAAGGTTTATAGGCCTGTGTCTGCTGGAGATTGCACCAGAGTCTGGGGGCAAAACCTGAAACAAGGAAAACAACCCTTAGAAATACCTCTACAGAAATACAGCACAGAAAAGTATAGATGAATAGACTGGATTCAAAGGTGTGATACACTTCAGTTTCTGCATATGAATCCACGTATCCCCTTCCCACCTGTAAAAGGAGACATAATGCAAGAATCACTTGAATGGAAGCATTGGACAAGGTCACTGTAATGCTTTTGTTTGGTGTTCTGGTGTCAGGTTGTGGGAATGGTCCTTGCATGTTAAAGGCTCATCCTTTCCTGTTTGCTGCCAGCTTTGATACTATATAGTGTGTAATCTAAGGCTGGCTGGAATTTCAGATAATAAAAAGCAGGGTATTGCTGGAGTCACATTAAGATGTGGTCTAGCAATTTTTGTTCTTTTAATGACAGTTTTGTCCCAAGCCAAGAAATTTCAGAATCAGTAAGTTGTCACTTCTCCTGTTTTTTCTCCTTAGCAAAGCTTACACCCTGACTTTATTTTCTCCCAAGTCCTTAAGCTGTTTAGTGTTGTGCTATCCTATGGCTCAGAATGATAGTGATAACGTGTTGTTGTCAAAGTAATGATGACATAGCAGAGATGAGTAAATCCGTGGTGGATGTTACATGTCCTTTCTCTCCTAGACAAGGAATTGGAGCTGGAAGAAATGGAATAATGTGTGTAATAACCCCAAAGGAATGACTGTGGTCACTCCTCATTTTATTTTTTCATTATCACTGACATTTTTGAAAATGGAGCTTTGTTAAAGACTTCTGGCTGCTATCAGTGGGCTGGCAAAATAAGGTTTCCCACAGGGATAATGCGTACAAAAAAGGGAATTATGTGAAACACTGTAATAATAATGTTGTGATGGTATCTTGCAAGATGAGACGCGCTGTGGACTAAATGTATTATAGAGGCTATTTAAGAGCCAGAGTCTAATGTCTGTACTCACTTGGACTTCAAAAGGACTTACCCATAAAATGCTACTCTGTGAGTAAATCAGCTGCCACTTAGGAAAGAAAAGATGGCTTTCTTGCCAGGAGAGTAGAGCAACTTGGCCTACGTTGTTAATTTTGCTACCTTCTTCCTGTGAAACCTTGGAAAAATGATTTGACCAATCCCATATATGGAAAACTCACGATATTCTAGTGTCTTAAACTTCTTAGCATGTTTATTCTTGCACGGAAGAATGCCTCTTAGATAAGATATTATCATTATCTATGCATATGCTTTCTTATTGCAGTGTTCTCTGATCAAATCCCAATGTTTTTTCTCGCAGTCTAGCTCTTGGACTTCCCTTGCTGGGGCCTTAAATATGCCCCAGCTGGAACCAAACCTGAAGGTCACCTACGTGTTGCAACCTGTCAAGTTACCCACAAAGTCTAGTCTGGCTGTTTCACACTCTGTAGTGTGAAAAGTCCCCAATTTGTATGCAAAGGGGCAGTGTTTGGGGGCCCACACGGCAGCTTCCTAGCTCCTGTGTCTCCATGGGCAAGATCGGCGGTCTGCTGATCCTCAGCCATCTGGCAGCTACGTGGCAGGAGCTCAGCCACCCGCAGGCGGGTGAAGGAAAATCTGTTAGTAACTCAAAGGTGCTGTGGTACCTCCCTGTAGGTTGTATAAATGACTTGAAAGAATATGTCCCTAAATTAATTTCTTTGCTGCAAGTCATTGCGCCAGCCACCAGCTGCAGGAGTGGCTTTATGAAAAGCTGTAACGGCAATCAAATCCAGCATGTACTGGGAAAGGTGACCTATGCATAAGTCTTTAATTTTAATTCTTTTTTCAGTTTGTGGTAACGTATTTATTTATTACAAGAGATGCTAGCAGTACAGTGAAAAAAAATGAATTCTACTTCTAATATATCTTCAGAGTCCCAATAGGGTAGATTTTCAATCACAAAATAAAGAAAAGAAAGGATATGTATATATATAATGTATAATGGTATACTCTGTTTCCCCCCCCTTGTGGATGAGATTTATGGTAGGAAAGTAAATGCTAGCTTGCTGGAAAAAGTGACCAGCCATGCACTGGATAGCACCTATTCAACTGAGGGGGAAATAGCTTTCCTTTTAACTAAAACTTCCTCTTTTATTTGTGTTAAACATATGCATTAACTCAGTAGATTCTGTGCAGCAGGTTATAAATTATATATGAAATAAAATAAAAAAGAATCCATGCACAGTGCACACAGAGAATACAAAAAACTGTGCAATTACTGCTGAGCTTTTATGCTTGTTGTAATATCAACTCAGATGAAACCAAAAATCCTCACTGCCCTTTTTCTTCAAAAGTAAATGGGGCATGGCTTTTTTGTTGTTGTTTTTTCCCAGTCCAGGAGGCTGCTTTGTTTTTCTAAAATACAATTTATTATTGCACATTTTCAGAAAGGCAATTAAAAGCTGAAGGCAGAAGCTTTGTTCAGCACCAGGGGTTCAGGTGACCTGAATTCTGTTCCTGAGTTGACCAGTTGTATGCCACCTATCCGTGGGGCATACGACTTTGTGTCTGTTTTATCTTGAAAAAGTCTGCAGGCTTTCTGTCTTTTTGCTTTTTGGTCCATGTCATCCATCACAGTGGTGGTAGCAGTCCTCTGGAGATGCTTGTTCGCCACCTTGCAGTTAAGAATGGTGAGATATAGTCCTCAAATAAAATATTTCAATGGGAAGATGTTAACTTGAAAAGAGTCTGTAAAACCATTTGTTTATTTCAGCTCAGGAAATGGCAGTGACTGTTCACTTCAGAATCAGGATGTTTTCTTCCTCAGCATTAGAACTGCATTCATGTAGTTAGTGGCATCACGGGGCATTCAGTGGTTGCAGACTTCCCTGCTTCCTTCTTATGTACCTGCAGACCTCTGGCTTCACAGAGAGTGTCCCTGGTCTGGAGGGCAGAACCCAGCGTGCTGATACTTGACTGCTGTGCAGTCTTGGTGACTATTAGGCTGCCTTCAGCTTTGGCTATTGAATTGTGAGGTTTTTTGGAAGGTTTGTTATCAAAAGGAATGCAAAGATAGTAGAGGTTGTGTGGCAGAGCTCTGGGACAGATGCGTATCTCCCAGGCAAAGAAATGCTGTTGCTAAGTTTGTTGACAGCTGTGACCAAGGTGACAGGATTTTAGAGGAAGAGCAATGAGGTATTTCTCTTGAAACTCAAACATTCTGGTTCAGCTTCTCACTTTAAAACCATGTCTTTTTTTACATTAACACAACAATATTTACATTTACTGCCTTGTCAGCATGTACCACTCTGGGAAGAGCAGCTGGACTGCTCCTTTCTGTGTGCTTATGGCTGGCATGTCCCAACTTTGATTTCATGAGCACCTAGACTCAGACTAAAACTTGATTGATGATCCTTTATGGCAAAAGATATGATCAGCTTCCAGTGGTATTGGTAAAAAAAAAAAAAGTCATAATTGGCCCAATAGCAAGTCTCAACCATTGCAAATAATGAATATTAATACGGCTGGATTAAATGTGAATCTTCCAAAACTTGTAACTGTATCAAATTTCATTATGTTTGGGATGCAGTGATATTGTCTCTTTGTTGGTTTACATTTGTCAGGAACTATTTCAAACAGAAGCTTTTATGTGATAGGGTTGGGGGCAGGGAAAAATGTTTCAAAACATTTTGTTTGATAATACTTGTCTTGGTCGAAGTAGCTGTTGAGAGAAACCTAACATCATATAGCTGCGTGCCAAATGCTATGTGATGAATGTGACCTTATTGACTTCCATTCTGCATCCCAATTTCAAAAGGCAGCAATTGCAGAAAGGGACTGTAGCCATAATCTCAGAGATCCAATGGAAATGATTTATTTATAAGGCCAGATACCCTGCCTTACCATCTGGCATTTAACTGAATACACTGAGTACAGTCAAGATTGATCTGTTTTCAAAATAATTTTATATAGTGGGAGGGCTAGGAAACAGGGAAGGTCTGCAGTATAGGAGTTGAGCACAGAGCTAGAGGAGCCTCCTTGTGGAGAGGCTCACTGAATGGAAGGCAAAGTAGGTAGAAAGTGGTTTACAGTTACTGCTACAAATGGTTTTGTTTGTTGTTTTTACAACCTCTCTCCTCAGAGCTCCCTCAAGGAAGCTGAGCAAAAAATGGCACTTCTGACGGCCACCAGGAGGTTCGGTTGTGGACCTCAGAACTTGCAAGTGAGGGAGCTCTTCGTTGATTAACATTTCTTCTTGACCCGCCTCTTAGGGCAGGGCTGTCACAGAACTGTGATGCAATTCTCTAAATCCCTTTCTCGGCTATTCAGTATCAGTTCCTTTTCCACAGCGCCAGTGTTTGTCAAAGCAGCATATATCTGCCTTAGATTCCCCCCAAAAATTAACAGCCCTGGTCATTCCCTTCTCAGCCTTAGTTCTCAACATTTGTTCTGCCACCTGCAATAAAAGTATTTTTTCTTCCCTTTCTTTATGGACAGACTATGCTGTAGTACCTAGGGGAGTCTCTCCATTTCTCCCAGAGATATAAACTGGACCAGCCTGAGTATAAACAAAAGACGAAGTAAAAGAAATAAATAATATCTGAAAGATGTGTATGCTGCTGTAGGTTACACAGAGACTAGATTTGGAGGGGGGGGGGGGGGGAGTTTAATTTCATGGGAGTGTAAAAGGATATCAGAGAAATTCACTTTAGTGCCAAGTAGAAGAATAAATATTTTCAAATACCAGAAGTCTGACTACACCAAAGCTAGAGTTATATTAGGTTTCTTACCCTTTATTTTTGATTCCTTCTCCATGCCGGGGTTTGTGACTGTATGGCTGTTGGACTGTGATTCACATTGAGTGAAGGTAGTATTGTGTTGCAGGAAAACAATAACCATATGGTGAACTGAAAATGAATATAATACTGATTTTACTGATACGTTGATCAGTCACTGATTGTGACAGTTTATAGTCACCATATGATTTGACCTTGTATTAGGAATTTTTGGCAGAAGCTAACATGCTGAGAATCTTTATTTGGATATTACATATTGTAAATGCTGAATAATACTGAAGATATTAGTTTGCTGGGGTTAACCTAATTAAATGTAAAGCATTATTTGCATAGATTTTTAGTTGTTTGTTCACTATTGCAGTGCTTTGATTGTAGCTGTTGTCATGTGTAAGCGAACTCTGCTGAGTATTAAAATAAGGAAAAAGAGGAACAGACCAGTCACGTTATCGCGTCATATCTGTGAGGTTTAGCAAGAATACAGAAAAAGAATCACAGACATAAACAGTATGGACTTTGTCATGTACAAAGCTATTCCAGCTCCAAATTACCATTGGTAGCTACAAACCAGAGATCAACTGGAGATCAACTGTCTTCTCTCTGCCTTAAATTTTTCGTATTGCAGTGTCTTTTCTCTCTAAAGATTTTCCGAGCTGGAATACCTATTTCAGAATTTGGGAAGCAGAAATGTATGTATCAAAACTAGTGATAAAACACAGAGTGGCACAACTGCTGTTACGTCCAAAAAGATAAATGCTGTCTTCTTCAAACAGAGGGACCACTTCTGAGCTGCCTAGAAAGAGCAGCCACTGCTCTGTGCTAACATCTGAACCATGCTTGAGCTCTGCTGGGGAGAATCTTTGCTGCCTTGGGCCACCAGATACCAATAACTTAATAACATAGACAGTTACTTGCTGGGGTAGAGGTCCCTGCCCTAGCAACATTCTGCTTACTGACATAGATAAGGCTTTCCTGCTTAGAGATGCCCAAGGGACAGGTCTGACTGTCAAAACTGTGTGTGGATGAAGCCTTCTTGATGTCTAAGTAGGATATCATGCCTCTGTATGAATATCCGTGTCAAAATTTATCTGGAATTCATTGGTGATACTAGAACAGAATTCATCAGCTCAAACCTGCTCAAAAAGCTCTGCCCTGGTTTTGTGGTGAGTTACCTTCTCACCTTGTATTCCTAAGAGGTGGGCGTGATGTAGCAGGGCTGCGCCACACCTCTTACGTCCCTCACTTCTCCGCAAGTCTGCTGTACTAGACTGGCAGCCAAAGCAGGCACTAGCTCTTCTGGCTTTATGCTAACAGGCAGTGTGGTTTTCCCTGCTGGGTAATCAAATAGCGCCTTGGGCTGGAGAATAACAGAGTATCTGGCTTTTTTGCTTACCCGCAATTCTTCACAGCAAGTGTCTGTGAAATAATGGAAAGTATTATGGAGCAATTTGATTTCATGATTTGTTCATACTGATGGCAAAGCGTTCCCTAATTATATAATAAACATCTGTTCTGCTTGATTAAGTATCCTCAGAACAGACCATTTCAGAGAGTCTTCTTTCACTTGTTTAACCAATACAAACATCTTAATCTAGTGCTTTTTAGTGGTCCCTGCAATGTGTGCTGACCTTCATTTGGCAAAACTGAAATGACAGCAAGGAAAATAAATTATTGAAAAGAAAAGGTAGTTTGTAAAGCCTTTAAACTATCCATTGAGCTGAAGCACAATAGCTCAGTAAGAGGATTTAGAGGCTACCATGTAGTCTTATGGAAAAATCTTATGCTTTTGAAAAACTCAGATTCGATCTGTGTACTTCCCTGAGATCAGTAACCATAGCTAGAATGGCAGCAAGTTTCTAGCTCTAAATGCCCCAAAAGGAGAAGGGGTCAATTCTTTGAGTTTTGGGCTTTCTTCTTTCAAAGACTGGAGCTGTGAGAGGAAGAAAAAAAAATACAGGAACTGTTTACAACATTGAAATGCAGCACACACTGTTAGATCAATGCACTGCAGTGTTAGGGTTCTTTTATATGGAAGCCTACAACAGCCCTGCTAGGACACGTTACTGATGCAGCAGGGTTGGGGTATTTATTCTTTTATATGCTTCACCAGGAAAGTCCTAAGTGTCCTGAAAGCAAAGGGCAATCAATAACTCATCAGACATAACGTAAAATGAAATTAATGTTCAATCAATTAGCTACCATAACCATTACACGAAAGTACTAATTTGAAATAAAAATGGTTGAGGTGATTAAGCAGCCTTTTAAAAGCACTTGGGGTGGGGAACTACTCTGTTTTAACATGTGGCATATTCTGACAAGAAACTCCTGTCAATATTTGCCAGAGATGCGTGGCTTCAGATATCGAGCTGGTTTATTTCCAAAAATAGTTTCTCAGTATATCAGTTCTAGCATATTGAGTTCATTTCAATACCAGAATGAAGAATTTGTCATCTTCATGTATACATGCCTGGGGTTCCTGAATCTGTTTCTGACATACCTACATGTATGAGAAACACAATGAAGATAGAAGGTACAGTAAGATCTATTCCTTAAAAATAATTCTTATTCTGTATATTAGCGTCAATTTGCAGTGTGCTTAGCTTGTGAAATACCTATGAGAATCATTTGAAGTTTTTTTGGTTATAACTGAGGGTCCTTTTCCTTTTCTGTTAAGCATAACAACTAAGGGATTTTAAATATACCAACCAGTTTAACTCACTTTGTCGTTGTCTCCACCCCTTTTCTTTTGAAGAAAGATCTCATAGAATCTCTACAACAAAGAATAGAATTTGAGCACATTGTTTACTTTGTCTGTTGGACAGATTCTGGCCAAATGCTATTTTCAGTTATCATGACCTAAATCTGGGATAACACAAAGATTTTTATTGCTTCTGTATAATGACGTTTACTGAAAGGTTATTATGGTTGTTCAAAAATATTCTGTCCAAATGTTTAGCAGAAAATTAACAATTTTCAAAGTATGGGGTTTGAGGTGCCTTTTTTTTCCATAGTAACTCTTCTGTGAGTAGCTTTGATATTTATTATCAAAAAAGTACAATGATAAACCTGAATAATTTGCTTCTACATTAAAATGCTTTGGTTTGTTTGAGCTGCCATAAAGACCTGTGACAGCCATGAGACAGTTGCCTTGTATGCCTCACCTTCTAACACAAATTAGTTGCTGAACTTCATATACTTGAGGGAAACAAAACAAACAAAATAAACAAACATCAGCATCCTCCCTCCCTCAGAAATACCAGTTATACCTCTGATGTGAGTAAGAATCCTGATCTAGTCAGGCTAGGGTAGAGAACAGGTCACGGCATTTCCAGGTCCCATAATTTGAGAAGTGGACCTTGCTGTTTACAGCGAGAAAGAAATCACATGACAAAATGCGGCTCCTTTGGTCGTATTGCTAATGGTACCTTAGGCCAGCCAAATCCACCATCAACGGAAAGTTTCTGTTAAATATTACCTTGCAATTTCCATTTCTAATTAAGTTCATGATTTACTGCTGCTACACTGCCATTAATGTAATTACATTTCCGTGTACAAGAACTATGGTAAATAGCAAGCATGGAAGACTAAGGGCACACATCCCATCCCTGTTAGAGAGTGTTATTTGAGTTCTGCAGTGATGTTGCACCATTGTGGGCAGTTTCTCTCTCAAGACAGATAACAAGGATGAGAATTAAACTCCAGGTCAGCAATTCAGGAGGTCCTGAAGGTGTTGTGTTGGAAGGGGAGAGAACTAGGTCCCAGTTTGTAGTTACCAAAGAGGAAATGGAAGGCAGTAGTAATCACCGTTGTTGCATTTTCTCTTTCTGACTGAACACCTGTGTTGTCCACATGGAAGCAAACCCAGAGAAGACCGGGAGCATCTCTGCACCTTGGGAATAGCAGCTGCTTAAAGGCCATTGCTAGGACATGAGTGAGAGCTGCCTACCCCTAGGGCAGTCAGGGCATCAAACAGAGATCTTTCACTTGTTCAGTGAAGGCTGTACTAGGTAAGATGTCAAGACAAATCTTGGTCCCTGTCAGCGTGTGCATAGATGCCTCGTATCTGAGGTGTCTGTTTTGTCTGATGGACTGCAGAAGGAGCCTATATCCTATAATATTACTCAGGTTGGATAGCTGTCTAAAAGGTCTCCTGCTTCTCAGCCAGAAAATATGTTTTCCTGTGTTATGCAGAAAGGAAGATTGAATAACTGCAATGATCTTAAAAGGTACTTAAAAAAATTATCTTGTATTGAAGGAGGCGGAGGGTTTTTCAGAGGGGCTATCAAAATAGAAGCCTTCTTACATGTATTTATTACTGCAGAGAAAAGAAGGTGTCAAATAGCCAGGAAGCTCTGATAACTGTATTTTATTTTTAGAAAGCTAGCATCTGAACTATTCTACTTTCCCCCCCGGCCCCCCCTAGGCTTAAAGAAATATTTTTGCCCAGTGAACCTTCCTTTCTCAGGCTATCTTTCCTGAAACGCTGCATATCCCAGAATGTAGATTTGGATTATATTTATGTAAAAAGGGCAAGGTATGATGTGTGGGCATATGGCTACTGTTTCATATATGGGATATTACCTTCAGCAGTGTTAACATTCCAGCTGCAAAGATCATTCATGCATATGCATAGTCCTCCAGGAACAGTAAAGGTAGGATTATTGTGTGTGTCTGAAAGTCTTAATTAAGAGATTTCAGCAGGGCGAATGGTAGGTAAAACTTATTACAAGCATCACTTCAGTAGTACATCTGTGAAAAGCTAGGTTATGCAGGAGGTGGACTGTATAATTACAATGGTCTAAAGACTTATGAAAAATGTTATCCAGTATTTATTGAATAGAGATACATAACTTGCATTTTTTGTGCAAGGTGAATAAAGAGCTGTATTTGGACTTCAACCTGCCTGATGAATATGGACTTTTTATTCTTCTGATACACATGAATGAATGGAGTCAACAGCAGAAAATGTGAGCTTTTTTAACAGGAGAAGTGCAGGAAGGCATTTAATTAAATTAAAGCTCAGAAAATGTTAAACCATTGAAAAGAAATACTTTTTCTAGGCTCCATGTAACTTGTTTTCATCACTTCTTGAATGCATTTTGTATATAGGTGTATAACCAAGCTATGGCACAAAGCTAATCAACAGATATGTTATCTACTTTGCAGTATGTGCTAACTGCAGTAACTTCTCAAGTGTTTGCAAACTCCTCAGTGGAAGATTATCTGCCATCTGCAGATTTGTAAAAGAAATTGAGCACGGGCAAGTCCATTCCAGCCATTGTTGTGGAGGTTTGTGAACCTACACTCTGCTCTGTTTCTTCTGATCACCCTGTGGTGGTGTTAAAGAGTGTCTGCAGAACCACCACTGGGAAGCCTATTCTGTGTTTGGGGAAGTGTGGTGGCATCTATAGCCTGCAAAGGGCTGACCATAATTAGGGTCCTGTGGTGTTGCTGCTGTCCTTGCTGATGCAAGCAAGTTTGGGGCAGCCTTCAGAGGGCAGAAGTGCTTGAACAAGACCAGAATTTTTCTTAGTACAAACATTGCCTGGCATGCTCCTGTTCTGTTTGTTGTTTTTTTTCCTTGCTGTGACTTTTTCTGTGGTTTATGTTACGTCTTCCTAGATTATCCCTATGGAGTTAAGCATTCCTACATGCGCTGAAAGCATTGGGTCTTCCGTTGCCTGTGCCGATAGCAAAGGAATAGCAAGAAGCAACAAAGTATCCTGGTTCTCTCTCTTTGTGCAGAAAATGGGGAAAACTATCACTCATTGCAGAACTGGTCATGCTTGTCCAATTTAGCATGCTGTGCTCTCCTCTGCTCTCGTATAGTAACCCCGTAGATTTGCTTTCTCTCTGTGGTTCAGTTCCTGAAGATGGGCACCAAGTGCCACATCTTACTACAGCAGCATGCCACATCTGCTAGCGCAAGGGACATGACACTTAGATGAGGTTTTGATTGGTGCCAATCTCCAGTTAAGTTCAGGTGTTTCTTGCATTGCCAGTGCTTCTAAGGCACGTCCTGTGGCCTTTGTTTTGGAGTTTCTCCACACAGGTATCGACTGCCCTCTGCCTACCTGTCTCCCTCAAAGGGATTATGACTTGAAGCAAGTCATGAAAAACATTGCAACAGGAGCAGCAAGATGAGCAAGGTCCATTTCTCTAGTTCTGCCTGAGCCAGGCAGAGAACATCTGTCTGCCAGATGGGCTATCAGAAGGACTAATAGACCTCACCTCTCAGATACCAAGGGTAGTTTACCAAGCTGCTTACGAGACTAGTTCCGTATTTTTATCTATTTCACTCTCTTTTGTGAAGATGATGCGTCTATGGTGATGGGAAGCCTGCAGTTGTGTGGACAAGCTGAATGTTTCATTGCCTTGCTCTTCATATGGGACTCTTGAACTGGAAGCCCAAATTCTTGTCCTCTACTTTTGGTAGGTACTGATTTTTCTTTCTCTTACCTCTCTTCCTTACTCAGCAATCAAAGGTGTTATTTTGTAATGAAGGCCCTGCCAAGAACCTTTCCAAACATCACATTCCAGAGGCAGGAATACTTCTCCAGTATATGTCCTACACATTATTCATATTTGTGTTTTGTCTCCTATTTCAGTGCTATGTGCAGATAATCCAAGGACGTATGAACTTGATATGAAGGTAGGATAGTGTATATGGGACAGACTATGCAGATAGCTATGGGATACGTATTTATAGATTCACAGTGCATATATGAGGGTGTTCTCCCATATGCTGGAATGTTTTCACACCACCTAAAGGTTTTCTACCTTAACAATGCAAATGAAGATGGCTCTGCCTGCGGCATCTCCCTTTGGGCAGTGCAGACCCCTCTGGAACTGTTCCGGAGAGCATGGGCAGAGACGTTGCAACAACGTCCGCTTCTGATTACACTGCTTATGACTCTTTCACACAGGTATTCGTGCACCTCTTTACTGCAAATCAGCTTCCTTTTGGTAAAGGTGGTCTGAAATGTTTTTCACCTTTGAAAGAGTTTTCCTATTCTTCTAGCACGTTTTTAGAAATCTCTACTTAGCGATGCTCTGTTTGTTGCTTTGCCTTATTTTAATGAAATGGTATTCCACATGTAGCAGTACACAGTTGATTGCTACATTTATCTAGGCTTCGTTTTTGTAGTGGCCTGTTGATGCACCCAGGAGTTCCAAGTATCATGTATTTGTGAAAGCATTAGGTCAAGATAAATTGTTTTGAAATGCTGTACAAATAATGATCCTGAAAACTGTATTTCTCTGGGTTTATCTGTGCATGTGACAGCTGTGCTAAAATAATCTGAGAGTAGTCCTCCGAGTGAAGTTACTGCTCTCAACATTCCTGACAAACAAAACAATTTCTTTCTTTAGTAGCACATACTCCTGTTTTATCGTGTCTCATTCTTGGCAGCAGGAATGGGTTTTGAGGGCATGACACCTCAATGAGATCCTGTAGCGCGTATGACATTGTGACAAATGGCTACATTGCCGCATAGAATATGACAAAGACGGTGGCACCATTCCATGGCCAGCACTGCATTAAGAAATAAAAATAAAATCTTTTGCTGGAAGCAAACAGCATATTCTTTAGGGAGAGACCTAGAAATCTTCAGGGGAGCTTTCAATTTTTGAAAGTCATATGCAGCTCTTTCCATACCACCCTGCTTGATCCAACACTAAGAGGAAATCTCAGTTTCTGCATAAAACATTTTTCTTTATGTTGGTACAGTTGATTTTAGTTTGCCTGTTATAAGTGTAACAAAGAGGAGCATTACTGATGACGTTAGAAAACAAGAGTCTGTGCTGACATTTGTGGCATATCACCGCCAATAGGCATATATAAAGATTTACTGTTTATAGCAGTGTTAAGCTATGATGCTGTGCCTCCAACTCATGGGAGCTATATATTTTATTCTTTAATGCTCATTAGTGTTGTAGGAGGCTCAGATTTTAAAAGGGTTTGCCTAGGTAGGTTGTCAGTTGGTGATGAATGTAATTGGTGCAGTGAATCTTTCTGACAGCTCACAATCATAATTACTTTCAGAACATCAACAGAAGAGCTGTACTGCATGGTTCATAGCATTTAGCTGGTGGTTTGTGCACTGGTGGGCTTTGTTTTGCAGGTATATCTACCACACCAAAGTAGTTTTCTGTTTTCTCACATTCTGTGGCATTCTAGCCCTGTTCATATTACGTGTTCCCAAAGATACAGAAATCACTAGGATTACATGAATGTTCCTAATATCTACAGTTTGCTGAAAACAGAATCACAGAATCATAGAATCACTGAATGGTTTGGGTTGGAAGGGACCTTAGAGATCATCCAGTTCCAACCCCCTGCCATGAGCAGTGACACCTCCCACCAGACCAGGTTGCCCAAGACCCCATCCAGCCTGGCCTTGAGCTCCTCCAGGGATGGGGCATCCACAGCTTCTCTGGGCAACCTGTGCTAGTGCCTCACCACCCTCTGAGTGAAGAATTTCTTCCTTATATCTAATCTAAACCTACCTTCCTTTAGTTTAAAGCCATTACTCCCTGTCCTGTCACTACCCTCCCTGACAAAGAGTCCCTCCCCAGCTTTCCTGTAGGCCCCCTTTAGGTACTGGAAGGCCGCTGTAATGTCTCCCTGGAGCCTTATCTTCACCAGGCTGAACAACTCCAACTCCTTCAGCCTCTCCCCATAGGAGAGGTGCTCCAGCCCTCTGATCATCCTTGTGGCCCTCCTTTGAACCTGCTCCAACAGGTCCATGTCCTTCTTGTTCTGGGGGTCCCAGAGCTGAATGCAGCACTCCAGGTGGGGTCTCACAAGAGTGGAGTAGAGGGGGAGAATCGCCTGCCTCAACCTGCTTGCCATGCTTCCTTTGATGCAGCACAGGATACAGCTGGCTTTCTGGGCTGCAAGCGCACAGCGCTGGCTCATGTTGAGCTTCTCATCAACAAACTGCCCCAGGTCCTTCTCTTCAGGGCTGCTCTCAATCTGTTCTCTGCCCAGCTCATATTTGGGTTTGGGATTGCCCCAGCCCAGGTGCAGGATCTTGCACTTGGCCTTATTGAACCTCATGAGGTTTGCACAGGCCCGCCTCTCAGGCCTATCCAGGTCCCTCTGTATGGTATCCCTTCCCTCCAGCATGTCGACCTCACCACACAGCTTGGTGTCATCAGTAAACTTGCTGAGGATGCACTCATTTTAACTGTCCCTCTCATTGACAAAGATGTTAAGTAATGCTGGTCCCAATATTGTCCCTCGCGAGGAACATCACTTGTTACTGATCTCCAACTGGACATCGAGCCATTAACTGCAACTCTTTCCATGCGACTATCCAGCCAATCCAAAGAAACTCAAGAAATTCAAAAAGGGAAAATGAAAAGTCCTGCATCTGCGATGGAACAACCCAGGCACCAGTATGGGCTGGGGGCTGACCAGCTGGAAAGCAGCTTTGCAGAAAAGGACCCGTAGAGAAGGTATGAAGATGACAGAGCCAGCCTATTTTCAGAGTGCCTAGTGACAGGACAATAAGCAATGGATACAACAGAAACACTGGAGATTCTGTATCCAAAATGTCAGGAAACACGTATATTACTGTGAGGGTTATCGAGCAATAGCACAGGTTCTCCAGAGGAGGTGTGGTGTCCTTGGAGATGGTCAGAGGCCATCTGCACATGGTCCTAGGCAGCCTGCTCTAGGTGGCCCTACTTGAAGCAGGGGGGATGGACCAGGTGACCTCCAGAGGTCCCTTCCAACCTCAGCCAGTCAGTTCAGGAAAACACTTCCCAATTCTGTGGCAGCAGTGCAATCAGCACCCTGTGCCCACATTCCCCCACAAAGTGATGCGCAGACGCTCTACAGTGTTTGATCACACAAGCAGTTTATTGGCATCAGTATATAGGCTGAAGCTCTTGGAGGGAATCTCTTGGCAACTCTCTCCAAGAGTTTGGGTGGTCACTGCCTGGAAGAGGTTGACCAGTCCAGCTGTTTGGGAGGCCAGAGATGACAGCATCCATCTCCTCAGGACACCCTCTCGTTTGCCTAAGAGGAAGCTGTCAAGGCATTTCTTCCCCAGGCAGCAGCAGAGGTGCCGCAGGAGGTCATCCAGGCGCAGGGGGCAATCTTTCCTTCGCCAGGCTTGCCAGGGCTGTGGCTGTCAGGTGGTGAATCACAGCCGTCTTCAGGGCATGGGGGGAAAAGCCTTTGCTCACCAGCATACGGGCGCAGGTCTGCAGATGTTTGAGGTGGAAGCTGTGGGGTCGGGCATGTCTGGCCGTGTGCCCGACAGACTGCATCTCTGCCGCAGCGCAGCTCTTTGGCGGCGCCGTGCTGCTGGTGAAGCTGGCCGTGGCTACTCCAGGCTCAGGAAGGTGTCAGTCATCTAGCCGCACCCCAAGCATGATCTCAATGGAGAGGGTGCTCTCAGAGGCGCTGGCCAGCCTGAGCTTGCAGGAGCGGTGGGAGGGCAGCACCGTCAGGCGGCAGTGGCGTGACTGCGGCAGAAGCTCCCAAGCTGCTTTCACCAAGGCCTGGAACCAGCGGGTGGTTTCCTCCACATCCAGGTAGGAGCCGGTGCAGAGGGTGCGTAGCAGGCTGGGCTCCTGTCTTCTCTTCAGTTCGTCCTCGGGGTGGTGGAGGAAGCACAGCATGTCCCCCACCAGCCGCTCCCTCGCGCAGGCGCACTCCAGCTCCACGCGCAGGCCGGGGTTCTTCGCTGGCGTCTCCCCTGCGGTGCCCAGCTCCAGGTGGAAGGCGTGCCCGGGGGGAGGCCTCAGGGGCACGAGCAGGCGGTAGAGGACGCTGTCCTGCCGGGCACTCCAGCCTTCGTAGAGGCAGCCCACGCCGATGGCCGGCTGCAGACGTGGCTTGAAGAGAGATTTCCTGGAGAGTTTTCGGCAGGCACCAAGAAGCTCCTCCACCAGCTCCTCCACCACCTTGCACTTGTCGGCCATGTACGGTGCTGGCCACTGGGTGCGATCAGCCCAAACCCTGCCCAGATCCCAGGTGGCATCGGTGTCTCTGTCGTCTTCTACACCATCCTTCTTCTTCTCCTTCTCCTTCTTCCTTGGGTAGCTGCCCTGCTTGCTTCTGCTGCCCGGCCCACGACTCCTTTTCCTGAGCCACCGGCAGAGCCCGAAGAGCAGGACAAGGAGGTCAACAAAGGTCCAGAGCTGCCACTGCTGCAAGGCAGTGAAGAGCAGGGCTCCCAGGGCCACCCCGCTCTGCTCCTGGCTCCTCTCCTCCATCTCATGCAGCAGCTGAGCCATGCCTTCAGTCAGCTGCTCTGCATGCTGCTGCATTTGCTCGTTCGCTTCCATATCCATGTGATCATCCACGAACCATGGCTTCTGGGCAATGCCCAGCACAGCCAGGGCGAGGAAGATCAGCCGAGCCATGGCCTGCAGGAGGTGCGAGCTGCATTCACCGATGGCCCAGGCCACAGTGTGGTGGCGCTGCCTGCTGCTGGCCCTGATGACAGCTCCCCCGCTGTGACTCATCCTCTCTGCTGTCAGAGGCACCACAGCCGCATCACAGCAATCCCTCTCCCTCTGCCTCTTCTTCTCCTCTTCTCTCTCCCAAAACATTGAAGAGAACTGGCCCTAAAACAGGGCCCTGAGGAACCCCACTGGTGACTGACCATCAGCATGATGTATTCTCACTTGCCATAACCTTTTGAATGTGACTCTTCAGGAAATTGCTCACCCATTGTATTATGTACTTTGCTATCTGTATGCTGGATGTTCTGTCCAGGTGGATACTGAGAGCAGCAGTATTGAATTTTTTTCTGGAATCCAGAAATGATTACATCAATTGGAGAGATGGGCCAGGTGACCTCCAGAAGTCCCTTCCAAACTCAGGCTGTCTTTGGTTCTGTGAAGTTGCTTGTGGGGGCCTCCAGAGGGGAATTGATGAGGAAAAGAAGATAGGATTCATCATTTTGATACCCTGTTTTTGTCTTATATGTACAAGGTTATCTTCCTGAAAATATCTCTATGCTTTTTTGTTGTTGTTTGTTTGCTCGTTTGTTTTTGTTATGTTGTTTTGTGTCACTGAGTGAGATTCAGGCCCAGTGGTACTTGGGCTGTGTACACAGGCTCAGACGGCTCACGAAGCATAAAAAAGGTAGATGTAAAGAGATAAAGTTTGTTGCTTTTTCTCCAGTATTTTTTGTTGGTGTTTTCTGGTTTTTTTTGTTTGTTTGTTTGTTTCCCTGCAGTTTGTTTACTGAAACATGCCAAGGTATGTGGATTGTGTCTGTTGTCCCCCAGTTACACTATAAAATGTCATTTTAAAAATTTGGAACGTGATGGAATTTCATGGACGCTAAAATGTCTGTTCATTCATTACCCCCACCATTCCTTACTTACATACACATGACACCCACACAAATAGAATGCCTAATGTGGAATACCTTCGATGTACTTTTTATTCCCAGTCTTGAAGATCCAGACCAAAGGAATTCATTTATTGCTTATTGTTGTATTTATTACTTAGTATTATATATTTTGTATTGAACACACAATCTTCACTTGATAGAATATAGAGGACCTTTCACAAATGCTACAATGATGAGATCTTTGCTCTGTACTCAAGTATACGAACATCATAACTCTTCTCAAGGAAGAAGCTAGGCTGCTCTACAGTTTTCTGTGAGGAAATATCAAATCACATAGTAGCTGCTTTGCATTCAGGAATATGTAAGGTCATATCTGGTTTTCTGTAAAATTTGGGTTTCATGGATTATTGCTGTACACCAAGTTTTTCCCTCTGTTGCTGAACGAGCACAGTACTCTGTCATTTTCTTTTGATTTGCCAATATTTTCTACTATTGAAAAAATGTACAGACATGTAATGTATCACTTTTACTGAGCTGATATGATTTCACATCTGGAAATAGCATGTAAAATTATCATTTGGTTTAATATGAACTAGAAAAGAAAAGAATTTTTTGTTTTCACATAAGAGTGATTAAATCCAAATATAGTTTTGGACAAATAAGGACCCTTTTGTTGTGGAATTCCAATAGGAACAGAGGTGGCAGTTCTGGGCTAGCTGAACCTTTGGAGCACCAGCCTTCAGAGCTACCCCTCTATTTTTCATCGGTCCCACCACTTTGTGAAATGTTCACTTGTCTTGGATTCATGGACAGCCTGTGAACCAGCAACAACTGCTCAGCATGCATAATCTGTTCTTCAGGAATTGTGAACACCAGTTTATGAATACCGTGCCCAAGAACAGCCTGTTCAAAACCAACCTACCATGTCTTCAAAATAAAAGGAACAAAGGATGACAAAAAGAAGGTGCATTGGGACAACAAAAATCACCCTCCAACTCCTGACGGCTGTACTCTTTCCTAAAAGCAAAGTAGGACACAGAGAAAATACAAGACTCTATGAAAACGCTGGGTATGTAACGGACACAAAATAATATAGGCGGTTTGCAGACCCTTCACAATAAGTTTGTTAGTTCTAGTCTGCTGAGTTTTGCATTGAGTCAGAGGCATGGCATATGACTTTTAATACTCAAAGCAACATGGTATTAAGATGATAACAGTGCACAATGCTGACTTAAAAGGTATTTCAGTAGGGATAGCAGGCACCTGTGAGCAGATTTCTAAGTGGTATAATTTGTTGTGGCTCTAATGCATTTTAGCTCTGTTGATTTACATATGTCTAGAATCTAGTCTAATGGGAATTTCTTGATGCTCAGTGCTATCATTCTGACACCTGCCAAAATGTCAGTGTGAGAAGGGACCATAAAAATACTGTTCCTTGATAGGAATGAATGTATCTTTAAGGTCAGTCATCTGTGTTAGCCAGTTCTCATCTTACTACAAATTTTAAATATCTGTTTCACCACCAGGATAAATGGCTGAGCATTAACTACTGCAAATGAATGCAAGACTATAGGAATTGAGTATAATCATACATTTTATTTCTTAATTTACCATTAGTATAGAACCAATCTTTTATTGAAGAAGACTGTGCTGGCAATTGAGTGCTATATATTTGACATGTGGAAGTAAAATCCGTATTCCTGAGAATGCAGTCCTATGATGATTTTTATCATCATTTAAAAATACCTCACAAATGAAAGCAATTCATTATTATCCTTATTTTATAGCTGAAGAGTGGGATGTTTAGAAAGGTGAAGTGAATTTTTCAAGAAAGTCAGTGATGGGAAATAAAATCCTGTTAAAATTACAACAATATTTTATGACAAATGCCATTTTATATAAGGACAAAATTCCATCCCCTTCAGGGAGGCCAAAAATTTCCTTAGGAGTCTTCGATACAACCCACATATCTGGTTCAGCACTTCACTCACAAGGATAGGTGTTCTCAATCTTTTTCCTAGCATGGAGCACATCTTTTAATAATAATCCCATAATTTCCTTAGGGCTGCAACCAGTGATTTCATTAAAAACCAGGGTTAGAATCTGAGTTAGCTTGTTAGCTGTAAGAACAGAAGACATTTAGACCACACAACCTCAGGGCTCCATAGCTGACCTCTGATTGATGAGTAGCTGTTTGAGAGAGTCTTTGCTGAAATTTACTGCTTTGCAGTAGCTTAACAACCTGTGGTTCAGGTATTCTTAAGGATTCCTGAGCAGTTCTTGATCTCTGCTCATGAATGTGTTTTTTTTTCCTGGTAAAGTGGTTGTTGACTGTGCCACAGGGATAATTTCCGTGTACACTCTAGCTTGTAAGCATCCATAGTCACGTAAGAAGGATGTACAAATGTCGAGCTGTAGATAGTCCTAAACTTCAGTGTCTGTACAAGATAAGACCTGGAAAAGGTGAGACAGTTTAGTCAGCATGACTGACAATGAGGGCAATGTACTTTTTACATTTTTCAAATGAGTTTGCCAGTCCTTGCAAGATCTTCACGCAATGAGGAAGGCTTTCATGGAAATTTACAGGGTAGCCTTGGAGGTATGTATTTAAAGGACTTCTCCCAGGCATCAAGGCAGCACAAGAGGGATAATGCAACATGGCAAATGACTTGCGTGGTAATTATTAATGTTAGCTGCTTGTTTTCAGTCTAGAAAGAGGTGACAGTGGGTAGTGTATGAAAAGGGTCTGAATAGTTCTTCGGTCTTGTAAAAAAAAGTATTACTGTCTGCAGATTGATTATCTCATAGAGTATGGTTTTATAGTTCTCTGAGTAATATCTAACTCTGAATAGCTCCAGTGGTTTCCGTAATAGTGTCTGTTCAGGAGGGCTTTATTCACTGAGAGTAACTGAGTCTGGATTTTCACAGTTTTATGTTTTTATCCTCAGTAGAATCCTCAATGAGAAGGCCTCAATTTTCAGAAATAGTATTCACTTTTGAAACAGTGATATTCTGAGAAAAGTGATGATGGGAGTGGACATAATAAAAATGTGCCATAGCCAGCCACTTTGTTAACAAACAGAATGGTACTGTTTCTACAGTAGAATGACAAAATTAGTGAGGACAGTCACACATCAGGGCATAACCAATTGGTGCGTATGGGTTGCACAGTGATACCCACTGAGTATCTGCAACTGCTTCTCTCGAAAGAGAAGATTTAGCCACTGAAGGGAAGTCTTCAAATTCCAAACTTTTTTTTTTTTTAACTATGTTTATACTTAAGTTCTTTAAAGAGTTTTATTTTCCTGTTTTATTTTTTGGTTCATAGAGGAGAACTGATACGAGATCACGTAGACATGATTCTTAAATTAGTTGCTTTTTATACTGATATGGTTTACGTATCACTACCACTCTGCACAGTTGTTGTTTTGTTTTGTTGTTAGTTTGTTTTTTTCCCTTTAAAAATGCACTGTTAAGTTGCGTATCTAGTCATCAGAAAGGCAGTACAAACAGTCTCTTACCTATGGTTTTGGTATACTTCAGATATCTCTTACTTATGCTGTACATTTATTAAATGTATTTTCTAATATGTTCTGTATACAGTGTATCACATGAAATGTTTTCACTAGAGATTAAGTCAATTTTCAGGTTTTGGTGACTTGATAGTATGTTTGTTATATTCTAATAGAATGTGGGTTTTTTATTATTTAATATGGTTGTGATCAAGCTTGATGTGTTTGAATTCATCTTGGCACTAATCATCATTGGTACTAAATTCATCTTCTTACTAATTGCTGGAAAAATTATTATTTTTTGGCAATGATTTTGGGTGTTTTTTTTTTTTGGCTGGTTTTCTTTTTTTTCTATGAGTGGATAAATTCTATCAGGGGCTATGATGTAAATTAAAATAAATGACACTGTGATCAGTGGGTTATTACATGGAGGGGAGGAGCAAATTTCTCCCTGCTGCTCTGCAATTAAGAAAATACAATTACAGGAGGGAGGCTGTTCAGACTGATTTTAATTTGATGCTGATTTTCTTTGGACTTGGCAGACATATATTGATTTGCTTTTATTTTATTTTCATATCTTTTAAATATATAAGGAATATCATCTGATGCGATCATTTTTTAATAATTCAGAGTAGTATGATATGTATGTCAGAAGTAAAAAACAAAATCACAAATGTTTGGAAGAACTTTACAAACAATCTGATTACGGCATAGTTCCAGCCATTTCCTCCAGGACTCTTCATCAGCAGCATTCATGGAATATGTAAACACTTCACCTTAAGTAGGGAGGAAGCAATAATCCCTGGTCAATTGGTCCACAGTCATTGCACTAGAAACAGCTGGTGGTGCATAACTATCATCCTTACTGAGAATTGTAGTAGGCACAGAACACAATGCTTGCCAACTGTTGTGTGTATTCCTTTGTTAATATATAAAATAACCATCTTCAGTTCTAGTAATATATCTGTGTTTTTAAGCTGTGTCTTTAATTAGAAGAAAAAGAGAAACTTAAAAGAGAAAAGGGTTAAGGTCAGTAAATGCTCTGGCAACTCAATTTTAAAGGGAGACGTAAAATTATTATTTAAGATGTGGGAGGGAGTAGCAAATCAGAAATGATGCAGCGATACATGGAAGTGGGAAAGTATGAGAGGGAGGAAAAACCCCTGGTGGTATCTGCAGAGCAGGAAGGAAAGAAAGGGGAAAAGTGAGATAAAATACTATTTACAACAATCAAAATATCTTCTATTACAGAAAATAAAATAAAATAAAATAAAATAATTATTATAAAAACGGTTGTTAATTATAACCAAATTATCCAAATAATTGCAAAAGATGAGGGGCCCTGCTTATCCAGGCATAGACATCTCATGCCATCTGAGATCATCAGGGCCCTGGGTACTGGAGCGCTGCTAATGGCCCTGACCAGCCTCACCTGGTCCCCACACCCCTACTCTGGAGCCTCTTTCAGCTCAGGCCCTGGTCTTGCCCTATTAATGCTCTCCTTGTGCTCATCCTTCTCCTTGTCTTCTCCTGGGCGAGCCTTGGGCATGACTCTTGCCTTTGTCAAGAGTTCCCTGGGACCTGCTGCTCTCAGCGCCTGGCTCTCTGCCTTGCTCAGGTACTTTGGGGTTGTGCCCTGGGGGATGATTCTGACTGTGCTGGGAGCCTGCATGGCTCCTTCCTCCTCAAGGAGCAGCCTTGTTCTTGCTGCTCCCTGGCAGAGCTGCGGAGTTTCTGCTTGCCCCATGTGGCTGTCTTGGATATGACTTAGATTCCCAGAGATTTTTTCCTTTGAGACTGGTAACTGTTGTGACTGAATGCTGTCTGTGTCCCCTAGGCAATAGTTTGGTCTTTGAACATGCATATTAGTAGAAAGTTTACTTCGTTATTCTGTATTTATGGCTTTTTGCAGGTGTCCTATTTCCTGCGTGTTTCTTGTCTTATTGTTGGATCTGTGTTGTGTCTTTTGTTGTTGTGTTGTTTTTTTTTATTTGATTGAGTCAGAACAGAGGAAAACATGACTTTTCACTGAGATAATGAAAGACGTTTAAACAGAGTCAAAATGTAGTTAAGGACAATCTTTGCATAAGATACCACTCTGGACTTGAATCCCTCAGCTTTCATTTTTAAACGTTTAGTGGTCAGGCTTTTATTTTTTGTTCAGGAGACTATACCTTCAAGAGTAATATATTGGTGCTTTTTTACAAGCCAGTTTATTTTTTATTTCTTTGTCTTAATCCAAAGAAGTGGAACGAAGGTGAGTTTGTAATTCACTTCTAGTTGATACGCTTTGTGGGCAATGAATGTGACAGACAGGACTTAGACACCTGCAGTTGTACCTTTGCTTCATTCACTGAAACAGTTTCTGTAAATGGACTAACTTGAGATGGAAATTGGTTAATATACTGAACTTCCCCCTGTTGTTGTTACAGTCCTTAGCCTTCTTGCTTCTCTTCTTTTGCTAGGGTGTATATATTGTTCGTGTGGTGGTGACAAATGGAATTTCTAAAGCATTTTCATGTTTGATTGGGTGTAGGAGAGTAGTTATCAGTAAGTACGAGTGCAATTACATGTACACTTTTATCACTTTCTGTGAACTGGTAAAATATCTTGGAAGAAATCAATATTTCCCTTTTTCTATAATTACGCTTAATAGGTTGTTTTTCTTAGTTGTATGTGGTCCTTGTGAGACTCAAGTGAAAATGTTTATTTTTTTTCCAGCAGTACAGTCCCCTTCAAGTATGCCTTTCTAGCTCAAGTCCATTCCCTGAAGAGGGAGGGGGCAAAAAAGCCTTGCGTTGGTTCTTCTTACTAGTGTCAGCTAGCATTTACTGTCCTGGATTTTGTCACCATCTCAAACATAAGTCCAGCCTCTTTGAAAAGTTGTTCATTTACAGACATTCCTCACCCATTCCAGGTAACGGGTATTACACTCGTAAATTTGTAAGACTTTCTATCTGTTCTATATTCTGTTGGAGGCAAAGATCATCATAACTCGGTCAAACCTCCACAAATCTTGAGGAAAAAATATTCACTTTTTTAATTACTCACTAGAACAGTGTTATCATTAATTGCCTTTTCCTTCCCCCGTCTATTCCTGCAGTCTTCAAAGACAGTAGTAGCATAGTACTCACGAATAAATGCATGCTTGTATGTTTTAACTTTTTTCTAATGTTTTGTCTTTAAATTCTCTTGTTTCTGTTTCCTTTTCTCAATGCTCTCTCCAGCTTGTCCACACTTTCAAAGTACAGTGACCAAAAGATGGATAAAATGAAGTGTCATGGGAAATGAAGATAGTAGAACAGCAAGTATAAAATGCATTAGCATGCCATGACCACTTTATAGGTCACAGAATAAGATTTGCTGTCTTGTTTGCAAAAATATCATGCCACATAAATGATGCAATCTGTACAACTGACATATTTGCTCTGTACTTTGAGCAAAGTCTTATTATTAACTATTGACAAGCACTGAACCTAGAGTAGATCTCTGCAGAACCTTGTTTGATGTCAAACTAAGAAATTATATCCATGTATTGCCTGTGCTTAATGTTTTCATTAGATTTTGGACCCTTTTCTTTTTCAGTAGCTGTGTCCACAGTGCCTAAAAACTTCACCTTGATTATCATACAAAACATTACATAGAACAGTTTGTGACTTCTCTGTTATCTGCTTAGCCTGTCAAAGCGGGAAATTCATCTGGATTAACACAGTGTTTCTTGTCATGTCACTCAAGGCTTTATAAATAGGTTGTTTAGTTTGTTCTAGCATCTTTCTGGATACTAAAATGAGGCTGTCAGACTTAAAACTTTGTGGTACTTTTTTTTTTTTTTGTCTTCCACTGGCCTATGAGATACCAATTACACCCAGAGATATGGAAAATAATCACTAATAACTTGGTGACAGCTTTTACAACTACTTTGAGGAAGCTCTGGTTACTTAGATCTTATTTAAATATTGCATAATCTTTCCATAAATAGGTAAATACTGGTTATAAAGAAACATTTTAATTCTATTTCCAGTACTATGAATTCCAGTACAGGAATATATTATTGAGGAAGTAGAGACTGATTATTAGAAAGGTGTAGAAATCCTGTCAAGAGCTATATGTTAAGATCACATGCAAGAATACCTCTTTAAAAAAAAAAAAAAAAAAGAATAATTTTAAAAACATTTAGAAGCATGCATTTTTTTTATAGTTATTTTAAGGTCGATGATAGATACAGAGTTTTGTCTGCCCAGCTTGTCTCTGTATAGCATTAAGAGCTGGACTCTCACTGAAGAAGTATGCAAGCTGTGGATTTTTAGAATCACTTTGCACAATTCAGTCTAGAAAACTAGAGAATGTTGTTCATAATTAACTGAGAATTAAATAACATCTTGCAATTTGTATATAATTTCTTTTACAGAATTAATTTCTGTAGGCTTTTTCCTACATTTGTAATGATTTTAAAACTAAAAGGATAAGATGCTTAGTTTGAAATTCCAACTAATTAAAGGCATTCTGTATTTTATTGATTTCTTGCCAGAAGAGAATAATTTAAAAGCAAGCAAGATTACACTGGGGGAAGCAATAGCCCTTAGCATATTTGATAGTGTATTTGAGCATTTGGGTTTAAGTTTTATATGATTTTACTAATGCATTATGTTACTACATTGCTACCAAATTTAAAAGTAACATGAACAAAACATAGTTTGCAAACATAAAAGAAAAATCTCATACAAAGTTAAAAATAGGATCTCTAGTTTGTTATTTATTCTACTCAATCTGACATCTTTAAACACATGATGATAATCCTAAAGTTTGCAGGTTATTTCAAACTGCAAGTCATGTTTTAGACGTAAATGTTGATTATAATGAAAGTGATTCTCAAGGTGGTTTAAATTGTTTCCTTTAGAAGGTTTTTCTTGCTCTCTTCTGTCTTGTTAATTACTGTGTGCTAGCAGAAACTTCTTTTATAGCTGTGTAATAGAAGATGTATAATAATACTCTTGTTTAGGCAATAGTGAAATCTCCTTTACCCTGTATTTATGTATACTTCAAAAATATGCTTCACGTGGCCAAGTGCAGGTTTGACTCCCTGTTCTTACAGTGAATCTATTCTAGGTCAGCCACGGGTTCTTTGTAAACTGAACCTGCCAGGGACTTTCCTGAGACGATGCTAATTCTGGCATCTGATAAAATGTGAACGCAAAAGGAGGTCGTGTACTTCATGCATCTGCCTTAATTGCAGCTAGAAAATTCATGCCCTACAAACTACATCAAAGTTTAGGTGAAGTAAGCTAAGCTTAGAATGTGGGACTCAAGGATTGTATGCCACAGATCTTTGAAGTGATACCAACATTTCTGTACATTTCATGTCAATTGTTCGTGAGACCCTTATTCCAACCTAAAGAGAAAATGATCATTTATCACCAGTAAGGCTTCCTAAAGTTACTTCAGGTAGGGCTGAGACCAGAATGGAAGATTATAATATAACAGCCTTGTTTTCATTTCTTCATCATGGAAAGACTGAAGATCTTCAGACCTGGAGAGACCTTTTTTTTTTTTAAGCTTGCGCCAGTCTGAGAGGTGTTACAGTCTGCACCTGAAACTCATTGTCCTAATTTGAACCCTAGCTCATTTGGACCAGATAGTCCAATATTAGATCAACTATTTCTCATATTTGACTATTTGAGGTGGGCACTTTGTGCAATGTTTGAATTTGTTCTTTGAATTTTGTGGGATATTTGACAACTTCTTGAACAAAAAAGAATTTTTGTTCCAAAAATAAAATATGAATGAAAATTAGCATCCTGTGCAAACCAACCATGTTTACAAGTTTTTCATATGAAATTTTTTACATAGCTTCCAAGTCTTTTGTTCCTCTGTCCTAGGGGCTGGGAGTTTCAAAGCCTTTGTAGGGATGTACTTAAGTTTCATAACTTAAGCCACTGTAAGGGAATCTGCTGGAGCGCCCTGTGCTAATCTGTGTTGTGTGCTGGAGGATTTTAAAACAGAAAGCTTCCTAGCTAATCGGAAGATGATCTGTGGTTTGGTTTTGTTACACATGTATATGTACTGCTGCATGGGAGAGAAGGGTCCTTTCCATGGACAGAATCCAGGCAGTGTCCTGTGGGTAAGTCCACTCAGGATCCATCTGAAACTGCACAAAAGTGGAGTTCCCAGCTTCTGAAGGGACGAAGGAAACACGCGCTATCCATATTTCTCATTTTATTCTTTTTTTTTTTTTAAAAAAAAGACATTTTATTTTGCAATTTGTTGTTGGGCCTTTCTTACTAAGATCCAGAAAGAAGCCAGCTCAGTCTCTCTTGCCTTCTTCCCCTACCCCTGAGACAGATTTTGTCCCCAGCTGAAAAGGGACCAAGGTGCAATATGGTTACAGTTGATTATCAGGTTTGTCAGACTTACCATGCAGCATTTCTGCTTGGTAGTGCAGATGCCTACTTGTTGATATGCGCTGGTAATGTTATGTATGGATCAGTCCAGGCTGACCTGGGGAAGAAGGGACCTGCTGCCTTCCTTGGGTTGTGAAATGCTGTTGATCTCTCTCCAGCTTCAGCAGTGTCCAGCCCTTCAGTGAAGCAGTAGACAACCTGGGGAGTCCCTGTCTGCTCCTGTCTGTGGAATATTACCAAATCTCCCTCCTATATATGCTTTTTGAGACCTAATATTTTTACTGTGGGGTCATAGCCTAATGATGATTGAGATATGTCAGAGCTGATGATCAAGGTAAGACAAACGCGTCCAAATAACAAAGGAGATTATGGTCACGCACTGCAGTTTTCTATGAAGGAGCTAGAAACTGTGACTTCTATAGAACTGTAGAGAACTGAATTCAATTCAGTGTGTGGAGACTTGGTGCATAAAGAGCTTCCCAACTACTTTAAAATAAGGGTCGTCTTACCTCACCTAAATAATCACATCCTGTTTCTACTAAAATGAATAGCAAAGTAGTTGTAAATACATTTAGATATCTTTTCAATTTCTTAGAAGAAATACATGGGAAAATATGATAGCGAAAACTAATTTAAGATGCCAAGTTCTTGTTTCTGTTTTGCATTATTTTACATTGTATTATTTTTCTTTTTTAAATTAAGCAATCAATGAAGGATTCAGCCAATATGGTGTTTCTGTAAAAACAAAAATCTCATCTGTACAATAATTAGAATATAGATAGATGTTCCAGATGGTACACATGCAAAAAGAAGGCTAGCTTTATACCAGATGGTATTATGACCATGCATAAAGCAACTGGATAATCATTGTAATATTGTGACATGTCATATTATATGAATAAATACTGTGTTTCCTGAGAAAAAAGGTAAAATCATCAGTAAATTAAACAGCATAAGGCAGATGTGGCACTTATCCAGGAATTACAGTCCTAGAGGAACAGCAATATTGGAGATGGAACTTAGGTTTTATTTCTTTAATTCATTCTCCTTACGAAAAAGTGGTGATTCTAATTTTGTGTGAATTATCATTTATGCAATTAACCTAGGCATAGGCAACTTTCAAGACTTTAGAATACTGTGTATTGTTGAAATTGACCCTATTTTTTTGCTTCCCCCAACAATACTCAAATTTGATAAACATTATAAACTTTCTATTCTCAACATTTTTTCAAAAGGCAATAGATATAGACAAGACTTTGCAATGAAATAGCACAGACGATCGCTGTTAAAGCATATCATGTGTTCAGGTTTAAAAACAAGGCATGAAAGCATTCAGGTTGCCCAGAGACTCTGTGGATGACCTATCCCTGTTCAAGTGTTCAAGGCCAAGTTGGATGGGGCTTTGAGCAACCTGGTCTAGTGGGAGGTATCCCTGCCCATGGCAGGGGGTTGGAACTGGATGGTCCTTAAGGTTGCTTCCAACCCAAACCATTCTATAACAAATCGTATGGTATGATACAAGATGAATATGACGGCTTCAAAGTTCACAAGAACTTTGTAGCTGTTATTTATACTGGTAACATATGCAATAACCTAGATAAATTCCCAACTATGTAACTGGCCTGCACTGAAACTAGGAAAAAACCTTATGCTGACATTGATAGGAATTTCTAGAGATGATGGAAACATTTCTTCAATTTTATTTTTTGCTTCAACAATATACAACAAGTTTTGCAAGCATCCAGTGTGGGAATATGCATGTGTTGTGCAAATTCCATGTGCCTTCGTTATAGATTTTATCTATGGGTATACATATATTTAGGCATTCAAGATCAATCTTATTTTCCATAATTAAATCTAATTTCATAAAGGAACGGAACCAAGCAATAGCACTTGTTCTTTTTCTCTGTAGAACTAGTAGGATAAAAACTTCTTAAGCTGTCTCCTGTTTAGAGACGCATTGTACTCTTATATAAGCAACACGTGTATTTCTGAGGAAGTTAGCCTTTATGGTTGGCACTGTAAAGTTCAGGTCTGTGCACGAGAGTTCTTATTGGTAAAGTAGGAATAGGAAGCACTGTGCTCCAGTAGCAGATGCTGGGATACAACCCAGGCTCCTAATTCCTCTCTAAATGAGAAAGCACTTTGGCCTCTTTCTGGTTTTGAAAGGCAACTCCTGTAGACATTGTGTATCTCCATGCTCTTCCTGAAGGCCAGCTTCTGTGCAGGAAACTCTACATCTCCTAGGAGATCTCTAAAGCAATATTGCATGTTAATAATGCATTGCCAAAGATTAGCCAGCTCCTTGTGTTTGAACTGAGCTGCATCTGGGCACTGTTATGGCCAAAGATCAAAGAATGACCTCTTGGGAGTGATTTCAATGCTGTACCATGTTCTGCTCAAGTATGAAGTACTTGTTTTTGAATGAGCATATAGACACCTTTTACTATGAAACAATGAGACTTGTTTTTTATCACATGAAAAAGTTTCAGTTCGGGCTGAGTCTTGTAGCAGAGGGTATGTGGAAGCACAGTCTTTGATAAGGTAGCAAAAGTGGGGGTGACATGCATTGTTATCAACAAAACTGGGCTGGTATTTGTGTAGCTCCTTGCACAAGAGACAGAATGATGTTACAGAAGTGCAGAGATAATAGTGTATGAGGTATATCCGTTGCTGATGTAGTCTAAGGTGATCATTTTAACTGTGAAACGTTTCCAGTGTAAACATAGATTCAGCCACAGCTGAATAGCATCTCTTCAGTGAAAAGATGGATTGCTTGTTTCTTGTTTGAACTAGGTCGTGCTGGAATTTTGAGGTAAAAAGGGACCTTTATAGTATTACTACACTAGAATAATGTTGTAAAAAAAAAATAATAAAAAAAAAAAAGGCTACAATTGTTTGCTTGTTGAAGGACCTGTCAGTTACCGGTTACCGTGGGGAAATACTTCTGTGTTTATTAGGCATGTCACTGTACGTAATTTGTTAATAAACCGCAAGGAAATAGGCTATTTCTGTTGCAGGGAAGTACTGGGATGAAGGCTACTTTATTCATTGAATCTTAGCCACGTTCTCAAGTCTGTTAACAAAAAGTTTTTAAAACAAAACCCAACACTGTCACCTCCCCAGACACTTGAAATAGCTAGCGGCAGGTCTTCATGCTACAAGGAACAGCTGCATCATCTAATCTGATCTATATGTATCACAACTTTGAATAGATTGTTTCTGTTGATACAAAGTCATTTCTCAGTGAGCTGTCTATTTTCAAGTATTCTTAATTTTGCTTTCTGTATTAATGTCTTCTAAGGATAATTGCATGCAGTACATAAGTAACTTACCTTCTGAGGCTGAAAAGTTCAGTTTCTAGTGTTAGTATTGTTAGGAGTTCTCATCTCAAGTCCTTATTTCTAGATGCATGATCTTTGTCTTAATTGTCTAGTTCACAAACTGATCCATCTTGTTCTGCCATGGCTTTTCTATCCCTAGATACCTTGTTCCTAGTTTTCAGCATCTACAGATGTTTCAGCCATGATTCTTCATCATGACTCGATGAATAACATGGCTCTAACATTGATCTGTGTAGAACACTCTGAAACTGCATATACCCCTAGCATCAGGGAAAGGATTTTTGTTAGCGCTTTTTCTCCAGCATATACATCCATTGCATTTATAGCTGCATCTGCTATGCTTTTCAGCAGTTAAAACACTTGTAAAGATACTATAACTTTCCAAAAGTACCCCGTTTTTGTACTACCAAAGCACGGTGTTAAAGAATGAGTCTCACATAAAGTGGAAGTAGTTCAGTCTGAGTTTTTACGCTCTGTTCTTTCATGCTGATTTTGCATTCATATCTGTTGTGCCAGGGACACCTGGTATGCTCAGAAATAGTTTTCAAAGCCAAAATTCACCAGAAAAGGCATAAATCCTCAATAGGATATGTAAATAGATCTATTTGTTAATTCATTGCACAGAAAGATATTGACAGTGTAATTTTCACTGCAACTAATTATAAATTTTCAACTGTTCACAAGTAGGAATGATAGATTAATTAAAATGAGACCCACCTGTATATTATCATTTCCAGGAACCTGGGCTGGTGACTTGCCAACAGGAGGCCTTGTAGTATTTTTAAAAGCAGTAGTTTAAGTATTTTAAAAATGCTCTAATAGTAAAATATAAAAGATGGTCTTCTATTACCTGATTTTAAATACAGATTACAATAATTACAAGTTGTCTATTTTTTCAGAAACAAAAGTGTCTAGACAATACAAAATAAATGAATTGTAGAATTACCAGAAAGTGATCATTAGATATCCAGATTTTTGCATCAATACCACAGGTCCATAAGGTCATTCAGAGACTACTATAGTAGCAATGATTTTTACAACTTCTGAAAAATGTTTTCTTGACAACATTTCTCAGCATTGTATTTTAAGGTGTCTTTAACACTGACGAAAATCTTGCCACAAAAGCCATTTTCTGAACTGTCAGATGAGCAGTTAACATTTAGAGGGGAGAAAAAAAATCCCAGCTTTGTGATTCTGAATGAATTATGAACTTCTGAAGTCATGTTCTCTTGCAGTTACAGATAAGTGTAGGACACAAAGGGTTATTGAACCAAAAAAGGTAAGAAGAACATGAAAGAGAATGTGTTCCAGGAACAAAGTGTTTTGATTCCAGAAGTTGTATACACACATTCATTAGAAAACACAGCAATGGATTGACCTTCCTAAAATGAAATCAATGGTGTGATGACATTGTGTTTTGTACATGGTTAAGTAAGTTGTGAGCTTTAGCAGATCTGTTAGCAGGAGGAGTTGCATTAGGAGAGCAATGCTTGATTTTTTTTTTAACTTTTTTCATTGAGAAATTTAATTTTTTTCATTGTATACAGGAGTCAAAGGTGAAAGAAGAGGGGAGGGCAGAAAGAAAAAGAAGGTATAGGTCTTGATTCTGCAAGTACTTCAGGAGAATTGTAATGCCTTAAGCAAATATCTTGAGGTCATCATGGTCTATCACAGTACAGCAGTTCTTGGGTGGCTGTATAGAAGTGGCTGTAAGTACAGAATATTATTGAAGCAAATGTATCCGCTCTCGAAGGTATCTTCTGGGTTACCCTTGGTATAGTCTGTAAGGCTGAGATATTAATTACTGGCTTATTAATTACTGTTTAATTACAAGATATTAATTACTGGCTTTTAAAATACAGGTTAATTATTGCAGATTTCTTAACTTTTATAGTTATAAACAGTGTGTATCCACAGGAAATATTAATTTGCCCTAAGAATTAAAAAAAATATCTTTAAAACACTTAATTTTTAATGTGCTTTTGACAGTTGTTATTCTACAAAACAAAATCCAATCAGTTGTGTCCAAAAGGTATGCAATGAGTAATTTTCAGTATCTTTAGCAAGATACTAGTTGTTCTTTCTCTGCTCCTTCAGTTCAGCTAGAGTCCAGCTGAAAGCTTCTGGAGAGGTTCTTAGACGAGTGTATCACAAGGATTCAATCTCTTTAAAGCCTATGGAAGAACAGAGAAGAAATCAAAAAGCAGTGTGACCCTACAGAAAATCCATGTATATGGAACAGAAACGTGTTGTAGTGTAATATATCACATGTGAACTTTGTTAAGCCAACACTTTTTTTTTTTAACTTTCTAGAAGAGCGCCGAAAAATAAGGTTATTTAAAGAGGAGAATTTGGACAGCATGTATGCAAAAGGTGGAGCTGAAGATGGATGTAACCTTTTATTTTTACTTGAGACGCGATGTCTCATTCTACCATGATGTATAGTAACACTGAGGTGTTGATTAGGCTTTGAGACACAAACACAATGCATGCTTGCCAGTAAACATAAAATAAGTCTGGATTTTGAAATGCACACATGCACTTTTTATCTTAAATGACAATGCAATTGTTCAAGTTGTAGATGGGTGAATGAGAGCAAGTTTGAACTTATAATCTATTTACTAATTATAATTTTAAAGTTTACATATAGCAAATGCTTTAGTGTAAATGCTCTTTCAAATCCACTATACATAGTTCTGCAAGCTCTTTAAAAGCTGATACTTCCTGAAGTTTTACACACACATTCCTAAATTTTTTGGGGGAGGAGGGGGGAACAAAATTCTTCTTTACAGGGGGCAGGGAGGGGGAAAGAGGCAAGGAAAGAAACGTAATTAATTTCTTTTCTTTATTTGTATGTAAATATTTTTCTTTATTTATATGTAAACATTTCCTTGAGCATTTGAAAAATCTTCTATCACTTACTGATTTTTCTCTATCCAAAACATCTGGGGTTACAATCTCTCTTGAGCTATCTTTGTGTAAAGGGAGAGAAGAGGAATGGAATTTGGAAAAATTGATATAAAGAAGAAACAAAATATTTTTTTTTCTTTCCTTAGGGTGCAAAAAAGGTATTTTCTGTGTACATTTCCCCCTTTGGTTTTTTTTTGGTTGTCCAGTATTATTGGAACAAAATAATATTTTATTCTGTTTTTCCTCTGCTGGTTGTCTTTTAACATGACACACTCAGGAAAACACATTAAATTCCACCTCATTACTTTTTGTTACAAAGGAGGAGTATTTGTCTTAACAACAAAAAAAGCTGGAATGACCTAGCTGTATTCCAGCAATCACGTGTAATGAATTGATTGCACTGAGAATACATTCTGAGGACAAAATCCTCAGTCTCAGGGGTCAGCAGAGCAGTCACCAACATCTTTGCCTGATTCTAGTGACTAAGAAAAAATACTGAGGGTTTCACAGGGCAAGAAAAAAGAATTCCGTAGAATGATTTTCTTCTTTGACAAGAATCCAGCTACTCAGGACAGGAAAGGAAACTTTTCCCTAACTGGAATGGGTCTCCAAGGCAGAGGAGTACAGCTAGAAGTTATGTTTCCTGCTCAGTGCTCTTTAAGCTAACAGACTACCTTTTCTTTTTTTTTTTTGACACTAAAGGGATAAGCAAGTCTTCTAGAGAAAGTAAACTTGCTGGCTTCATGCTGAATGAGACTTCCTTGCAGTAAGTATGCAATGACTGGTTTTCCCAACTACTTTGCACTATAATTGATTTATTACTGTCATACACAGTGGCAGGGCTGGGAGGTAAATGGTTCATTACAGTCAGAGCTAACTATTGCCAACTACTTCTTTCTTACTCCGTCTACATTGTGGGGAGCTGCACAACCACTGCTTGCTGTACAGGTCCAGGCAAGAGGGTCCTGTCTCCATGGAGAAAAGACGCAACACCTCTACCAACTTTATGGCTGCTTCTTAGGCCAATTATTTTAATATTTTAGCAGCTCACCTCTGCATAATGGTAACTAGGCTTTATGATGAAGTATTTATGAAGGTTGAAAAACAGACAGCTTTGTGCACTCGCATTTTTTATCGTTGTTTTGATGTCTCCTTCTTAGTATTTAAAAAAACCTGTTTATTTACACTGATGGTGAATTCAGGGTGATTTCTCGGAGATAAATTACATGTATATTGCTAAAACCCGTGGCACTATTTATCTGTAAGGTTAAAATAAAATATACAGCTCTTTGTTATTAGTGTATATTTGGTTAGTTGGACCAGTGCGTACCTTGTTATTAGTTGATTCTTTCTTGACTTTGGAATGCATGTAGTGCATAATGAGGTGCAGAGGGAAGACATGGCAACTATTCTCAAGGGGTTTATGTAAATACAAAGTATTGGCACTTTTCTCAGGAATATTGTTTCTAAGCAAATTTTTTTAAAAAAGTCAAGGAAATGGTGGATAAAATGTGTGTGAATCAGGTGCTAACTCTGCAATCTAAATCTTGGGGAGCAATTAAGGCATTCAGTCTCAAGGCATTTAGCTGTCGCTTACTGGGACAAGAGGGCTTAAAACCAAAAAAAACTACACACAACAACAACAACAAACACTAATGGAAATCTTAATTATACATACCTAATTATGAAAATTTCCCAGAATAAAAGTGCAGAAACTGAAAGCTTCCTTAAGCTAATAATGCTGCTATTAAAATACCATAAACTCAGTTGAGAGCTAGGGAGGAGCCCTGTTAGAGTCCTTCCCTAATCTCTTAAGAAAAGGATGCAAAATAGTAAAACTAAACATCACAACTCTGCAAGGAGGGTTTTACTAAGAGGTAAATGTGTTTAATTCCATTATAGGTAAATGCAATATACCTTTCTTTAATTGCAGAAATTTGGAAGTGTGTGTATATATTGAGTATCCATATATGTTTTTGCAAGGAACAAAAGTAGCAAATTACAGTATTTCCACTCTAATTAGCATAAGATCCTGCCTCCGCTGCAATCATAATCTTAAGAATTCTGAAAGGCTTTGTTTTTAACTCATCCATATAATCCAAAAGGTACTTAGATTGCAATTGGGATCCTGAGAGGGAATGCACCTCTCACTGTCTAGGAGTACAGAAAATGACGTTGAGTCCTGAGAGTGCTGTGTGAAGGACATCAACTAGTCAGACTGTCAAAAGAGGTGATTCTCCTCCTGTGTGTAGTACTAATATGGCCTCACTTTGAATATTGTGCAGAGTTCTAGGGTCTGCGATATGAAAATGATGTTAAAAGGTCCTTGAGAGCATCCAGAGGAGGGCAACAAGGCTGGTAAAAGGGCTGGAGGGCACGTGCTGTGAGGAGAGGCTGAGGACACCTGGGTTGTCTGGCCTGGAGAAGAGGAGGCTGAGAGACAACCTCACTGCTCTCCACAGCTTCCCGAGGAGGGGTGGCAGAGAGGGAGGTGCCGGTCTCTGCTCCCTGGGAACGGATGACAGGACACAAGGGAACAGCACAAAGCTGGGCTTGGGGAGGTTCAGAGTGGACATTAGGAAAGATTTATTTCCCGTGAGGGTGGTCAAACACTGGAGCAGGCTTTCTAGTGAGGTGGTTGGTGCCCTGTGCCCCTCAGTGTTCAAGAGGCATTTGGACACTGCCCTCAATGATGTGCTTTGACTTTTAGTTAGCCCTGAAGTGGTAGGCAGTAGGACTTGATCTCTGAAGGTCCTTTCCAACTGAACTGTTCTGTTCTTGTTCACCTTAATGAAGGAAGGGCGGCAGTGGAGGTTGGGCTGGCTTGATGGGTGGGACAGGCAGCATTTGCGACAGAGTGGTCTGGGCTGTCCTGGATGTTGTCTGGCAGAAGATGTCTTATTTTTTTTTTCTCTCTGGGTGAGATAAATTGATAAAAGACTGAGCTGTTCTTCTTTAATGCTACAAAGCATGAATGCATATACATCATGCTTTCAAACACCAAACAGCTGAGAAGAATGGGGTAAAATCCTGGTATTATGTTTCTATTTTTAGTATACTTAAAAGCTAGCTAAAAAAAATCAGTCACAATGGCATGTGCATTGGCATTCCTCTGTTCATGCAGATAACAATTTCAGTATGGGCCTCGTTCCATCCAGGAATCCTAGCAGAAATAATTAATATGCGCGGGACAGACAGAGAGCCCCCAGCCCACCCAGTCCTAGGCAGCCCATCATGGCTGGCTTGTCCTGGGGGCAGTGGTAGCACCCGGGGTGCATGGGAGGGTGAGGGTGACACCAGAGAAGAGGGTGCTGCTGGGGAAGCAGCTTATTTTGCTTTCCAAGTTTTTGTTTTGTTTCGTTGTCTTTTTTTTCCTTTTTTTTTCTTTTTTTTTTTTTGAGGGGGTTGAGATGGTGAAGTAAAGGGGAAAAATGTCTGGACTCCAGAATGCTCCTCCTGTATAAGGAGTTTTAGGTTTGGTATACAAAGTCCCTGATTGATTGTGGCCTTTTTTGTCTAGCCTAGCAGGGTGCTGAGAAAGCATTTTAGCTCACACATTGAATTTGGAGGAAGATTCAGAGTCTTGGTGTTTGTTTGAGGGGGAGTAGGGGTGTAGTGATTCACTGCTCCTGTAGGCATGCAGGCTGTGGGAGCATATGGCTCTGAATGTCTTAAAGTTATTTCACTGTGTCACCTAACCTCCATGGCTCCTATTGGGAAAAGCTACCAGGTTTTTACCTGGCAGTATTTAAATGTGAAACACGTAAAAGGCATTTCAGAAAATGCATAAAACACATTTCTAGATGAACTTTAAGTCTAGTAAGATCTATTTAATAGCATATGTATCAGAGAACAAAAGACCTTCTGATAAAAGACTGGTTTAAGAAACAAAATTAATACTTTTCCTAAAAGAACTGAATAAACAGTTATCTTTACTGTGGTGGTCTGTGCCATGAAACCTTTATCACATCAAACAATAATGAAGGATGACGTTTAAATCCTCAGCTATTCTAAATGGTGACTGAAAATGAAGCATTACTGATATCTTTGACAAGGAAACTACATGAGGTAAAAGGAGATGTAGCACATAGATAAGTTATTTATACTAAGCACACTCAATCATGTCCTTGTTTATTTATTCATTTTTTTAAACAGTCTACATGCTATAGAGTATGCTGTTCATTAGATCTGTCAAAAGCAGCAAATTGGGTAAATAGATGGGAAGGATTAGCAGAACACTATGAAAGGTAGAAATGGGGATAATGCTGCAGGAAAATGGTACAATATCATCTAAAAATTGCCTTTTTCCACTGTGCTAGAGATGTAAGAGACTCTAACGTGTAACAAGTAGGCTTTGAAATAAGACAAAGTTGGGGTTATAGAGCCTTTTAACATGCTTCATAATTAAAATATGAAGTTATTTTTGTAAGTTGGCACATACTTGGTAACTATATATAGATCAAATTAGTTTTTTTACTTTTTTTAAAGATGACGCTTGACTGTGAATGTGCTGATGCAGATCTGTTAGATGAGAAGGATTTTGTGTCAGGTTGATGGTGCTGACCATAAAATAGCCACATTTGATTCATCATTACGAAATACGTACAGAACTAAGTTTTGTACGTACCTAGCATGCAAAACAGTGCTTGTCCTTGTTTGGAGATGTGGTGACAAAGCAAGTCATTATCACAGTAATGACTAAATCCCTGTTTTTCTTGATTTTTTTTTTTTTTTTTTACTAATTAACAAAATAAGATTTATTTCCTTTTACACAAAGGACAGTGCAGTTTCTATAGAAATACTCATTTATAGAAGAACAAACTGATCCTAGGCCTAATCCTAGTTATTTTATTCACAGAAATATGATCCTAGTACCTGCTCTGTTTCTTAATTAGGCAGCACATTTAAGTATGTGTTTAAGTGATCTTTATTAGCCTGACTAAGCTACTTGTATACTGTTGCGAAGGCCTGCACATCTAAGAGCTCTGAGAAATAGGAATGTTATTGATGGCTTGGCACCCTGGTGAAATACTTCAGGCAGCACCTTATTTAAGATGCTGTCTGGGTAGCAAAAATTCTCTGTGAGGCTCATAGCAAACTGTGTGTAGTGACACCACGAGGGATGAAGGGAAAATGGTGTAAAAATTCATCCTGATCACAGTGGCCACATTAGGCCTTATGTTGTAGAGGTGAGCGGCCTATTTCTGCCATCCTTTCCTCAGAAAGTAAGACTTTATGTACTGAGTTAGTCTGCCATGATGGGGTTCGTATTTTCTACAGTATTCATCATAAACTCTGTGGCTTGAAATATACAGGTATGCCATAATTCTTACTGAAATTTTGCTACATTAATAGTTTCAAATTGGTCTAGGCCAGGATATCTTAGTCAGTATATTGAATGTCACTCCTTTTATTTTAGTAGTTTTTTTTTCTGTTGAAAAACAATTTCATGCCTTTGTACCAAATACATATTTTGGAATGGGAATACCTAGCTCTACTTAGATGAAAAAAAAAAAAAAAGGAATTGTGTTAATGGGAGAAATGATTGCTTATTGCAGAGTTGCATAGGTTTCAGGCCTCAATAACATAATATTCAATTCAATATATTGAATTTCTGTGTATTTCTTCAACAGATGGTTGTAAAATCTATTGACATCAAACCACACTGATAAAAACATGAAGGAAGGGAAATAAGTCAATTAAAATAAAACCTTATTTTCTAAGGTGTCTGCTTTTGAAGTTCAAACATTATTAGTTAACCGTGTTTTGAATATAGCTGAAGAATATGCTAAACAAATTCTTTATTGTGAACATGTACAGCTGTTCTGGCAAGGAGAGTTCAGAAGCATCATTTAAGTACACTCAAACCATATCGTGGAGGACAGTGTCAAACTCTTTGCACAAGTCTAGGCAGATGATGTTAGTTGTTCTTCCCCTATCCACCATTGTTGTAACCCCATCGCAGAAGGCCACCAGATCTGTCAGGCATGATCTGCCCTCAGTGAGGCCATGTTGGCTGTCACCAATCACCTCCTTAATTTTCCACGTGCCTTAGCATAGTTTTCAGGAGGATCTGCTCCATGATATTGCCAGGCACAGAGACGAGACTGACAGGCCTGTAGTTCCCTGGGTCTTCCTTTTTTCCCTTTTTAAAAACGGGGGTTGTGTTTCTCCTCTTCCAGTCAGTGGGAACTTCACTGGACTGCTGTGACTTCTCAAATATGATAGATAGTGCTTAGCAACTTCATTTGCCCGTTCCTTCTGGACCCCTTGAGGAAGATGGAACAAGAACTGGTTTCTCTGGCTCTTTACCAGAGGTTCCCTTGCTGTTGCAGTGATTCTGAGTCATTCTAAAATTCAAACCATGTCTTGTTCCTTCACAGTCTTTTGTTGGGGTACATATATATTGAATATTTGGTATAGTGCTTCTTAAGATTAGGTGAGTGTTTTTTTACTTATACTTATTTACATATATTGTATTTATCTACCATTGTTAATATAGTGAATGCATTGCGGGACCTGGAAAGATTAACTTAAATGATTTTTTTTTTTTTTTTTACCAAGCTGGAGTACAGTATTACCACAGTTGCTCAAATCAGAAGCACACAAGCTGACAAATTGTGGTCAATATTAGGGGAGGTAATGCTAACAAGCATGGCACTTCAGTTCCTGTGATTCATCACAGATGTGAATTTGATGGTCTCAGTCTAGTTCTTATTTGGGTATGGGTTAGTTTATGCTATAAATTATTGTTCTTGCCTAATACAATCCTAACGGTTTTAAAAAAAATAAACTACTTGGAAGACAGTTCTTACAGTTCGTCATATTCTACAATATTTCTGATCCATCAATTAGTACATTTTCAATCTATGCACATGAAAATTTTCCTTTTGTTTAAACCAATTCATACTTGCATTTAGCAATGAAACGCGAAAAGGAATTCTGAAACTTCAAACCATTTTTTAGCTGGTACTGTGGGGAGGAGTAGAAGAAAACCATTACAATCTTTTTAAATGCTTCATGAAACAACACTCAAAAGTTTAATTCAGTTCTGTACTCTTTACTATAATAACAATCCGTATGCCTTTGTGCATATCATTGTAATGTGTAAAAAAAAAATAAAAATCACTGGAACTAGATGTGTAGTTGAATGGAGAATGTTTTATAAATATTTTGCATGTTGTTATGCTGAGGCATAAATTACTATAAAATGTTGATGTGGAGAATGAAACCCAACAGATGAAGTTTTTTCTAGTCTAGTTCTTGCTACATGCCTGTGGGGTTGATCACGAATTTTGATAAGGGCCACTTCTGTAAGATTAAGCCACCAGAATGATCTTGTAAGTGAATATCTGTCAGACATCAACTTTTTTTTTTCCTGATCAGTTAGAGCACCTTATATTTACCTCTGAAAAGGCACAGTGCTAACCCAGAGTTACTGAAAGTTTTTGAAACGTTATCATTTCTATGCTCTAGTTACAGAACAGATCACAAATTGTTTTCTGGTGAGTGGGGAAATTACTTGAATTATGTTCTGTAGTTTCAGTCACTGCAAGTTGTGAGCTCCAAACCCTGCTAATCTCAAATCAGGAGGGCTTTACTATACTGAAGTCACACCAGCAATAATCCTTCTGTCACAAGAAGTCACACAAAACAAAAATTCACCACCTCCTTCTCCCGCCAAATATATCAGATTCTGTGACTTGAAAGTTCTGCCTTGCTTAAGTGTATTCCCAGCAAGACGGGAGTAAAAACCCAGCTACAGCATCAATACAAAATGCACTGGGTATGAACAGTAAAGTGTAATTTATTCAGACTGAAGAATGGGCAGGTGTGAAGCAGCCTTCAGTAGCACGGATGGAAAATTGTTTGGATTTTTTTTCAATTTTTGTGCATATATATGGATGAATATATACATATGTATATATTCATGTGCCCCTGTAATATGAAAATACATCTGAGTACATTGTCTCAATTCATAAAACAAGCCAAGGGAACTGAAAAAAGATTTCTACCACTTAAATCCTATTAGAAACGGTGAAATTTATCTAGCTTAACTCTCCTATAAGCCTTTCAAAATAGAGCAGATCTGAATGGAAACGCCCCCCCCCCCCCCCCCCCCCCCCCAAAAACAAACAGCAACAAACCAGAATTCTAAGTCTGCTTTTAGAGCAAGCTTTTGTCCTTTTGACCAAAAGACTTTCTCCAAGCTGGTAATGCTTGATGTTCATCGGTGTTACAGACTACTGTTGTAATTATGACGCAAATTTTTACTGAAAACCAAAACGAGATATCCTGTGAAGTCTTATATGCCTCTTTAAAAGTTGTAAATTGTCCCTCTAAATGCCTTCAGACTGCCTGTGTTTCATAAAGCAATACAGGTATGGTGGAAAAGCTACCTATGTGCTAGAATGCAATTTTCTTAGCATATTGCTTTAGATATAACTCTGCTCCTCTCTCTGAGTTGAGGTGCTGTAGGTAGAAGAAAGGCTGTAAGTACTGAAACCATTTGGAACTGAAGTTATGTTCATATTGTAGGAACAGCTGGAAACAGATTTTATTACATGAAAAAAATAACTAAGTTTTCAAAAAAAAATGGAAAAACATATTTGCTAATACAGCAAATAGACCAACTGTGAGATCTGTAGCATGTATTGATACCTTCATGCTATGGGAATGAAAATGAATGACTGGGTTTGATATCCAGGATGCCTTTCTTGCTCGCTATCTTTGACTGAAATCGCTGACTGAGTTCTCTTCTTAGTTGGGCAAACTCTGACCAAATCCTGATGACTCAGTTTCCCAACTATAAAATAGAAATGATGTTAACTTATTAATAAGCCAATTGAATTATTACTTACCTAGTTCTCATTTCTTTGTTTATAATATTATTCTTTGTAATCTATTAATTTTTTGTACCTTGTAAATTTTTTGCTAAGCATCCCATCAGATACGCAAGAATTTGGAAGATTCTATCAGATGTATGAGAAAAGAAGAAACAAAGATGTTGTTCTGAGCTTGCAAGAAACACCTGGTTCATTTCAGAACAAATATTTAATTTGCTTCAAAAAATATTTTTAATACTACATATTTTACTGTTCACTTCCTATTTATACTGTACTAATTTACAGAAACCTACATTTCTTGAAACTTACTGGAATGCATTGGTGCATTCCTCTGTATAGTACTGAAGTCACACCATATTAAATGATAATATTCTCCTGATTTTGGATGATCTATAACAGTTTGCAGATGATTTGAGGGTGAGAGACTGCATATAGTGGTTTGGAAAAGTTTCTATTAGTTGGATAATTTCTCTCCTATACTAAGTTGTACTTAATTTCTTTTTCATCTCCTCTAGAGACTTATTTTTACAGCCTGGAATAAATAGGAGCTTTGTAATTGACCTCAGAACTTGACCAAGCTAAGATTTTGTTGTTTGTTTCATTTTTAAATTGGAATTATAAATTATTGTTCATTCTTCTGCTAGAGAAACCCTAAAAGAACAGTTCCTAGCTTTCTTGCTATCACGATATTTCTGTGTTTTGGTAATCAAAATGAAGCATATTAATACCTGCTCTTTGGAGAGTCCTTCTCAGAGTTTGCAATTTTATTCTTTTTGACTCTGTGGCACATGAACACGGTGACAATTACCACACTATTTTTAAATAAATGCAGTCATTGCCATCATCCAAAATATCTCTTAATTTCTTGCCAACTACAGCAATGTAATAAAAATGTTTTACTATTTGCATTTATTGTTAGTGTCTTTAAAAGGCCATTAAAAATAAGTCCAAATATTTCTGTGCTTTGTGGAATCTTTGTGTCTGTATTAAAGTGAGTAATATCACAGTTGCGGTAGGTTATTGGTGTTTTTCTCTAACCCAAAATGTATGGCTTGTTTGAACTATTTTCTTTGCTTTAGTAGCTTCTTCATCCTATGAGGTATTGTAAATGTTTATATACGAAAACTTCCACAAGGCTCAACTCCAGGGTTTATCAAGCATTATATTTTACTTACACAATTGGTTTTGCTCTGAACACTAGAAAAATACATTTAAAGTATTGCCCTGTGTAAACATGTTCTTGGTAATTACATACCATGTTAAGGTTGGTGGGTCAAATATTAAAACATTTTCTGAAGATGCTCGTCTGGACCACTGTACTGGGTCTGACTGGGATGTTAACTTTCCCTGCAGCAGCCCATATAGTGCTGTGCTCTGCACTTGTAGCTAAAACAGCAGTGGTATCACACCAGTGTTGTCTGCTGCTGAGCAGTGCTGGCACAGCATCAGGACTCTCTCTAACCCTCCTAGGGGGTGGGCAAAAAATGTGAGAAAAGAAACATCACCAGGGCAGCTGACCTAAACCAACCAAAGGGATATTCCATACCATATGATGTCACACTCAGTAATAAAAGGTGGAAAAAAGAAGAAGAGGGGAGGAGTGGGCTCTCATGAAAACGTCTGTCCTCCTCCCGAACACCGGCTACATGCGTTGAGGCCCTGCTTCAAGGACGTGGTCAAGCATCACTCATTTGTGGGAAGTAGAGAGTAATTTCTTTCCTGTGCACTTCCACATAGCCTTTACTTGTTTTGTTTAGTTTTCCCTTTCCCTTTTTTTCCCCTTTAATTAAATTGTTAAATTGTTTAATTAATAGTAATCTTTCTTTAATAATTATTTCTTTTTTTCCTTTAACTAAATCCTTATCTCAACCCGTGAGTTGTTCTTTCCTTTACTTCTTCCCCTCCTCATCTAAGGACGGGGAGTGAGAGAGCAGTTGTGGTGTTCAACTGCCTAGCACTGTAAAACCACCACAACCCCATGTCTTAAACCACTTAGGCAATTCCATTGTTTAATAATGTCTGTTGTTTTACTTAACAGTTGAAGTTAAAGAAAATAATACATTGATTTCATGGGATGTCATCTGTGTTTTAATACGTGGGTACATCATCTCTGGGAGAGGAAGGATGGCTGATACTTTCTTTAAAGCTTCTGATACTACCAGGATAAGTTAAGTGCTGTCATTGCCTGGTTTAGCAGCTGTACACCTTGTCACCATTCATTTGTTGACTTCCAGATTAGTGATGCTTTCTGTATCTGTAGCCCCAGAAATACAGCTGTGACATGGATAGTACAAGCTTGATACTAACTCAAGCCTCTGGACTGAATGTTACTAGGCTTTCTCTGGACTTATCCTGATCTGTCTAAAGCTCTCCATATTTTTTTTTTTTGTAGTTGGTAGTAACAACTGGTTATTCTGTATAGAATAAAACATTTATGATCATAGCATAATGAAGCAGCATAGAGTTCAGACATAGTATGATAACAGGGCTGAAAATGGGGACCTAGTGCAGCACGGAGGAGCCTGGGCATCACATGGTAATTGAAATGCCTTATGGTGACACTGGAGCCCCCAGCACTATAAAGAACTTGCCAGTGGTTGTGTTCTGATAATTAAAAAAAAAAAAAAAAAAAAAGGGCAGATATAGAAGCTGGACAAAACAGTTTTTAGGGCTAACAAAATTATCCAATAAATGTAAAACACTCTGCATATAGTATGTTTTGATGTAGTGTGGAATTGCAGAGAAATGAAGAAAGAACTAAGTGTAAAGAGTGATAGGAAACATTTAAAAAAAAATGCACTGCTCTTCCTGCTATGGAAGAAGAGGAAAAATCCCCACCATCAATACCACATCCTTTTCTCTGAAGAACTTGGGCTGCTGACAACTTACTCAGCTTGCTGTCAGCTAGCTCCTGCCCCCAGGGGTAGCCAATAATCTTAGGACTCAGAAAGACAGTGGAAGGGTGCTCAGTAACAGTGGGGACTGGGGTAGATAGTAAGAATTGTCTGTACTAACAGATCTAACTCATTAACTATTATTCAGATGTTTTTCTGTAATAATAATCTTATTTTCTGTAATGATTAGATTTGGAAAATAATTCTTTGACTAGATGGTTAGGATTTCAATTACACTAGCAATAAATTCCTGACTGCTCATTCAGAGTGCTTCCTTTTGCCCATAAGTTTATGAAGGATGTAACACCTAGCTGCCTCCTATATTGTTGTGATGGCTTGCTTATAATAATTAATGAAGATAGTACATGTTGTACAAAATAAAAAATAGCTCAAATTAGTCTTTATGTGTCATGGCATCATCAAGAAGGAAGCTAAGTTGTTTTACTGCCTTCTCAATAACATCTGCAGCATTGACTTCCAAACAAAAGTTTAAGCATATGAATTCCAAGTGATGTTTCTGTAAATTTCTTCATGTCAAGAAAATTAAAAAACAAAAAAAACCTACTGTACTCATTTCTAGAACCCATTAACTTTCTTCAGTAGAATACTTAAATATGTGTATTTGATTTATATTCCTTTTTTTTTTTCTGGGAACTTACTGTACCAGAACTACACCTTCAGGGATGCAGGGACACAGTGAGCACTTGACATTTAATGAATTAGTGAGTACAGAAAGCAGAATAAACCTGTATTACACAGGGATAACCCAGCTTAACTTATCCTTTTGATTAATATACTGCAAGTTGCAGCAGATTTATGGTGGACAATAATAAACTGAACTCCTGTCCTAGCTTTCATTTACTGTAGGGGGTAAAGACACCTCTCAAATGTTGAAGCACAATCTAGAAGGGATTACAGCAAAGGAAAAGAAGCAATGCACTGACTGTAAACGTTGCTATTTAATCCTACATACACAAACAGTTCTCACTGTGTGGCAGAAACTGCTTGCTAATGCTTTAGTGAGTAGTCTAATTAGAATGGTAATTCACCAGTCAGTGAAATCTGCTGAATTCTAAGGGCTTATTCTGTCAAGAACTGGAGTAACATGGATCACTCGTTATTATAGCACAAAATCAGATCCTTAACCTGATTCTTGTGGTATATCCAGACTGAAATTGCCTCTCATTTGTTTTTCACTTTTAAATTATGCAGTGAAAAATGTGCCTGATAGAGCTGGTACTGATATTGACCTATGTAATAATTTAGCGTGACAGTTCTCACATATATGATAACGGATGTATATAGCTATGGAAAATATGTTTATTTTGGTTTTATGGTATAAGTCTACTGAATGATATAATAAATGAGCATAATTAAATCCACTTCTTTCACCTTGCTGGTATGTTGAGCTGGTTTCATCACAAACCACAATGCATATACATTGCACACTGTATGTATAATATCCTTTATTTGATCGTGTATTTTTGCTCCTGAGCTGCCACTGAATGAGGTTTTCTCTTTAACACCTGACATAGAAGGTATGCTATTAAACTCTAATATGATGTTGGCACTCTACCAAGTTCAACATGCTGTATAGAAGGAAAGCTAGTTACAAAATCAGGGGTAAAGAAGACTCAACAGAGTTACAGTTCATGCAGCTATTAAGACAATTTAGGAAAGCGTGAACTTGATTTGCATAGGTATGCCAATGGGAACAGAGATTCAGGCTGGGGGATTTTATAGTGAAGGTTGTTCTGTAGATGAAATAATTTTTCAAAGAATGTCTTTTAATTCTATCTTGAATTTCTTTCCACAATTTAAAAACTTCCTACCAATAAAAGATTTTTTTCCCTTAAGTTACAAAAGAAATACGGAGTCCCAGACTTGTCTTTGTGGGCCAATTATATCTCTTTGGTGATGTGACTTCAGAGTTGCTGAGAAGCTCCTATCGCTCTGGAGAGCAAGGAAGATGCCCAGTGCCTGTGTAATGGCCCGATGGAGACTGTCATTTTACTCCTGACTGTTCAAGGAGTCTTGTTCACTAACAGGCCACATGTGTAGCTGTTGCGCACAAACTGTTGGCTTTCTGCTGTGCAGTTGGCAGACTCCTGGGAGGCACTGTGGAATCCATAGCACTATATCCTAGACAATTATTATATGGCATGCTGCTACAAGCTCTTCTGATATACCACAAGGTAATTTGTGTTAATGAATGTCAGAATTGTAGATGCTCTGCTGCTGAGCATTTTACAGACCACACATAGAGAATTGCAGCAATTGGCATGCATTTGTCTCCCTTGTCAACTAAGAGTGTTATATTCTAACTTATACCTAATCCACATTTTTTTCTTCCTGCGCAGCTGTGAACCACACACTGCATTTAATCAGGAATATTGCTAGCAGTGAGACCATCAAATTCTAGTCCATGTACCATTCTGTAGTACATTTGACTTTATCATATTATGATCCTTAGCTAATTATTTCTGGGATAAAGTAAGAGGCCTTTGCCCCTCTGATAATATTGCAGACAAGGTGAAATAAAAGAGGTGTTTTGTAACAACAAATGCAACAGTAATTAGTAAATAGTTGAAATAATCAGTATTGTTCAGATCCTTTGTCTACAGGGTAATTTCATATCAGCAATTGGCTTTTCTTCTAGCAGTTCTCTGATACATCATTGAAGGGATTGTCTTCCTTGTTCTGTATATAGAAATCCTGCAATATAGAGGAATTTGTGAACTATTGAGTTTGTAAAGGTGTCTTCCATTACAGGTTTTAGTCAAAATCTAATTCATTCATCTATGTCAATAGCTTTTGCCCCATGATCTTCAGGAGTTCATGGGCTAACTCTCATGGATACATGAAAAGCAATTTTAAAAAGTAAACCTGTGTGTATGAGGCTTGGATTTGTAATACAGCATCTGTGCTGTCAGTGACTGTTTTACTTTGGAGACTTAAAGGAAAAGAAGGAAAAAGGTTAAACTAGCTTGCTGCAGAGATGTGAATACACGAGCTTTCCCACTGTCTAAAAGTTTGAACAACAGAAAGATAAATATCTAACTTATGAAGAGGTTACCAAATAGCAACCTGAGATACGTAAGCACGGAGTAAAAATCTGCCATAAAATTTCCCATCAATAAAAGCAGGAAGTTTTTGGTTATTTTCATTTGTTTTGTAATATATAGTATAGATATGGATTTCTAATAGGTTCTCCATAAGCATACAAGAGGTATTTTCCAGTCTGAAGAACTAATTTCTCCGTTAACCATGTAGTGGATGTTCAAGTTGCTATTTTCATTCTGCTCTGTACAGTCTAACAACACGTCCATACTTCAGGAGTAAAGTCTGATTCCAGATCAAATGTAAGTTGGACAATATTATTTCAATTTTACAGGAGACCAGACAGAGGATGATTAAGTGACTTGCCAAAAATTCACACTATGGAGCAGAACAGCAAACTGAACTAGAATGGTAAGTTCTTTAAATGCTAACTTTATAAAACAGGGAAGATGTCCATCATCGAGTGTACCCAGAAAGCCTGAGCTGAGCATTCATGGTGATTGATTGCATTAAACACTGCCTGCTGTGGTCACAGTGGACTTCTCTGATTTATATCACGTTAGGATCTGCTCTGTGTTCTAGAAAACATTTAGTAGAAACATGAGCTTGTAAACTTCATCCCTCTTCTGGAAAAAAAAGTATTGTGGAAGTCCCCTACAGAATTATTTGTCTGCTTCTGAACTGTGTGGTGAGGTCACTTTTTACTTCAGCTTTGTAGGAATATGCCAGATATCGAAAGTGTATGGAACAGAAAACTGTCACTTCTGAACTTGTTTCATTATGATTCTTGGAAAAGACAGTGCTGATTCAATACAAATCCTCAATTTCAATAAAACTCATTTTTTAATGTATAACTTCTGTAAAAGATATATTCTCAAAATTACATTAAAACAAAAGTCTTAATAATTTATAATGATACCGAAAGATAATTAAGCTTTTTTCTGAGTTCAGTTTGTCAAAATCAGTGCATTGCTGCAGAATGCTTTTATTTTGATGAAATTATGTTTTCTGACAAGAAGAGATGCCATTGGAAGGCTTTTGACCATCTCAAATTGTTTCTCAGTGTACCTGTTGTGAAACCAAGGCACTGAGGAATAGTTTGACTTCTTTTAATATTTGTCATAGCTGGTATAGGAGAAGTTATTAAATGCTAGGGCTAAAGCTAGTGCTGTAGAGGCATTGTCCAATTAATATAATTATTAGGTTTTCAGTGCTGTTAGTTTTAATAGCTTCTGAAACTGCAAATCAGCTTCTGTTCTTGCTGTCATGCATATCACCAGCAGATGTAGTGTTAGTGCCATAGGCACAGGCCAGATAATCCTGAATTTGGAAAGCAAAGAAAGTCATGTAATTATTTTGCAGCCTAACATAATGTGGCCTGTTTGGGAGCCAAAAATATGCAAGTACATCTTTTCTGTTGATGTTTTACAATAAAATTGTCAGCCAGATAGCATTAGGGTGAGGGAGGTAGAGCACCGTGCAGAATGTATGTGCACTATAGTGCAACCCACAACACAACTTACAGATATAACACAGAAGAGCAGAAAATAGCTCTGTGAAGTAGATATACGAAGTCAATGGTGTTAATCCACAATTGAATAATGAACAATAACTTTATCCATCCCATCAATCTTCCAGCAATACAAAGAAGGCAAAGAGCTTCCTGAAGGTTAGGAGTAGAAGAGGCCTTCCCTTTTAGAGGAATTCCAACTGGCATTAACATACATGAATTCAAAAATCTTTGGAGGATGATTACAAATACCAATCTTAACATTTACAGGCTGAGGTTATTGTCACATTGAGTCTTTCCTTCTTGCTCCTACTCTTTATCCACACATTTACATTTATACCATTACCATCACTTTCCAATTTCTCAGCCTTCTCCCCAGCCCGATTCTTATGTTCTGCTTGTTTCCAGTTTTCTCTCACAAGGCCCAGTCTCATCACCACACTGTGTATCTGCTGTATATTGTCTGTGTCTTACTGGTTTATGCATAACTAGTTCAGGAGTTTTTCAGAGGCTACTTTTAAGTAAAGACCATATTTAAATAGGTGCAGAAGTTTGACTTTCATGGACCACATCTTGACTTCCTATGTTTCTTCCACTGTTTCTCTGGGTCCTCTCTTGGCATCAAGGATAAATTTAAATACCTATTGTTTTTTTTTATGGAAAATTTTTGTTCTTTTATACTCAGAACCAAACTTTTAAGTCCTGTGTTGAAGAAACAGGGTAGTATAGCAGTTCTCATATAAATGATAGAGAGACTCCAGATGAATGTCCAACAGCATTATTCTGAATCTTACCTGTTTTTTCATTTCAATTAAAAGAAACTTAAAAGCTATTGTGCACTGATGATGATGCTAATGACGAGCACTATTATATTAGTTGCCTCAGGGTTATTTTGCAATCATGAATAGGAGGAAATGATAAGAAATGGCAAGAAAAATGGTTCAGGAAACAATTTTTCTGAGATGTCTTCTGAGTTCTGAAAAAAATTAGAATTTTTCTGATTAGCATGTATACCCAAGTATGGGTCAGATGTAACCCTTCTTTTAAATTCTGAGACTTTTCCACCTCACCAACAGTCATACAAGATGACTGATGATGAGTGGTTGTGCTAGCTTGTATCAGAGCCCAGAATACAGACTTTTTTTTTTTTTGAAACTGTACTGTATGAATAAGGCAGGGCAATAAAAATTATGAAAAGAGAACCTAAAAATCAATTGTACAGAATAGCAATTCTCTGTCTTAATGAGATAAAGTCAATGCATGCATGTTGGCACAAAGTAACTTGCTACTCTGCTATCGAATTTTATTTCACATCTATGTGCTAGGAAATAAAAGTTTTTAACACATTTTTGATATTCAAAACTTCTGTAAAAAAAATAATAATTTCTTCTTACCTGTGAAGAGTGGTAGGTTATAAATTACAAATCAATACTAGAGTTCGGATGTTGTTACAGAACCACTCAAGCTAGACTCCTTTGGTTAATGATATCATCTGGACTCTGCAATGATTAAGAACATAGTAATTCATTCTTCCTCATTCATTACATTATAGATAATAACCACATATTTGATTACATTTGATTGCATTACAAGCAATATGCTCAAGCTTATCACGTATACAAAAAGCAGAGAAAAGCTTTTTGAATGTAATTAAGGTGTGAAAGGAAGTTCTGTTCAACAAAAAATATTTTATTCATAAGTTCTGGCATTTCTGTTAAAGAAAAGAAAGGAAAACCAACATCCTGCCAATAAAATGAAGAATAAATAAATGACAATATGCAATAAAGAAAAATAATACAGAAACAAATGGGCTTCTTTACCATTAATTTCAACTTATTTTTCATCTTAGTGCAGCACAGAAAGGTATTGTACTCTGGAAAATTTTCTGTTAGCTCATGCTAAATAGCCGACTTTGATTCGCTAGCACTGTTTTGGCTTTATCTCCCAATGTTTTTCTGAAGTGTGATGTAGTAGTTTATATCTGGTTTTCTCTACTTGTTATGCAAATTATTAACAGTTCTCCTACAATAGAGGAGGGAGCAAGTCCTGAGAGCTACACATGGCCATAGCTTCTTGATAAACAATTCCCTTGGTATTCACACATTCAAGACATCTGTCTGGCTTTGTCTGCAGCTCTCAAAGAGGCAATATCACAGTGCAGTGTCAAGGGAAAAACAAAATGTGAGACTTTAAACAAAAATAACTGGAAAATGCTGGGAAATGGTTGAAACTCCTTAGTTGGTGTTAATATTTAAAAGGGTGTTCATTTATCTCAAGGCTCTTCTGCTATATTGTGTCCACACGTAGCAACAGTGTTTTTATCATCTTGTTTCTGCATTAGTCACTCTTGTCACAGGGCTTAAGCTACAAACTGCTAGAGTTCTTAAGAATCAAGAGATTTTTTTTTTTTTTTTTTTTAAGATTCTCTTAAATGGAGTAGTGTTGTAGTATCTGGTATTTGGTGGCTTGGCAGGTGGGGATTGGAGTTCGCTGTTGATGGGGGAATCTGACACTGAAGTTTTCTGTGGGGCAGATGAGAAACAAGGCTCTCTGCTATGTTTGAACAAGGTTATTCCATTAGTTTGAGACCATTGTGCTATTGCTTTTAAAAAACTGATTTGACAGGGATTTACTGGCTATAATGATATTTTTACTGGAAATGAACACTGTAACATGCCTTTCATAGAAAATACAGATCAAGCTATGTCATCTGTCATTTGTATATGTAATCCTTATATTGTATGTGTCATTATAGTATCTAAGTATTGTTCAAGGATTGAAAATAGAAGTTATGTCAAAACCAGGAGCATTTTAACAACACAGTAACAGTTTACTATCTCAACAAAGCTGGACGATGAAGGAGAGGAGAGTTCTCAATGAATACAGTCCATACATCATAGCCAGAAACTTTAAAATGTATTTGACAGATAGTAAGAACCTGTGTAATAGTAGAGCCCTGGTATAATGTATTTGTATGCTACTTCTCCTGAAGAATAAAAATGGTCAGAATTTCAAAACAGAAAGGTTTTGAGATTTAAAAATATTTTTAGCTAATTAATACACAGGTTAACCATAATCTGTATTAAATTTGAAAGGTTGTTTATAGTTGTAGGAAAATATAACATATTACAAACCTTACCCATTGCAATTCTTTTGTATATTTTCTTGTTTTGATTACTTTTACCTGAGAGGGATCTGGAGTTTTATGTCAACTGTGCATAATTGGGTAATGTCTTGTTTAGTCTCAGGCAAAGAGAGCTCTTAGTCGTGGAATACAGTTGTTGTTATGTGCTTGGTTTTTATTAAGAGGATTCAGTGGAGACTGTAAGATTCAGAAAGGAAAGCTCACTAGCATTTTAAAATGAGTAGTGTTGTACCTTGCATTCCTCCTGTCTTCCCTGGATTTTACTACAGATTTCCCAGTTTTTATCCAACCCCATCTGTCTAGTATGCTCACTGGAGTCCTCAGTGGCCGTAGTGTATATGGAGCTATTCTGCAAATCACATATCTTAGTTTCAAAACGTTACATGTGCATATTTGAAGTAAGAGCTGTGATAGCACTGAACCCTGAAAGATCTTGTTTGTCGTTGGGAGGATGTGCTTAGGGTGCAAAAGTTGCCTATCATTAATTTTTGGGACTATTTCAAAAAGAATGATTGATGGCAAGCTCAGTGTTAGCCAGAACATATTATGTATGCCACATTCAGCAATATCCTACATGGATGTCTGGGTTTTTTGCACCAAGGTCACACTGGTAGCCAGTCTGCTTCAGCTGATGGACAGAGTCGAGCTAACAAACCATAACAGTGTTAGACAAAAGGTCTGAAGCCAAGCTGGGAAGGACAAAGAATTTCTCAGAGATTATATATTGTTGGTAAGAGGCTGATATGTTCATCCAAGGAGTCCAAACAGTAAAAAAAGTTTTAGAGTTAGGTAGGTTGAGAGGAGGATGATCTTTTATATTCCTTCAGAGAGTGGGTGTATCTATATGGGCATCATGTCATGGAACAGTCTCCAAGGGCATGAAAGCATGAACTGGGATTAGTTGAGATGAAGCTGCAGCAGCAGATACACACCAGGAGCACCTGGTGTGTTCCAGCTGTTAATAGACATGCAGTCCACAAAAAGAGAATAGGGCTAAAATAAACCCCCTGAAGCACAAATATTATTGACGTCTTATTGTCAGCACAATTATTTTATTCCTCATGTTTGCTTCATTTGGGCTGCACTACTCACTAGCATAAACATAGCTGTTAACTATTTCTGCATGTATGATAGTAGTTAATTTCTATGCATGTTCACTAACGTGCATGTTTAATAGCTGGCAAAGATAGTTGTTACAAGTAATTGAAAATCTGACACATCTGCTTGTATGGACAGTGCAATTACCTTTCCCAATGACTTTCAGTATTTTCTAATATTGGGACTGGTTGAAGGCCTTCTTGCACATGATGCAAGAAGTTCTCAGGGTTTTGAGAATCTGATTGTGACAGGCCCCCAAACTGCCCATAGTTTTGCCTGCAGCTTCTCCTTAGAGCACGCTTTTCTCCAATTCCACTTTTAGATTGACAGCGTTACATGAATGGCTTTTCTGGGTTGTGAGAGAATCCCTTCAGAGTCCTAAGAAAATCTTTTCCTTTCTGTCATGCAAGACTTGACTGTGCGCTGGCTCTCAGAAACCTCCTCAGCTTTTAATACATTCATGACTCCCATGTGCTAACAACTAGTTCTCACTCTGCCTGTGCTTAAATGCAACAAAGAGAAGCAGCTAGTAGAGATGTAACAGTTGTCACAGCACTTTCTAGACTTCTTCTTCAGGGAATTTCTTCCATATGCTTCTTCCGCAGGGATCGTCTTCTCTGGGGGAACTTCTGGCAGCTTGCTGCTGCAGGTGAGAGCTGGCTTCTGGAGGCTTTTGCTTCTGTCAGCTGACACTCGGCTTGTGTTGGCAGTTACTGGATTTGGGGATGCCTACACTTCTTTTTTTTCCAACTGGCTGCTACTCAGGGGCTGTCAAACACTTAGCTAGTGTGTGGGGAGCAACTATAACCTGTGGGAAGGAGTGTGGATGTGGAGTGCTGCAGTTGCTGCAGCGGTTAGTGCAAAGGGGCCTAGAAACTCTGCTGAAGACTGCTCGAGACTGCTGATCTATGGTGTCAGCTTGCTGCTGGGCACAGTCTCCAGCACCATCTGGAGCTGTTCTGAGGCAATTTGTTTTGATGCCTTGACCCTGAGGGAGCTCTGGGGTGAGGATGTAGCCTTCAGCTGCAGGTAGTGCCTGGTACCCCTCCCTGGGGTTGGGCTAAGGGTGTCCTTACTTTTGGGAGGTAGGCTCTGAGATACTGACTAACTGGGTGAAGGAGCTGGGAGAGAAGATGAAAGAACTGAATTGCATCACGATGGATGAACAGAACATTGTCTTTAGAGAGAGAAAGCAGAAACAGAAGCCCAAGCCCCGTGATGGTTGGAAGGAAGGAAGGACAGCTGGTGACTGTGCTTAGAGGAGGGGTGGATGAACTACTGTGGAGAGGAAGGCTGGAAATGTGTGACTTCTGGCAGCAGGAGGAAGGCTTCTTCTCTTCCCATAGAGTTGTAATTATAGAATGGGCATAGTGCCCTGGGAACAGGCAAGGAGGGACAAGAACAGTCAGGGCAGGCATCAGAGTTATCTGAGTCTGAAGCAGGGGGTCTGAATGAGGAGGAGAAAGTGGGTGCTAGGTATCAGGGCCAACTTTCTATGGGGGGGTGGATGCACGTGTCAGGTGACATGGCTTGATATCTCAGGAGATTTGCTGCTTGACTCAGACCCAGAATATTGAAGAGAGATTGCCAAGGCTTATCCAGCTCTTAAACTACTTTGTCTCGATGCTTATCGATGTAAGCATCAGTGATATTGCCAGGTAAAGTGCCTTAAGAGTAACGATGTAGGTGTGAGGGTGCAGGGCATGGAGGTCCAAATGTTGTCTCCTTGATACTGACAGGAAAGGCGAAAGGTTTATGTGGAAGAAAGCACATCCAGTGAGTCAATAACTGTCTGTTAGGCTGGTGTCACAAGCAAGACTTTGGCTCCTTCATAACATTCTTGCTTTAAGAGTGAGGATTGCTGGGAAGGAAGTAAGAGCCACCTTGTAAAGTGGGGTAAGAGTGCCATTGCAAGGCTTCCTAACATTGTTAGGCAGGCCTTAAGCTGGTATGTTGGGAGATGGTTTTCACAACCAGAAGAGAAATGATAGCACGGGAGGCAGAAAGGAAGTGTCTGGATTAGAGCATGGTGGGGAGAGCCTCGCACTATGTTCATAAAAGCAGTACGATCGCTGGTCAATCTTGAATTCCTGTGCACAAACATATGCAGCATGGGAAACAAGCAGGAGGCATTAGAAGCCTGTGCACAGCTTCATGATGATGTGGTGGGACGGCTTGTAGGACTAGAGTGCTGCAGTGGACTGATGTGGTTCTTCAGCTAAGACAGACTGGGATGGTGAGGAAGCACAGTTGTGCTCTGCTACGAGATCTCAAACATCTGCCTGGGGACAAGTAATAAGCCAGTTGAGAGTCTACAGAGAAATTCAGAGGACCAATGCAGATGACATTTCACAGGCGTCTGCTGCAGACCATCTGATCAGGAAGCGGAAGCAGGTGAAGCCTTCTTTAGGCAGCTGAATAAAGCCCCATAATCACAGCTCCTTGTACTCCCATATAACCCCCCCAATGTCTGCTGCAATATGTTTTGGCACAGGCAATCCAGGAGACTTGGGGGTATGTTGAGCACAATTTCACAATGTGGGTGATGGATGAGCCAGCTAGGGGAGATACTCTGCTGGATGTATTAATAACAAACAAATGTTGGTCAAAGATACATAGGTCAAAGGCAGCCTTGGCAGCATTTAACCTGAACCATCCTGAGAAGAACTGGCAAAACAAATAGTAGAGCCACAGCCATGGACTTTAAGGGAACAGGATTCAGCCTTTTTGAGGGCTAGGCAGGGTTCTGGAGGGTCAAGAGTTGAGGAGAGCTCGTTAATCTTCTAGGACAACCTCCACAAACTACAAGTACGGTCAGTTCCAGTGTGCATGTGTAGCAGAAGGCCTGCATGGATGAACAGGCATATCCTGACTGAGCTCCTACACAAAAAGGAGGTACAAAGAGGTGCAAGAGGGGAAAAGCTACCTGGGAGAAATACAGATACGTTGCCTCAGTGTGTATGGACGGGTTTAGGAAACCAGAGCTCAGATGGCATTGAAATACATGAACGATGTCAAGGGCAAGAACACTGGCAGCAAACAGACAGCTAAGAAAAACACTGGCACATAGTGTAATGGGGGCAGTTGATCAATTCTCAGGGCCTTGAGTGCACCAATAGGCCTTAACTGCCCTGACCAGCCTCATCTGTGACATCCCACCGACACTGCTTGCAGGGCCAGGAGCACGGCCTCGCCCTGAGCTATATTATAGGTATATTCCTGTTTCTAGACCTACTTGCTGCTGTCTTGCATAACAATGCAACAAATGATACGATGTCCAGATTTGTCTGCATTATAATTTGTGGCATAATTCTAGACAGTTGTATTATGGTAAGTTAAAAACTTGAACAGTATATTTTGCATGTGCCACTATTGAAGCTAAAGTTGGCACAATATGTTGCCACACAGTAAGGAACCTTAACTCTTTGTTTATTTAGGTCCCTATTAAAAACAGCCCAGTGTCATAAGACTCTCCTGTGTGCACTAGGGTTTGTTTCCTTTGATGTATTTTATTTATGGAAACCTTTTATAAAAGGTCTGGCCATTCCTGTGTCAGTATGTGTTTCTTTCTAAACTTTCTAAATTTTCTATCAGTAATCAGGGAAATATTCATCACATTTGATGGAGTACACTGCTTCTAATGATGGGGGGAGGGGGGGTTAGGATGTGATGCTTATCATAACAAGGGGCTGAGCTTGATGACCCAAAAAATTGCTTTGTTCTGAATCTTAAAATGACCTTGTACACTGCCTTCAAAAAAGGTCATGAAGTTATTCTTCAGAAATATATTTCTAGTGGAAATAAGTTATTTTGAAAGAGTATGAGAAAAGTCGGGATTTATTTTATTGTATTTATTTCATTGCTACAAATTACATTCACTGTAGGTTTAATTCATAATTGTGATCATATTCTAATACTGCCCCTGAAAACTCATGTTTGTGTTAAGTCACTTTGGTTCAGTCACTACTGGCTACACCACAAAGAAACATAAATTGAGGATGATAATACTATAATACTATGGAGCTAGTAACATAACTGAACCTGAATCATGGTAGAAAATCTCATAAGAGCTCCATGGTTTTATTTTTCTACTCCTGAAGACGGGGCTTTTATCAATTTCCTTCCTATTACGCTTTCACCACTGACCATTTTCTGTTCAACACTGCAGAGGACTCTTATCTTGTGGCTTGTAGGTAACATTGAAAAGTATAGCATTTTATTAACTAGCATATTTATTGATTTGGTTTGATGTTAGTTTGGGAGTTCCAGATGTAATTTACTCTTCCTGGGCCATAATAGCGGTAGATTTTAATCTCTCTAGGTACAGGGGGGCCATGCTTTCCAGTCCACTTGCTTTGGTGTTTTTTCTCCATTTTCTTTCTCCTCATAGCAATCTAATAGCTGATACATCATGATGCATAAAAAAAAAAAAAAAAAAAGGAATTATTAGTTGCATTAAAACTTGCAGTATAAATAGCACAATATAAAATGAAGATAACCCTCCAGAGGGATTCACATCCCCAGGCTTCCTAATTACTCTAACTATGAAGACATCTCCTTCAGCAGCTTCCACTGGCTTGAAGAGGTCATGGGGGAATTAGCTAGTGCTATTTTTAAAAGTCAGCAATTACAGCCAACCTCCTTCTTCATAATCATGAATTACATCATCAGCATTCTGCCCACTGCCTACACAAGAATATTTTCCAACCCGGGTGATATAATAGCTGGTAGTAAAAGAAACTTCAAATCAAAAAGGGTCGGAGGAGCTTAAAGCTATGGCTAGTTATAACGCATTAAATTTCTGCCTCTAACAGAGACTTGCTGCATATGGAATTCCAATCTGAGTTTCTAAAATTATGTTTTAACTTCAGTTTCATATAAGTTAATGCCACAGTAAATCTCTACAGAAGATGTCACCACTTGTAATTTCTGGGAGCTAATATTAAATAGATGATTTCAAGGATTTCTGATGAAGTTTGTTTTTTCTTCTGAGTTCACTTCTGAAAGATGTGTTCTTTCTAATTAGGCGTGGCACTTTATAGCCAAGCATTCTTAGTTCTACTCTTAGTAATTTGCAAGAGTTTTATGATTTGTTTGGTCATGTGATGACCTATAAAAATACCTATAAGGTATTCTGTTAATGTGGCATGATAATATAAATAAAAGCTGTTTCAGTGTGTCTGAGATTTATTTTTATTTGTTGTTGAAGAATTCCCTCTTACATTTTTTCCTAGCCTTATTTAAAAATAAAATAATTTATTTGGAGGAAAAACAACAACAGCAAAAAGCCTTTGTTATTTTTTTGTTATATTCAACACTGTTGTGTTGTTTTGTCTGTTTCTTTTCAGTGTATTGAATCTTTGTTCATAATATGCTAAAGATGCACAATCTGCTTAATATTTATATTGCTTACAGTTCACTAAACGGAAAATATGCCTCTAAGATTTTTCTTCTTTTGACAACTTCACTTGGTTGGGTTGCTTACAAGCATATCTTGAAGTACACTGTAAAAGGTAGGCAGTCTACCATCACTGCTTAGCAAGTTTTAACAGTGAAATAAATGAACAGTGCAAATACATGAATTGAGCATTAAGCACAAGCTGAAAGTATGAACTACTTAGGGTAGAACTTATTTTTTTGTTTGTTTCCCTTCCCATTAAATTGATACTTGCTTACCGTGAATAAACCCTGTCCTGATATAGTATATTAGTCATTTTCATACAGCTCTTTATCCTTTTTTAAAAATAAACAATAATAAAAACAAACTAATTCATTCAATGCCTATAAAATTAGCTCTTTAGTCTTATGTATATCTTTAATAGAACAGAATCATTCTAGGCTTTCCCATGTGGGGGGAAAAACATATGTCCCTCTTCATAATCAAGAAATACGAAGGAAAAAATATAAAAACGCTTCTAATTTTTATTGCCTTTTTTCTTTATCAACTGTAGCTTTATTTAACTGGCAGTAGATTTCAATTACATACATAGGGAAGTGAAAGAGTCTGGCTGCTTCTGATGGCACCTGTTTTCTCTATCTGACACTGAGTACCTCCAATCTTTCAGCTGGTCAACTGCTTTTGGTGTCCCACTTTCCTACTGATGGTCAGTTCTCCCATGGCAGCTGAGTCCTTTCTGCAGTACTCCATGCATTTCTCCCCTTCCCTGCCAAAGCACAGCGATGAGCTATTCAAATGTTATCGTGGTGGTTGAGGAGATACATGTTATTACTCTTGTTCCTTGGATCTTGGCAAAGTTATCAGACATCTTCCTGTCAGGGAATTTCATCAAGAAAATCCAAATGTTTTAAACACAGTTTAAGTTTTTTGGTAAAGCAGACCTGCTCAAGTAGTAAAAGCTGAAAAGTGTTATCCCTTTTGAAATTAACTGGGAAGTCAGAAATGGAAAATGATAGAAAGACAGAAAAGAAACCCAGGTGAGTTCATGAATATATGCATGCTTTTCCCTTGTTCTGATGTATTTCAAAATGAAAAGGTGAATTCCACACTTGTACTTGGAGAGTAGGGTATATGTACAAAATAGTTGCTGTGAAGTGGATCAGAAGTGTAGTCTAGGAAGTGATGGTTCAAAACTTTATCACAAATAACATGAAATATAAGGAAATATCTTCCTATATTTTTAGATGAGTCTGGGCACCATAATTTCCTGGAGCATGAATTAATTATTAGCTAAATATATAGTGGTTAACTGTCGTCATCACTCTTTTAAAAAAAAAAAAAAGGTCGTGACTTTATAACTTGTCCACCCTGGTAATTGTTGGAATGCGCTGAGCAAGACTAGTTAATCCAGTCTTTCAGAAGATGGAGATGGTGGCTCTGTTTCTCTGGATTTTTTTTTTCCTGGTTCGAGGTGGTTGAGAGAGACTCCAGGCTGTATGTGTTCTGCTGGACAAACATGCTCCAGGATTTGATCCTCGGCTCCCATGCAAATTGGATTATGGCAGCACTTCTCAAGGTGAGCTGTGGCCTGTATATTTTATACACTAACTAGCATTTGATTTTGGGTCTCCTCTAGGAATTGTGATACTTTATGGGCATAAAACATCTCAGTTATACATGAGCAAATTTTTGTCTTTTTTCAGTTCATGGCACCTGATACCCCACATGCACCATACTGCACTCTAAGTGAATATATTAGTATATATTCATATATATATATATATTAGTATATATTCACTTAGAGTGCAGTATGGTGCATATGGGAATGCTTGAGGGTAGAAAACCTTCTGGAAAAATAGTTGTGGATCATGTAAGGCTGACCAAGTCAAAACTTGTGGCGGACTGTCTGTATTGCCTTCATGGAATATTCCCTGGATCATTATCACGAGGATCTCATCTCAAGTGTTGCTATAAATGCTAACTAACATGTATTAAGCCTTGAATGATCGGGGACCCATGATCAGGCAGTGTAGTGGGGAGCTACACTGTTTGAGAGTGTAGATGTGCCCATAGAGCTTTGGGAGTCTTCTACCTGTAAGCAGGAACAGATTTCTAGATGCCTAAGGAAGATCACGTCTCAAAGTAAAGTACAACTGTAGGTGCCTTTTGAGTTAGTTAAATGAGGATTTTAATTTCTTTATTACAATTTGGTCTGGGCATAAATTCTATTAAAACTATATTTTTAGGAACAAAAAGTTAGATCTACTATTAAATAGAACTTAACTGCAGCCTTTAGTCCTTGAACTGAAAAGAAATAAACCACCTTGAAAGCTATTGAATCTATTTAAAGATTCTAAATGCAGCTTACTCAGCTCATAATTTGGTAGTGTGATACAAAGCATAACAAAACCAGTGTCTGTCATTGTGACACCAAAATTCAATGTATACTCCAAATCAGAAACCCATCATTTCTGGAGTTCAGTGCAGCACTCAAAAGAGAGTTTCATCTTTTTAGTATTGAGATACATCTCAGAAAGATCTTCAGGTGAAACAGTATTTCTTATACTGCTGCTCTGCTGGTAAAAATGACTTTGAACATTTTGATTGCCTAAGTCAGACATTACAAATAGCTGCTTGTAGACAAAGTGAAAACACAACTGTTGACAAAGATTATGCAGTACTGATACATTGCTTAACTGAGGCATTTAGGGCTGGAGATGTGGCAAGACATAGGTGAAAAGTTTTCCTGGTTTTCTCTGTAGAAATTGCAAGTGAATGCATACTGTTATGTTCATTTCTTGTTTTCCTTGGACCTTCTTCCTTAGAAGTCTGCAAAAGCAATGTAGTTCTGACTTTTCTGGAGAGACTTCTTGCTTACTCTAGTAGACTTCTGTGTGGCAACATTTATAAATGTTGGACTGACATCTTTATGCAGTGTCTCATACCTCTTACATCCAGGATATGGAAGCTCAACTATTTATCCCCTTTTGGAAGTGCGTTACTTTCTCTGTCACATTCATTCAGTGTTTGCTGACTTCAACTGCTTTAATGCACTTACACAAATATTAGTGTATTTTGAAGACTTAAGTTTGCTACATTAAAAGCAAAGGTATAATTTCCAACCGGAGATGACAATTCTTAGGTTAAGTTTTATTTCCACAAACATCCCTCCCTCTTTGGATAGTTTTGAAACTTTTTTCTTAAATAAGTGTGTTTACTCAGAGTGACTTTACAAATGTTTGTGAATATGTTTCAGCTTCAGAGGTTCTGCAAGTTATGTTTGATCTGATTCTTGTAATTTGCTTTGTGTGTGATCTCAGTGAGCATACAACACTTAACTGTCTCCTATTTGCTTGCACTGTATCGTTTAAAACTGAGTCTCCCATGAACATACTCATAATTTGGCTTTTGAGATGCATGCCTTGTAAATTGCTTTTTTCTACATATTCAGACATATTTTTTGTAGAATACCTGTTGATGATTTTATATTTTATTTGCTAGAATATTAATGGCTATGCATACACAAACACATTAATACATCCATGTTCTTGTCATGGTTAGAATGGCTTTAGAAGGGATGAAAGAAAACTAAGGAAATAAACTAGAAGTCTATTAATGTTGAAATTTCAGGTTATCTTCCCAGATCACGTTCTTTTTTTTTTCTTTTTTGGTTCCTATGGTTTTATTCTTTTGATTGAACTGGAAGCATCCAAGTAAGTTAATATCCCATGTAACTTGACGGACAGATCATTACTAATAAATGCTACGCCAAGTCCCTTATTTTTATGTAGCAGCCATAGATGATTTCAGAAATTCAGCTGCAGCTGTCTGGACAACTTTATCGGTTATTTATCACTTTAGCACAAGCGTTCCCTCTGAAGCCCACTAAAATGAGAAATGGCATACATGATGCACCCTCGATACTATAGGAATGGACAGGCTAGCTTTCCCGGTGTATGCAGAAAATAACTCCTCATTTTTCCCCTCTTACACTATGAACAGAATTTCTTTAGACTGTGTTCAAGATGTGTGGCAGAAGGAAGCAGGACTTTACCAAGGCTGAATTTAAACTTCAGAAAAAGTCAAGCTTCCTTAATTTATTTCCCTTTTTGATGAATGACCTTCAGAGGCATTCAAGGAGAAACATGAGTTGCTCGCTCCTAGTACAAAAGAAAGAAATTGTAGAAGCTAGACTTTTTGGTGGAAACCCAAGAGATAGTAATGCTTGGGGCAACGAAGAATTCCGAAACAGGATTTGTAGCTAGCTGCCACATAGAGCTGGGCCATGTGCCTGCTTGCACCAGGTCTGGAACTTTTAATGGAGCCAATTGAATGTCACCCAGGAACTGGTTTTGGTCCTTTATGAATGCATATTGCTCACACTGTCAGTCGGGCAATAAAGGGTGCATTTTCTGCTACTCCTGTTTCATGCTAATTGTATAGAGGTAGCCTCAGAGATGGGGGGGGGGGGGGGGGGGAGAGGAGAGGGGAGGCAGCTGTCATGTATTTTTTTGGGGGGTGTTTTTGTGTCTTTTTGGTTATTTTCTGAGGAGGTTGGAGGTTTTTTGGATGGGTTAGGGTTTTTTTGGGCGTGGGAGAGTTGGTTTTGTTATTTTTGTGGGGGAGTATTTCTTTGAGGGTGCTTTTTAGGAAGGGTTGGAGGGGGGGTTGGTGGAGGTGGGAATGGTGGCTTTTGGTTTGGTTTTAAAAGGAGGGGGATGATGCAGGAGGGATGAACAGATGGTTCTTCAAATAGAGAGCATTTGTCCATCTACAGAGGAATGTGGGATTTGTGATAGGACAATGTGGAGGTTTTTTCTATTTTTTTGTTGAAATACCCTTTTTTTTCTCTATATTGCTCAGATATGACAAACAGCTAAGCACTTGTTAGAGGATAGGTTGGGGCAGTTCAAGTTGTGAATTTCTAAAATTCTGGTATTTGCAAACCACATTCTGCTTTGTGCTCCCAGAGTAACTCATGCAAACGAAGTGTGTAAAATCCAAGGCATTTGAAGTCCCAGCTACAAATTACTTCTGAACTTTTCAGAATCATAACTAATCACAAGTTATATTTTTTCCTATGGAAAATTTCCATTCAGTAAATATTTGATTCCAGAAAGCATATTAGTAACCTGCCTGCTGTGTGCATTTTGACAGAATGAGAGTCGAGCCTCTAGTAAAGGTGTCGCTTTTTCTTCATTGCCTTGATAGTACTGGATGTGCTTTTAAGGAATCAAGCATAAGTATTTATGAATTTTCCCCAGTGTAAGATTTTTGTTCAGTTGTGGTGCCTTCTTCCTTCGTATAATTTTCATAATAGAGCATTTTCTGTGACTGACAAGGCAAAAAGGAAAAAAAAATCTACTAATTCCCTCTTGAAGCATGTTACAGTTTTGAGACAAGCTAAAAATAGGCTTCAGAAAACACTTTGGGATACATTAATTACAAAAAAAAAAAGTCAGTCCATCACCATTTCTTTAACCATGCTTCAGCCTGTAAAGGATACCGTGACAGTTGTTACTGTGGAGTGACCGCAGTGAGCTGAGCACATCAGTCCCACCTGTGCAGTTGCACCATGTGTGATGAATATGCAACAAAATATGCAACAAAATATGCAACATTTTATGTAAAAAACTAAGATTCAGCATGCAAAGTGGAATGCAATCACATATGGCAGGAGTGAGCATGAATTAAGATTTTCATGAGGGCTTTACAAGTGTGCTGTGTGCTGTTGTTAATGAGTCGTGTTAAACTTTCTGCTCAGCAGTCCCTAATCTTCCTTACAAGCTGTTGCACTCTGTAGCTCTCACTGAATATTATTGAAGCTATCTTCTAATGGAGTTAGAGGGCAGGTAAAAACAAACAACAGACAACAAATTTGAATAAGCCTTTCCACAAGCATAACAAAGTTAGGTTTTGTGGAGAAAACATACTGCAGATTCTCAAACACATGTTGCCTTGCGAGAAGCGTAATGCATAAGCAATGCATTCCTGAGCATATGGGTTGAGTGTCTGCAGCATGTAGAGAGGAAGAGAAATGCTATTTTTGCTGTCAGCCTTGGAATAAGTAGACTGTGTGAGACTTTGTTTCCTCATTTCTCATGCATACCCCTACATGCCTTTATAGCTGCACTGTCAATTTTAGATTTTGTTATTAAATATTTACTCCTTTTGACTGGCATGAGTTCATAGTGACTTTAAGGTAATGAGCTGTACAGATATGTGATTCTTAAAAGGTGGGTACTTAATCAAGTGTCCAACACTATTAAAATCTTCCTATGCAGCTGATGAACTCTAAAGACAGGTGTAAGGAATGGTATTTTAAGGTATTGTGTAAGAAAATACACAGTACCCAATACATTGTGGTAGCAGAATACAGCTGAATCTGAAGCAATCTTGACTTGAGAGTTGCATGTTTAGACCTAGAGTTTGTGGTAACTAATTGTCTTCCAGTGTGTTGCTCTTTCAGCAAACCCACAGAAGCATTTTGTAGCCTCTGCCGAAGTAGAGTTCTTGAGGAAAAAAAAAAAAAAAAGGAGATAGGATAGACAATCTTGGGAAAATTGTTTTCCTGTTGCTTTCACAAACCCCTTTTTTGATTATTTTCTTGAACACCAGTGACTTGAAATGGATCAAGTGGGGTGGAAAGATACTTTTGGAGAAATGAGACAGTCAGCTGGTCTGTGTAATAAATTTGAAAACTGAAATAAAAATTCAAGTGTCTCTGTAATAGATAATGTGGTGAGTGTTAGAAATGGATATATCACGTATTAGCAAAAGGAATTCATTAGGGAGAAGCATATAGAAATAATAGAGCAGGTCAACATTTTTCTGCTTCATAAGTCAGAAATGGACTTAAAGAAACTTTTTTTGCCCCATATTTTGACATCTGCTCTTGCTCTTCCTTTCCTTTCTTGTGTTTGAAAAAGGATATGGGAGGTGAACACAAAAAGTTGGGGAAAGTAGGTGGTAGGAAACTTCTGGAAAACCTGTCAGTAATTTTATATGTTTGATTAGGAAAAATACTTCTTAGGAACTTCAGGTGCTTAAAGAAGAAAAAAAAGTTATATATATACTTTCTTCACATTGAAGAGGGATAGTACCACTTAAACTTTGTGTTCAAATTTATATCTTGAGGAAAGAGCAAATGGGAGATGTGTTGTTTTGAAAATAACAGACTTTATTTCCATTTTATTCCACTTCATTTTACATGAAAAGCAAGAAAAACCTTGTATCATGACCTACATTTAGCTATCCATTTCTCTATGAAAAAAAAAAAACTTCAGTTTTGAAATTCTTAACTTCTCAGTTCAAGTAGTTGCGTATTTGTTTGAGGCATTAACCACCTTTGCTTTCTTTTTAGCTTTTTTTTTTTAAAAAAAGGATACATCTTAGAAAAAGGACAGCCCACTAAAATGTTATCTAGGTGAAGAAAATAATTGTGTACATGGATTAGAAAATAAGTATAATAACTGATGTAAACTTTGTACTATTTACATGTTATAAGTTACTTTCCTTTTTCAGCAATCAGAGAAGACAACTTGGAGGAAATACTTTTTTTGTTTCTTTGGCAGCAAATATTCAAGTAGATGACCATAGATAAAAAATGTTAACGTGATTCTAAGCAAGAGTTTAGGACTTTCTCATTATTTAAGAATGAACATTACACCTATTTTACAAAGTTGAATAATTATATTCACTTCCTTCTCTTCTTCCCTCACACTGTTATGTGAGGAAAAAATTGCCTTAGCTGGAGTAAGAAAAACGTGTTGCTATAACGTGTTTATGCCATCACTGAATCTGAAATAACCCTTTCCATTTGTATCTTATTTTTTTGGGGATCTTGCTTAAGACTTCATCCTTTTCAGTCCTGTGCATGTATTCTAGTACATCCTTATCTATGAGGTAATAGAATCACAGAACGAAGCAAATTAATCAAACCTATAACTTTATTTTTTGAACTTTTCTGTATGAGGGGTGGAGTATTTGGAGCAAGTGGGATCAGGCAAGATCAGAATGTTTTGTTCACTCAAGTCAGGGAAACCTACCATAAGAGCATTTTTGAATAGTGTCTATTATATAGATGATATTGTTTAAATCGTTCCAGATTATTTTTTTCTCTGTAAATCTGTTGTAACTAACTGATACTTTTTTTTTTTTTTAAAGCAAAAATACAAATAGAATCAAAATGGAACACATTGTGAATATTTAAAAGTAAACCTTTCTGCCATGTCCACTGTGGTCAGACATGGATTTAGGAACCAATAGTAAAAATATATAGTTGCAAAGTCACAATGGATAGATGGAGTGTCACAACCTTTACAAGATCTGATCCTTTATATGGTCCAATAACCAAGGGCTGTGAATTCCCAGAGTTATTTCTGTCATATTATTTAATATGCAAGACACATGAGCTCATTAGTAGAGCTCAAAACTCTATCAAATTACCTTTAGTAAACAACCTCAGAAATACTGTTCGTCTCTCATACTTTGAAGGCACATCAGAGGGGGAAAAAAGAACGCAAAGGTCTCAAAAGCTTTAGTTTTAATTAGTCCAAAGAGCAACCTTTCTGTTGAAATGTTATTGGCTATCATGGCAATCTTATTAAATAAATTACTTTGAGTTATTTCCCATGACAAGCCTCTGATAAAGCAGCATGTTAAATATTTGTTGCCCAGTGCAACTGGTTCTGTTGTGGCGAAACTGTAGAGGGAACAACATAAGTCATATTTTAACTTCCCATATTCAGATGGATTTAAGACTTTTTACAAAGATGTTATGGCCTACTGATTCTCAATGAAAATTCCTGTTTTTTCTTGATCTTTAAAATACAAGCCCTTCTTTGTAATGCAGTGTGTAATGGTGGGAGATGATATACATGACATCATATTACTCTGCTACTATTTTGCATGACATGACGTTGAATTTGGGCAACTTTTTGATGGCACTAACTTTTACTTGCTTTGTTTCTTACAGACAAATGCAAGCCCCAGTGTTTCAGAAGGTTACTCAAATGGTTGACATCACAGTTCTCTGTCAACGGATGGCTCTTTTATTGGCTCTATAATATGTAGCTAACTCATACGTTTAAGATATTTTTTCTACAATGTTTGCTTCAAGTTCCTCTCCTCCAACTGGAATTATGAAGTATGCGCCCCCATCGTACAGTAGAGGTTAGTACAGAAAAAAGCTTTCTGACCTGAGCTGGTATATTCATATGGCACACTGAGGTGCCTTGGAGGCATACTGAGTTGGACTTGCATTTCATACACCGTTTTTCATAGTATGGTTTGTTTGTTTTAAAATTCAATTACCACAATATTCAATAGCCAGGGGGAAAAAAAAAAAAAAGCATGCTGGTAATGAGGTCTTCTTGAATGATGGTAGAGCTAAATGTTTTGGGACCACCCCAGAACAATTGCTTAATTTCTCCATACCTTTCTCGTCTTTCTTCCTGTCAGTAAACCATTGTGAGAAAAGTGCTTTGAGAGATGTTTTACCCATGGCAAGTATCAGCAAAGTTTTGTGGCTTAACCCTCTGATTCCTTTCAATCTCCACTGGAAGTTTCAGGAGAGGAAGGTGATTGCGTCCTGTCCCTTGCTGTCTCTCTGACAGCTTGTGGTGTGCCGCGTGACTTTCCCCACACTGTGCAAGCTGAATGATTTCTACAGTGATTTCCTACCATAATGACTTTCTGTAGGAAGGTCTGAGCTATTGCTGAGGAATTTCAATCAATAGATTTTTCTTTCCCTCTGATTGTCTTATTTCTTCTCTTGCCCCAAAGCCCATAATTTTGGTGTTGCATTTGATGGAATTGAAGTTTGTTTTAATTGAGGAAAAAAAGTTACCCTCTTCAAATAATTTAAGTCACAATATATGGGTTCTTGTTGGGATACTGAGACAATTATGTATGTATATTTGATTAGGAAGAGAGGTTAGAATGGCAGCAGGAACATGAAATAGTCTGCGGAGTAGTAATCCTTTTTTCTGCAGTTATTGTCTGTCCTTGGTAAATAAATATAAACAGGCTATAAAATTTAGCTAGTAAAATGATAACAGATCCAAAATTTCTACCTCTGGGTTTTTTTCTTAGTTCATATTCTTGCTTTTGTGCTTATGCTCTAGGATTGTCTCAGTCTGTATTCTCTGATCTGTACCATTCCTTGCAGCTCAAAAAAGACGATGAAAGGTTTTGAGATGCTTCTGTACTATTTTAGGAGCAGCTTCTTATTGTCCTTATTCATTCATTGAAATAATCTTCTGACACTTCAAACTCTTTCTCTGCTCCTCCTCCTTCCCTAGCTTCTCTTTAGGTATAAATCTAATAATGATCCTTTCTTAATTCTTTTTAACTTCCCCTCCCCCCTTTTTTAACCACTTTCATTAAGAGACTTTGCAACTGTGCTAAACAAGAACAAGAAAATGCTGAAATACAAATAGGATCTGAGAATTTGGCACTGCTGTTAACAAAATTTGGGTGTTTGGGCAGATACCTTAATTATAAGAATAATATTATTCTGAGCACTTGGCAGGGGAGGAGAGATGTGAAAATGGGAGTGAATAATATGGGCCCAAGTTAAGCTCTGGAAGGGCAGCAAGTACAAAGGGATCTGTTACTAAGCAGGTAATGACATGGGTTGGTTACGGTTTGGGAGAGCAGAGAGGCAGGGACAGCACTGCAGCAGTCAGAGGAAGTCTAAACCTAGCAATTAGATTGTCCACCAAGGAAAGGAAAGCTATGTATTACGCGGCCAGCTAGTTACGCCTGTTGTGGTAGGCATTTGGCCACTGAAATACGTGCTCAAAATGACATACACCTTATTGTAGGGTGTCCCACTTTCAATACTGAAGGCATGTTCCTTAAGGGTATTACGCAGAACTTACAAATTTAACAGCCTTAACAACTGGGCTCAGTCTTTGTATTGTTCTATTGCTTCTTTCCCCTGATACATTTCCCACTCAGTAGCCTGCCATGTTTTGGAACTGGTAGATTTGAGGTACATTCTCCTCCGTCTGCAGAAGCTAAAGTTGTCCTATTTTTATTATGTATCACCCGACTGCCCTACATGAGCCCTGTTCTCATGGGAGCAAGGTTTACCTCCATGAAACAAAAGTCTTGTGAGCCTCTCTTTTGCTCTTTAGAAAACTGTCAGCCTTGCATCTTGATGACTAAGCTATCTAGGCTATGAAGTCATTTTCAATATCAAGAAATCCTTCTGGTTCAGTCTTTCCTGGGCATTAATGTTGATAGAGGGCAGTGATTTGGAGCCTTCGAATAGCAGCTAATACATTTGTTATTTCTCTACATCTATTTAAACACACTCTTACTATTTAAGGGTCAGCACATTTAGCAAGCCAGATAACCTTCTAATTACCACTTCTCCTCCAGAGGCAGTATAGTGTCACCAGCATGTGATAATCCTATTAAAAAAACATGGGATTTCAAATCTTTCAAGCTTAAATGTAGCATGGATATATGTTGACTATTCCTAGCTTATTTGTGAATATATGTGTTTTCCCTTAAAAAAAAAAAAAAAAAAAAGCTCAATTTTTGGAGGAAGAAAAAAGTGCAAGTTGAAAGGGATTGTAACACATAGGACTATTTTTTATTTTCTTAGAAATGATATTCTATTGATGAATGTACACTGCGAAACACTTGAATCTAGTGCAGCCAAAGGGGGAAATAAATAGGCTAACTAAAATATTACGGTTAATTCCTTCTTTTATCTGCCATCTTTCTTGTTCTGTCAGTACATAATCATATTAAGAAAGAGATCTTGGAGGGCTGAAGATGTCAAGCTCTGTTATATAATGATGTTTTATATAGCAGGTTTCCATCCAAGATAATACATTGGAAATCTTTGGTGAAAGAAAGGCTTTTCAGTCAAATCCATCACAAGGCTAGCATGTGCAGGTTTTGCTAGACAACAGAACAAGGAGGAACTAAGAAAAGCAGACTGAAACCCTGAGTCTTTTCAGATTCAGCTCTAAAATGTCTGTTTAGCAGATCAAAGCCTCACAGTGAGATTAAACCTTTTAACTCCTCCACTCCAATTCTCCTTAGAAGGTAGATCACAGGTAGCTGATTACAAAACAACAGATACCTTCACTGCACTCCTTCCATATTGAGCAACAGCACTTACTAATTCAAGTTACTCTAAAACTGCTGCATTTTGATACGTAATGCATTTTGGAAGAGGTCTGCTAAATCATGCTAGCTAATGCTATTCAGCATTCCAGGAGACAGCCAGGTACCTGTAAATACTTTTAACATTTGTATATTGATATTTTTCCCATAAACTTGGTGTATTTTCTTAAGCTGCAACATATGCTTTAAACTTTCAAACACAGCTTATGGCTCTAGAGATTTCCCATACATACTGCTGTGCTGTCAGCTGCTTGAGGGAGTTCAGGCTCCTGCTCTGCAGTGTGTTGCTGCTGTTGGGAGCAGCCCCACCGCTCCTCCTGGTGTCGTGAGATGTTTGCGATTTGTCTTTTTAAGCCTCTCCTTGGTAAGGATCGCATAGCTCAATTGGTATTTCTTTTTTCCTCCTTTCATTTCTATTAATATGTCTGTGTATATTTCAACCAGGAGGGAAGCAGATCTCTCTTATAGAGAAATGGTAGTGTTTTGTAAGTGCTCAATCTGGTGAATGTAACACATTTAGTGATTAACTCTTTTGTAGTAACATTGAATTGCTGTATTCAGGTGTCAGGTCATTTTTGTCTTTTCTGCTCATTCTGACAATCAACTTTTTGGTGAAAGAGTGCCTTGGAAAAACCCTTTCTTCATGGTAAACCTGGATAAATGTTCTTTCTTCCTTCTCGTGCTCTTAATTCAGCATTTCCTGTCTTTCTTCCCCAACAGCTCAGCAATTCAGTACTGTGATGGGAAGTTAGGTCACATCTGTGACACATGAACAAGTGCCTAGGAAGGCCCCAAGGAGGTGAGAAGCAAAGCTGGAGCATCTGACTCCTAGTACACCAAGGAGACAGCTCCTCTTCTGCAGCCCTTTAGCCTACTTGAAAGGAGGAGGACCAGGTGGGGTACCCACAGCAGGTTGTGGACCAGCTGTGAAGGGTTGGGGGCTGAGGACAGCCCCTTACTAGGTAAAACAATCAAAGGATGACAATTTACACTCAATAGGTTATTGGTGGTAGTTCCCAGGTGGGTTAAGTTAATAGAGTAGCAGCCTAATTAAAAAGTTTCCTGTATCTTGCTTTTCTTCCTGCATGTTTGGGACAGGTCTTCTGGGAGCTGCATGTGGGAAAGTTGCTTGGAAACACTTCCTTCTGTGAGTATGCCGTGGTTTTTTTGTAATGATGTTCCTAAAATGTTGGCTTGTGAAAACACTGAACTCTGACTTGAATGCCTTCCCGTTGTGCAATTCTAGAATGTTTTAGGTATGTTGAAATTCTCAGCTGTAACCTCCTTTTTTTTAATACCTTTTCTGTTTTAAGATGACTTATTCTGTTCCTAATCACCCTCCTGATTTGTGTAGTTTCTGAGTGATGGTCAACGAGACGTTTCTAGCAGAGTTTATAAAGGAAGCGAGTCTTCAATATAAAGGTAAATCAGTGGAAGTTGTGAGAAGGAACTTTGATGGGGGTGGCTTCATCTCTTTGGTCCTAGGGCATGTACAGAAGCAAGCCAAACACTTCTTTGCTTTGGAATTCTCACGTTTAGTTGCTAAATCAACAAAAATATGTATCCTTAGCGTATGCACGAAGATTGAGGCGATTTGTCAAATATTTGCTGTCTTTGGTGGTTACTCTTATCAATTTTGAAATATATGAAGTAAAGTTAGGGTTTAGCTTTCAGTCTTTTCTTGAATATATACTTCTGTAACAAGGTGCCTATCCCCTCTTTCCCATTCCTCTGCAATATTATAGCCACCTTCTTATTAGAAGGCAGACAAGGAGATGCTGAGCTGTTTCTGAGACGAGGGGGGCACTTCTCTGCCTTTCCACTTGCTCACATATTCCCCTGACATGCTGTTCTTCTTCCTGGCTAGCTGGTGATTCTGTGGCTTAGTCTGTTTCTTGCTGATGTTTTAGTTGCTGTAAGATAAAAGGAAAATACATACAAATGCAATAGCTATGGTGTTTTGTTCCCAAGCCTTTGTCTTGAGAATTTTCTAAACATTACTTTGATTCTCTAAGTTTTTGTTTGCATCAGGTTTTCAAGATCTGTGAAGAAAAATGTGATAGAACAGGATGCGACTGGATCCTCAACTTTTCATCGCTTGAAAGGGAGAGTCACCTTATTAGGTCTGGTAATAGGAATGAACCTGAGATGACTAGTGCTACATCAACTTCACTTCCTTCCAGGGAAAGGATAATAAATTGTAACAACAAGAAAAAAATATACAACGTATGTAAACCCTGCTATTTTCCATCTTTAGCAATGGATGAAAATCTTTTTTTCCTCAGAATCCACTGATTTTGTTGGAAGCTTTCACACTTTACTGGCATTTCATTTTCAGAATGCACTGGTTTTTTTTTGTGGTCATCTCCTTAGTCTATGGAAGAGAAAATGCAGGGGAAGGAAGGTGGGATGCAGCAAGTTATCCTGTATTATATAGAAAGAAGTTCTTGAGCTTTCATCTGGTTCTGTTGGTGGGAAATAGGAAGATAGGAAAACAGACTGGATGGGCCTTCAGTAATTGTTATGTGGTGTCACACTGATGCTTCTTCTGTCATTCTTGTAGTGCTTAAGTTCTTCCAGGTAGATCTGGTAACTTTAAGATAAAAGTGCAGATTTTTAGGGGGGAGTTAGGTGCACCCCTACAGAAGAGAAATCAGTAATTACCTCTTCATTGTCAATATTTCCTGAAAAGCTTCAAATTACAAGTGGCTGGTACATCATCAGTTGCTACTCCTTCTATATCAGGAATGTTCTCTTGGGGAAGGAAACTTGAAAACAAAATATTTTTCTGTTAAACGTGTGCTGTCAGAGAATATCAGTTGTACGTAATGTAGGGCATCTCTGTCCATCCCATCTGTGCCCCTCCCCCCTCCGCTTCCTCTTTCGTTTGTTTTTTTTTTCAGAAAACGAGATGATTTTGTTTTTGTTATAATCACGAACAAAGTCTATCAAAGATGTCTTAACATTTTGAAGGTAACCCATTTGGAAATGGAGGACTAAGAAATGCTTTCTTGGGAGACAAAATTTTAAAAGCTATTTTCTGTCCTACTCTCAAACATAGTATAATTTAAATAATAAGAACAACTTTTTATCTTTCAACATTTGGCGAATACTGAGCTTCATCTTTTGTCCTCTGATTTACTACTGGTCTCAAGGTAAGTAGCTCAGGTTTTTGTTTGTGTACACTCAAGCATAAATGATGTATTCTGTACAGTGCCGAGAACAAAGGCTGTCCTTTTTACTGGAAGTGGGCTTGCAAAGCTCTTCAGGTTAAATCCATTGTCCCCACTGTTAACTGGTTATTATGACTGCAGAATGAAAGGCCATACTTTTGCTGTTGCTAGCTACCTAGCCAGTGTAGATAATAGCTTTAGCAATTTGCTGGACACCTATTTGTAACAACTTCAGCATGCTTGTTGTATCTTAATCAGTGTAACTAGTGATAGTGTGTATGTCTACTTATTCTTCAGTTGCATTGCCGAAGAATTTAACTGGATTTAACTTTTACATAAGATAAAAAAACATTCCACAACAACCCCACCTCAAAGAGGTGATACAGCTTTTTCACAAAACCAACTTTGCTGAAAAATCTCTGCATTCAACGTTCTCTCAAAAAAGCCAGAATGCCTCAAAACAGGGATGTTTTCATTCAAAATGGCACTCTGATAATTCATCTAGGCTCTCGTATGGATGTCTGCTTGTCAAATTCCTTCTTCATTCTGTCATACTGTAGACCAGAGTGGAAGCATCACTGAAAATAAAACCATGCCATAAAATGTAGTTCCTGTAATAAAAAGGAAGTGGAAGGATTGTATAAGCACCCTATTGTGAAAATGAACAGTTGCATTTTAGACTAACGATTCATTGATGATTGAAGGCTTTATGGGGCAAACTAAGGAACTAGTAAACTAAGGAAAATATGCTGAAATTTCCTTCAGTGATGTTAAAAAAAAAAAAAAGTAAAAGGCACACTAGTTCTATATCCCAACCCAACATTTTAGTTCTAATGGAATGAGTTTCTCCTTTTCTCGCACCTTCTTCCCCTTTCTTGCACCAGTGCACAAGCATTGGGAAAACCAATAATGTAAAAGAACCTGAAGCCAACTACAAGCTCAGTACTGTTTTGCTTGTTGTTGAATTAAGCCTTCGAATAGAGAAATTCATCAAATTGGTTTCTTCAGCAGTCCTTCTCCTTTTGGTTGGCATTACTGCCCTGCTCAGCAATCAAATGCTTTTTGGTCTGATAGGTCTGACACCTGCAAGCAAAATTTTGAAATCTTCTAGACAAGCCAAAAAGTAGTTCTCAACTCTGTTTGAGGACTTGCCTGTATTTTAACAAACTGTTCATGATGTAATCTATCTTGAAGATTTATGCAGCAAGATCTCAATTTTTAAAAAATGAGGATACTTAGACCTCAAATTTTTGTTTTTCACTTGCCTTCCTTTTTCCTTTTACCCTGTTATCATAGGAAGTGTGCCAGATGGAAAGTATTTCATGTTGTTTTCATCAAATACCTGGCAGATGGAATATAAAATGATGGGTTTCATTCAAGACATGGGCAAGTAGCTCCTCAGAAGTTTTGAATTCCTCTCTTATTCACCATTAAAATAAGGAGCTCAGATCTGGTATTCAAAGTTCTATTCAACACTAGGAAAAATGCAGCAAAATTTTCTGTATTCTTCTGAACACAGTTGCAAAGGTCTTCTACCCGCTGTGACCCTGATGTCACAAATAAGCTGACTTTATTAAATATAGTTTTATAGTTCTCAGGGATAAGATGCCCACAACTTTCGGCATGTGGCCTTGAAATCTTCACTACATAGTTTCTTCCTTTTAGTGTTTTAGGAATCTTGGTGCAGCAAGCACAGCACCTTCATTTCCTTGACCAATCTCTTAAAAATAAATCATTAAGCAGCAGTTCTTGTTTGTCCCTAAGGTAATCAGTAGTGATTTTATTGTAGGAATTTTGATTTGTTATGTAATGATATTTGATGCTGTAGACTTTCATAACAGCGGTAACTTTTGTTATAAATCAGGCCTAGTGCTTTCTTACCTTCTTGGTCTATTAAGTAAACATAATTGTGTTGGTTATGGAATTCTTTCCTGACATCGTTGTGTGGTTCTTTTTAAAGTGCAAATTCTGTACTTTGATTTGAATAACAGGTCCGGTGTTAGAACAGTTTTACTGAATGTTGCAAAGGCAGATAGAGACTTTCTCTTCTTCTTCCACTCTTCTATGGAAGTGGTCAGGAGAAAGCTTTGTCTAAGAGCTCTCAGCTCACAATCACACGACCAAGAACACTGAAGACGTTAATGCTGGTGTTGTGGATAGCATGCCTAAAACTGGTAAGTGTTCCAGCAGGAACACACCACAGACCTCTGTAAATGCATTTAGGCCTCACTTGTAAACTGGCAAAGCAGGCAGTTTTTCAGAGCAGACTATCCCCAAATTGTCTAACGAGCTGCTGCAGGTGTTGGTGGAGCAGCTCCATGTGGTACCTCTGTGTCTAACTGACCCAGAGTGCTAAGACTGAGTGAGCTCCCAAGCCCAGCAGTTCCCTTTCCCTTCCTCCCTGGTGCTGTGGAGGGACATTGCAGCTAGACAGCTGCTCTGGCTGTGAAGACGAACATGATAGTGTTTTGTCTGTGAAAGGTTTAAAACACCATCTAGGCCCTAGTGAGAGAGGAAGGACAGCACCTGCTCACAGCCTGTGGACAGATGTGTAGTCATTGTTTACTCCCTGCCCTTGTGATGGCAGAATTTGATTTTCGACTGCACTTTGGGAGCCATGAGCTAGTCAGCTGGGCAATAACTTTTCCTTCTGTTACAGAATGACGTTGGAGAATGACTTCCTTTGGTTTTACAGTGGATCAGTGGACAGCGTGCAAAAGGAAGGTGGGCATCACAGAGAAGTACCTCTTCCCACAGTGTGACATGGGAAAGAGTGGGCCAATAAAAAGCTTACGTGAGAGGGGCACCGCTGTTGGCTGTGCTGCTCTCTGTGCTCGGCTGGGCTGCGATTCTGATTTCCATGTTGTGTAGAAACAATGCATGACTCTTCTGTCAGAGATGGATGGCTTCCATCAGCTCAAGGATGTATTTCTGTAGGTCCTCCCTCTTCCTGGTGGAGCCTCTGCGTCTCTCCTCCAGTCATCTTTTGCTTGTGGGTTTTTCTAATACCTGGAAAGAAATCCTGAACAATTCATTGTCTGCTTTCTCTTATTTGGCCTAAAGGGTGTATACTTGGGCATTGTGCATTTATATTGTATGTCAGAATAAGAGACTCCAAGTAGCAGCGAACACCAAAGAGTCATTGTTGCTAAGGTGACTGAAACAAGCAAAATAATTAAAATCCTTCTTTTCTCAATCTGGAAAAATCAACCCCATAGCTGCTTTTGTTCTTAGTGAGGCTTGGAGATGTCCCATGATTTTACACATTATCTTTCTGTGAATGGGACACCTGGTCTTAATTTTGAGAGGTTAAGGTGATGGATGTCTCAAATGGGACTGTATGTTCCGTAAAGCCTGGCATTTTAGGCTGTTTGTGTCTGGTTTAGGGGGCAGCTAAAATAAATGCTAATTAACTTTCTCATTCTTGCAGTTAGAAAATACTCTTTACTTCTTAGCTGTTTCAAATAAGGCATTTGTTCAAAATAACAGAGGGTGGATGGACAAGTTCTGCAAAGTTCAGTCATCCTCTGCCGTCACGGAGTGCCGCTGTCCTGGAAGTACACTGTCAATGGTATGCATAAGCTTTTAATTTTGTGCTGTTAATAGGAAAACACAATGCTTCCAGTGAAGTATTGTTTATATTATCATTCTCCTCCTGTGTTCTGTGTTTAAAAAAAACATGCTGGCATTGGGTGTTGTCATATATTAATGTATAACAATACAGATAGTATGGGAGTGGAGTATGTTGGTGGCAGGAGCGAGGGGAGGGGGATTGACCTGCAATGATAATTGTTGACAGGTGTCAACACATTGAGGTCTCGAACAAACCAGTTTGAGTATTGGTTGGAAGGGGATCTTGTATCCTTGAAACTAAATGTGGCTGTCTTGGGTGCCAAAAATCAAAATGCTCTAACTCATCTCATCAAAATGAACAGGTACATTCCTTTTCACGGACAATTTTCATTAGCTTCATGACATTTGCCATCAGTGTTTCAGCAGTGTATGTCTCCATGGCAGCAAAATAAATGTCTAATTGTATGAAGCCTCTAAACTAGAGCCTTAGACTACCTTTGGGTGTCAGGCTTTCAGAGACCATTAGCTGCATGCTTTTCTTTTTCTTTGAATGGTTTCGTGTTAGCATGCTGTTTCTGTACTTGCTGAGTGAGATTTCTAGGAAAGTGACTGCTGGTCATTCCCAAGTTGTTACTGCTGTCTGCGCAAGTCAATACTGCTTTACTGAGTCAGAAGGGAGCACCATTAGTATGAAGATATTCCTGGAAACTGGCAGCGAGACCAAGGAACCCCTGAGCTTACTACTCAGTGGGGTGGTACACATACTGACAACACTGAAAAGGCTGAGGTGCTTGATGATACTGCCATGGATTCTTCCAGGAACGTAACTTCCATGTTTCCAGGTCCCTGTGACTAGTTGCACCTCAAAGGTATACCTTCAAGCATGCTGAAAAGCTTGCTAATGTCATTGCAAGGCTTGCATGGGGCTTTGAGCAACCTGGTCTAGTGGGAGGTGTCTCTACCCATGGCAGTGGGGTTGGAACTGGATGATCCTTAAGGTCCGTTCCAACCCAAACCATTCTGTGATACTTTCTGTCATTTTTGGAAGGTGATGGCAAGGGAGAGGTTCCTTGTTGCTGAAGATAGGTAAGCCTCACTCTCGTCTTCAAAAAAGCATCCTGCAAGACCCATGTTCATGCACACAAGGTCAAGGTGCGCAAGGACAAGGTGACTGGGAACAGTCAGCCCAGATTTAACCACAAAGGCAAGTTGTAGCTGACTGCAGATTGTTTTTATGATGAGATGATGGATTAGGTGGGTAAAAGGAAAGAAGTGCATATTGTTTGCCTTAATTTCAGGATGTCTTTTGACATGCTTTCCTATTGCATCCTGATAGCCAAATTGCTGAGATGTGAACTGTTTAAGTAGACAAACAGGTGACTACAATTGTGTGGACCAGTGGGCTCAAGGAGTTGTAATCGAGGCAAATTCGAGCTGGCAGTCAGTTTCTAGTGCTGTGTGTCAGGCACATCCTGGGATCAATCCCATTTAATGTTTTCATTAATGACCTGGAGAATGAGACCACATGCATACTTGGCTAACTGCAAACTGAGAGCAGCACTCAATATACTGGAGGGCAAAGTTACATCTTCATGAAAGAGCCAAGTTTCTGGTTATGTCTGTCACCCTTTTGAGAGAAGAATCAGAAGATGCAGAAAATGGCAGCTGGTCAGTGCCATTCAGGTTGTCTGTGTGGAGAAAAAAAATAAGGCAGTGGCAAGTTAGCTGTGTGGATGTGTTTTTTTTCTCCTTTTTTCAGAAGGCTCACAATGATGATTAGAAGGCTTTCTCAACTCTGCAAAGACTATTGAAATTAGAAATTTAAGAAGTTTTCTCAGACTCGTATAAAGTTCGGTTGTAGTTCTCAAAAGACTCGAAGACAAATTCACAATGCTCCCCAAGTTAATGGGGAGGCTGAGAATGACTAGGGGTAAGATAGTTAGGGGTTGTTTAACAGAGGTAGGGAGGGGAGGGAAGTGAGAAAGCATGGCACAGTGGAGCAAAAGATGTGAATTGTAAATGAGCTTATCCAACAGAGGTTTGGTCAGACCTTTGTAAGGTAAGGAAGAGCTTTTTTCTTTCTTCAGTCCGTGGCCTGGTGTTCATGGCCTAATATCTACAGCTAGAGAAAAGTCTACCTGCCCGCAGGCGTATATCGAAAAGAACTGAACCCTCAGAGGCTGCAGCAGAAACACATTTCCTATTTTCTTCTTTGTTTTTTTCCTTCTTAGTAGCATTCTGTGAGATGGGAATTTTTTTGCCTTAATGCCTGCCATCCTGATTGTGAAGATATCTTTTATAATATTACTGTCAGTGTGATTGTAAGAGAACAAATTATATTTTTGATAGATTTTGCCTTAAAATATTCCCAGTTTCTATCTTCTATTTGCTGTTCCTGGAGAATAATTTGCCGGAATATCATTGAACAAAGACATCCTAACTCATTATAATTGCTCTGAAGCAACATGCTTGAGGGGGGCTCTGGGGAAATCTGAAAGATGTACAGTACATGGATATGTAGGAAATCACAAGAAAAATGTAGTTCTGGGCACCAATTAATGCAGACTAATTGATTATGCTTTAGTTGACCTTGATTACCCATTAGAGAGTGTCAAATGGAAAGTCAATATGAATGACAAAATGTAAAAGTGCATGTTACTGTAAATCAGGTGCATTAGTGACATCTGTTGAGAATTCAAAATGTTGCTCTAGAAAAATGTTCAGGATTTTAGTGCTTTCCTCTCAGATAATCTCTCTATGCTGTATATCAGACTCATGATGACAAAGTGTCTCTGGCAGGGATACAGACCACATCTTGAAAGGCAATTAGACTCAAGGAGTATTTTTGTCTAATTTTTTTGATCACATGTTGGGTGTGCCTGTTGAACAGAATAGGTCTCCCATAACACACAATGGTATTTCTGGGGTGCATGGTGCTCAGTGACACTTTGCAGACACGTGGCAGTTAGTATCAAACTGAGGGCAGTCTGACCTTTTTGTTTCAGTTTAGCTGTAATATAGTAAAGTTCTGTTGGCCACTTTCAAGTTCTTACACAAAGAATCGATATCCAAAAGCAGGAGATTAGAGGGCATGATAAATGAAACCGGGCAGAAAAATGCTTACTGGTACTTCGTAACGTACTCAATGGGTGTCATTTCTCCCAAGTTCACACCTCCGCAAAGAGTGGAGGGAGTTGGTGAACTGAAGTATATTAGCTAACACAACAGGAAGAAGAGAAACTATTTTCCAAACGGCCCTGGCAGTCAGTCTCCAAGTTCTCACAGTCTTGTATTTCTTCAGGTAGCCAAGTGCATAGTGTTGCACCCCTGAAAGGTGTATGGAATCGGTATGAAGGAAGACAAACATCAAATTTGTTTGTCATACCTTTGGCTGTGCTTTGTGATACTGAAAACAAGCCATGCTATTAGGAAGATGATCACAGCAGTATGGCTAAGTTGTACATTTCTTGAAACGTTACAAATGAAATGTGCCCCCCTCTTTAATATCTGCACAAAGTTGCTATTATCTAAATACATAATTATGTCAGCATTTGAAGTTTTAGATAGAAGTTAGTTGATGCTTTTGACGCCTTCGGGGAATTTTGCCAAGAGTTGTATTTAGCCTTGGGCAAACAGGGAACTAAAGTGACAGTGACCTTCCTGTAGACTACTGTTATATTTGAACTGTAAATCCTGGATAGTTATCAATTTCTGTAATGGAACTCTCCAAGACTCTTATTCATAAGAAGAGGCAATGAGAAAGGGGGAGAATTGTTATAAGTAATAAAAAAGAATCCTCCGTGCACCAAAGATTAAGGGTCAACTTCTGCTTTTCTCAAACAAGTCATTTTCTATTCCCGCCCCCACCCCACCCCCCCAAAACAACAACAAAACAATTTTTATACCGTATCTGTTCATCTTAAAGAAAAAAATCATCAGTGGCTTTACATTCTTAACATCTTCCTTGCTTGTGGACTAATGAAGTACAAGTCTCTACTGCTACTATCTAAAAGCAGTTTCACAGAATATACATTTTGAAATTGTACTTTTATTTACAATGGCTTATATTGAAACAGCTCAGGTATTCAGCGCTGGGGGGGGTCTAGTAAAGCATAGCATTGAAATCTTGGTCAGTTGTTTTGTGTCTGCGAAATGTGAAAATAGCAAAGTAGTGAACAATTTCCTTATTTTTAAATGACCTCAAATATTTAAAAGAGTTAATTTGATTATGCTTGCGTTATAAGCAGATTCAGCAGTATGATATATTGCTTACATGGAAATGCCATTTCAATTAATTTTGGCAGTCAGATAGCTATCATAAGGAAATAATATGCATTTTCATATCTGGTTTGTTCAACATGTTTAAAAATCTGTGTACAAGGATTTAAATAACTGGAGCTTGATTAAAAGTTCATCTTGCTTCAGATGCCTTTTCTAACGCTAATTAATATATAGGTGTCCTCCTGTCAGTATCCTGGAGGGAACATCCTATCAGGAAAATTCAGCAAGCATGTACCTATTTTGCCAGTACAGCAAACCTACACATTGCATAGAGTCCACTTTTGAAGCATCATGGATAATTGATTGAGATGGATTCCTAGTGCATAGTGCCCATTCACATAAATTATTTCCTCTTCCTTCTAGAAGTTTTAAATTTATTGGGAAGGAAAAAACCTAATCAGGAAATACTTCAGTAAATCTGTCTAATGTTCCTTCACGTTTGCTAGACACAAAAATAAAAATAGAAAACAAAGCTGGCATGCTATACTGGTAAATTTAATTACTCATTTATCAAAATATATAAAAACAGATTGACAAGCCCGTTCACATCCTAAAATTCTGCTTTAATCTCTTATGTTCTTTGGATAAATAATAAATACTCTGCAACACCTTCATAAATCAATTGCGTAAATTACTCCAGTAACACCCTGTTAGCTGTTTTATGATTAAATGGTTGTTTTTCTTTCAAACCGCAGATATTTTTTTTCCTATGGCTATATTAATAGAAATGAATGTTTGGTGCACAAAGAAGCTAGGATGATAAGTATGTCATAATAAACAATTACCAAGTAAATATTTAGTTTAACATAAACAAAACATAAGAATTACTGTTATCTTCAAAGCTGCTTATACAATTGGTGTTAAAAAGGCAATTAGCATCACTTTTTCGTAGCACCAAACTACAGATAATGGTTATAGCTAGATTCTTCTATTCTGCTTATTCTTATTGGTACATGTATGTATCAGAAATAATGTTGGACTAGTAGAAGAAGAGAGAGTATTTGTTGCTTGGAAAAACTCATTCTGTCCTCAGGAATCAAATCTAACTATAGCCACATTCTTTGTCCAAAAATATTTTTGTTCTTTGTCATATGACGTATGCATTACTTTAAATATAGTTTTACTTGATGAGAGATAAATGTCCTAAGCATTGCTATGTTTCTAAAAATTTCTAGCTTCTAAAACATTTGACTTGTTAACAAAATGGTAAATACTATGTCACATTGTATTGCAATTGCTACTTTAATGTGCATTAGTACTATTCTGGAACCAAAGAATGTATTTCTGACAGGATGTCATAGTGAAACTTACTTTAACTTTTCTTCATGTTTAGAAGTCATTTTAATAATGAATTGTTGACACCCAGGATTTTTCTGTCTGTTCAACTTTTGAACTCGATAATGAAATCTTAATTTTATATACATGGAGGAGTGTGTGTATATGTATATGTGGATATTTAATTGATACTTTCCATCTCAACTGTAGTTAGAGTAAAGCCTTAATGCCTTTAGTTTTTCTGGGTTTACTCTGTGTAGTACATAGCTGCTTAACTCAAGGGGAAAAAAAACAGCAAAACACCACAATTGCTGTTAGTATTCCCTGACTGCGTATGATCCTGGGTTGGTTCAGAGGAGCTTGTGTGCCATGTTGAGTAGTGAGGATAAGCTGATAAGCTTTCCAGCTGTTCTGGTACAAAATATTTGTGCAAAACAGTTTCATTCTTTCTTCTGTGACAAGAACATCATCTTCCTACTGCAATCCATTTAGTTTATCGTAGAGAAAGTTAAAAGGTAACTCGATCATCATGTTCTGAAAGTATCTACACAAGAAGAATGTTTTTGACAGTAGAGGGCTCTTTAATCTATCAGGCAAAAGCATTAAGGAATTTCCAGTCATGAAGCTAGACAAATTCAAATGGAAAATAAGGTGCAACTTCTATATATTTTTTTAAGCAATTAAAAACAAAGGCAATTAAGGATTGGAGTCATTTATCAAGCGAGGTCTTGCACTCTTCATATTGTATTTGCAAGGTGGCTGGATGGCTTCCAAAAGGTGTACTGTAATTTTAACCACAAGGTTATGTGTTTGATGCAGACATGTCTGAGTGAGGCTCAATGGAAGGAGGTTGAACTACTGGTTCTCAGTTGTTGCTTCTAGCCTGCAAATATTAATCTTTCTTTCAAATTGCTCTTGACAGGTACTGTCATGAGCTTTTCCATGCACTCAAGTCCTGAGGCAAAACCCACTGAAGACTTCCTGACATCAATGGGCTTTGGATCTAATCCACAGACAGCTAGTTTCTTTTGGAAAACGTTGAGTGAAATGTAAGTGAGAAGTTCTATACAAGTATTACTGTAGCAACCAAAGTATATTTATAGCACTGGTGTTGTGAAGATGAAAGAATCGAAGGAAAAATGCATATCGGAGGAAACAAAGTCATCTTTACCCTATCCTGTAGTCTCTCAAATTCAGCATGAAGGGTAATTTGTGTTTCTAAGCATTAAAAGCTGTCTTTTCAATATGCTGTAAAGGAACAAATGCATGCTTGTCTTTTGACTACCAGACCTTCACCGGATTAATCATGGCATGTTGCCTTCCCAGTCACATTAAGTATTTTGTCTGTTTGCCATTTTGAATATGTAACTGGTGAAATCTGCCAGTGAAGGTCAACACAATTGTTATATCCCAATTAAGATTTATTTTCTAGACTTAGAAACGTACCAGGCCCTTACATAGGAGGATGACTTCCATTTAAAAAAAAAAAAAAATAGTATTCACAAATATCTGTGTGTGTCCAGACTATACGCATTTAAAAATAGTGGCATTGAGTCTGAAGGACGCTTTGTAAGCAGGCATAAAGTTTCTGATCACAGTATTACCAGATGCAAGCTTGTTCTCCCAGGCCAAAATTGCGGGTTTTGTGGATCTGGTAAGGCTGAAATGCAAGAGATAGTAATTCATGCTTGGCACCACCAGCCAAAGCTGAACTTGTACTAATCACTAGGAATTATGTGAAAACGAGTAGAAAGAAAAGGCAGAATCCCTGCAGAACACCATGAAGTTTTGAATCCCTGAGCAATAGTATGCGCTGCTGTATGTAGACACTTGAAGCTAAATCATTGTCCTTCATGCCTTCACAACTTTGTAGCATCACGTCAAAGTTCTTATAAAATTAATTTTGTATACATTCAAAATATCTTGCTTATCCACCCAACATCTGTCACATTAAACTATTTCATGTTGTTTGCTATAGGTGGTGGTCTTGAAGCTCACTTTTCCTTATATTCACTGATCACTTTTCTAGAAAGTCATTTACTCTCTTACGCTTGTATTCTTTCTTATGCCACATCTGCGAGAATCTTACTACGTGTGGGATTCATCTGATCAAATGCACTTATTTGGAATGTAGACACCTAGGTTTCATTTACAGCAAATCAGCTGAAGGAGGCACTTCAGTGACGCAATTCATCTAATTCCGAAGTCGATGCAGCGGTGATGCAGTTTGATCCTGAATGGTAGGTTTCTTTTGCCTTGAGCTCTGTGATTTTCAGCAGTTGGGGTTACACAAGTCTGTGCCAAGGCTGATAAAAATCAGCCTTGCAACACCAACAGCTGTCTCCATATCCTGTGCCAGTGGGAATATTCCTATGCACCTTCATTCTCTGAGGAAAAGAAGTTTTGCATAGCTGAAAGCACTGAAGCCACTGGCAGCAGAGGTCCATTAAAAGGGACCTGTTTCTCAGTAATAATGATGAATTGCAATAGTTGATCACGTTCTTTCTATACTCTGCTGAAAGAATAAGCAATTTAGTTCTCACAGTCAAAGGTCTCACTGAGTTTTCTTAATATTCCTGTCTTGTAAATGCACTTTTTAGTCATGTTTTCACTGTGTCTATAGGTGTCTTCTTCAGGGGGCAGAAATTCACCACTTCATAAAATGCTTTTTTTATGATGTTCCTAAGACTGCAATACTTTTGTTCGTATGCCATGCTAGTGTTTGTAAAATAACTTATCAGAGTTCTAATTTCAGAAACTATAGAAGAAGTGATCTTTTTAGCCTGAGAAAAATAAGCCATCTTTGACTGACTTCTCCAAAAGCAACTCTTTTTGCTGCAACACCAGGAAGTAGTTTGATTGTTTATAAAATATAATGTCCAGAGAAAACCCCTCCCTGTCTTTCTTTTTCTTAGCAAAAACAAAACAAAAAAAAACTTACAAGCAGGTCACCCCAATCACACTGTGAAATAATTTTGTCTTGTCTACTTGTTACCGCTTAAGTTTTTTTCACTGATTTCACAGTTCTATTCCTTGTATCTCCTCCCTGCATGATACCTTATGGTCTGCTCCAATTTATTTATTTAGATTTTATGCGCAGGGTTAAATTATAACTCTTTGATACAAAGCATCTCATTTTCCAGGACACCCCACAGATATTACCAATTACACTGGAATACAAAAGGTTTCCATCCAAGCAAATAATTTTTTCCAGTAAAGAATACAAGATATCTCACCTCTGAAAAGGCATTTTTTTTTGATGTTGTTTCTCTCGTAACTGTGAATGACCTGTGAGGCCCATCTGGTCTTTCCACAAATGAGAGAAAGAAAGAAAACCCTTCAAGGATAAAGTATAATTTATTGTATGAGAAAACAATTTTAAATTAGAAAAGGAAAATGTTTGATTTTATACCACTGTGTGTCTGATTTGAATCACTCGCAGCTTGTAGTATTACACCCTCTTAAAATGTTATATTGCATAATATCTATGTGGAAAGTATAAAAACCTTTCTCACCAGTAAGCAATTGCATATGGTCTGAAAATTAATCCCTCACTACCAGAATACATAAATAGAAAGCCAGATTTGTTAGTAGGCTCCAGCTGCTTTGTGCTTGTCAGACAGTGCAAAATAACCATAGACCCAGATTAAATGTTCAGCTAAAGTGGGTTTAAGGCTGTTTTCCATTACCAAAGCAGTGGAAAGCAACTGGAGGGGGCTCATGAATCTGGCCTGTTCTGGAACCTGACACCGCATCCTGTGTTGTACAACAATGCTAATAGTCTAGCTAGGATGCTTCGATACTTTCCAATTGCTGACTGCTGCTATATCCTCGTGAGCTGAGAACCTGTCATTATACGAATGCTAGATGGAAGAATAAAGAGGAGCTTTATAGTGTGAAGCGTCTAACACACTTGTAACTTTCCACGTGGTGGAAGTGTTATGTTCTTGGGATGTTTAGAGGAACAATGTAGTGCAGTTCTGATAATGGTCAGATTCTAACATAAATATACATAGCTTTATTGGATTTTGGGAATTGAGAAGTTGTGTTCATGTTTTGCCAGTGTTGCCTTGTCCTGATCTGTTTTACGTGTTTCGAAGTAGACTCGATTTTATAAGGTCATTTAGTAACTTACAGCTGAGATATCAGGATCTCTTTAATGATTTATTTAGTTTATGTATCATACTTTGTATGACTCTAGTACTTGTAGCTCCTTTCCAAAGTCTTCACTCTTCGCAGATCATTTTTCACAGAATCATAGAATAGCTTGGGTTGGAAGGCATCTAATCTAGTACCAGCCCCCTTGCCATGGGCAGGCACACATTCCAGTAGATTGCATAGCACAAAGCCCCATCCAACCTGGCCTTGCGTGCTTATAGGGATGAGGCATCCATGATTTCTTTGGGCAGCCTGTTCCAGTGCCTCACCACCCTCTGAGCGAAGAATTTCCTCCAAACATCTGATCTAAATCTCTCTCTTAGTTTAAAACCATTCCCCCTTGTCCTGTCATTATCTGCCTGAGCAAAAAGTTGCTTTCCATCTTTTTTATAAGATGATTTTTATATATGAACTATCTATAAGGAGTGGTAGAAGAAAGCTTAACAGATGGAGCATTATTTTTTCCCTAACAGACAGAAATTACTTTTGGATTTCTTTCCAAACCTTCCACAGTAACAACTGATGTAGAGATTATATAGGCATGGAGCATATCACCTACAGCAATGTAAATTTCTGAATCAGGGATGTTTAAGCTAAGAATATCCAAGCTGTAACACTGGTGCACCAGCACTCAGGAAACTCTCCAAGCCAGCTGTCCAGCTAACAAATTATGTGCAGTATGCTGGGGATAGTCTGTATCAAGGTCTTGAGTTCAACACATTGTCTTCCCCCTTCTCCGATGGATTAGGCTGTCAGTGTTCAATGTCAGATTCCGTATGATGCTGTGTGGCCTTGGGTCAGACTTCTGTGAAAAACAGCAAAATGGTAAGAAAGACTTGTGCAGAGCTTCATCCGGGGCTCCCACACACTTGGGGGCTGCATTTATGGACCATGGGCTTGAGTTTTCTAGAGCTATGTTGGAGTCATGCCTGTGCACAAAAGTAATAAAATTATTAAATGCAATATTGTTGTCCTTTTCATCAGTGGATCTTTCCTATATATTTTACAGTAGATCCCAGAAGGAGAAAGGATTATAATTTTGCTCAGAGCGAGCACATAAAATCTCTCTTTTTGACTGTTCTATATAACAAATTCTTGTATATGTGTAGCAAGAAATGTATCATCTATTATCTTAGTTCAGCTTTCTATTCTCAAATTTTAGGTGACCCCTGTAAATGATTTGATTTCGGTAATTGGTTAGAGAGCCTATAACTTGAGGAACTGTTTATGAGCAATGGAGAGTAAGATGCTGATTTGCTTGGACTATACTGCCTTTTTACATCTTTTAATTTCTCTAAGTACATACTAAATTGCTTTATTGTACCCTGAGCTGTTAGGCATTTTCTACAGGAATTATTGGGTTAATTTTAGGGCCTACACCAATCATACTTCTTGTCTCTCATTTTCTTAAGTTCTGCAAAATGGAAAAATAAATTTTCCAGGAGGATTTTCTTCGTTAATAAGGCAGTCAGCCCATTTTAATAGTCATACAATGGTAAATCCACAGTAGTAAGGCTAGAAACAGAACAGAATCTCCTGCCTGACTCTGACCTCTGCTTCCAAAGCAGCCTCACAGGATGAAGAATTCATGCACAAGACATTTTAATCAGGTTAATGCATTGTAAAGAATTAATAACTTAGTCGTTTCTCAGGTACTTTTCAGCTTACTGTTATGGATATCAGAAGTTACTGGAAAAAATACGATCCTCTCCCATAGGGGAAAAAATCTTGTTTTTTACCTGTCTCCTTTGAGAAAAGACTTGGGTATTCTGTAATTCACTAGCTCTTTCAAGGTGTGTTATCTGTCCTGCCCTGTGGGCTTGATTCTGGTATCATTTACATTGGTTTTGAACAGAAATATGTTCAGCAAGATGATAAGTTATTCCACCAGTAAATCAGGTCACCGTAAAAATCTGAATCAGTCTGCATTGTATGCTTAGTGTTCAGGCTGCACGTTTCTTTCATTAGCACTCCCCTTTCCTTTTCTAGAGAGACCTGCTTTTGATTTACAGGAGTAACCTTCTGTCCTGTGCCAGGTTAGCCTTTGAGCTATTACTTTTTCATTTTTAGCCTTGGGCCAGTTGTTTGTAACCTTTCTGTCTTGCATCAGTGGTATTCAGCTTCTTGTAGTTTACAGCAATCATGTAGCAATGACCTTATAAACTTTCTGTACCTTTCTCCTCCTTGAGTGTTCAAATCCGCACCTCGTGTGGCAGTGTATTGTTCAGCTACTTGCGTGGCGCTCGGTATTCAGCAAGCCCAGGTTCTGCTTCAGCAGTCTCTGGCCTTTTTCACTTTGGTTTCTAAAACTGCATTGGGACCCACTTTACTGAGGCAGCTCTCTTAAACGTGTTTGTTTGTGGGCTGTGCTCATGCTATTTCTGTATTGAAATGTTACAACCTTTTTAAGAATGTCACCAGTCTTCAAAGGGATTTTCACCCTTTTTTCATTTCAAGCTTTTTGTGAACCCTTTCAGGTAGGGGAAAGGTGAAAGTTGCTATCAGTTGGGTTTTGTTTGTTTGTTTTAAATGAATAAATTAGTAAATGGACTCAATCCTAATAGAAGAAAGCCGCAACAAACTGGATTTTTCTTCTATGCTTGTTTCATACATACTCAGTTTCACAGCTTTTACCATCGCTGTGTTAACTTCAGATGGTATCTGCTTCAGGTTTCTCCTTTCCTAGCTGATGATAAATGGACTCAAATATCAGGGAGATGCTCAGCACCTGCTGGACTGACACCATATGCTTCTGTCTTGAAGAAACAGACTTGTTCTCAGCAGAAGGAGACATCAAGTTGATCCATAGAGGAAGGCCATGTGAATGCATCTGTATTGCCTGGCATGCGTAGGTATAAGGACTTGTGCGTTTTGTCCAAGAAATCTGTCAGGGATCCATCACACTGCTAGCAGGACTGTGAATTATAAGCAGCATATAAAGCTGGTGGAAGACGACAACATGATGAATGCACTCTCTTGGTTTTACCACTTTCTTAAATCTAGATTTCCTAATAAGGAATAATAGAAGAAAACAGCATTGCAATGACTTTTTAGCTTAGGTGTTACATAAACAATTCACGTTAAAAGCTAGTTCAAAGTTTTTAAGTACATATCTATAAAATTATGAGGTAAATTATATTATTAGATGCTTTATAAAGTGTAAACAAAGCCTTGAAAATCTGCTTGTCTCAAATCTATACTGAAATCATGTTGCAGTTGAATTTGATGAGGTTTTTGTTTCTGTTGTGCTTTTCAAAAGATGATCTGGATATGATCTCAAATCTTGGAATTTTACTTTATAGTTCAAAATGGTATCCTCTAAATTTCTCACTGTAGAAAAGCTTTTAAATGACACCAGATTGTAGTTGAGCTGTAGATTTCAGGAAGTACTTATTAAGGTATCTGCAGTGTGTTAGGTCTACAAAATCAACTTACAACTTTAGAGATCCATTATTTCCGTTTGGGTTTTCCAAAAAAAAAAATCTTAACCGAAGAATCTTTTTGTTCAGTTGCTGACTTTAAGGATACTCTAGGCTTAAAAATCCTGAACAGAACATTCTTCAACTGATGAAAAATGGCTTGATTATTTTAATCTATTTGCACAAAATATGAATGTCCTTATTTCACTCCTCCTTTCGTAACATTTTTACTGCAGTGCATTTACATTTAGTAGTTAGAGTGAATGTTTACTCTCATGAATTCATGACACTTGACTTAACATTTCTTTGTTGTAATTTTGTTGCAGACTTCTGTATGCCTCAGTGTATTTTCTCTAACTGTTAGCAAAATCTACTGACATTTTGCTTCATATTGGAAAATTTGAAGGGAGGGAAGGACATTGTCATTTTCACATTGCTTTGAATAGTTGATAGTGTGAAGCAAAAGACTGAAATTTTCTTTGGTTCTTGTTTTGCGATATTCTCATTAATATATGTTGTTTTATTTTTCATCAATTGTCATTCTTTGCAAATGGCCTTCTTGTGTATTCATTGCCTGTTCTATGTTTTTTATTAAAAAAAAAAACACTTGATATACATCCAGTCATATTAAAAGAATTGGAATCAAATGATTAATGAGTGTAAGTATTTCCAGTCTGGAGGACTAAGTCTGCAGTATACATGGATCTGAATTTCAGGGTGTGGTGCAATGCATACAGAAGAAATCAACATTTTGTAGCAGAAGCTTTTCCAGTAATTCCTAATTAAACTATGGCTTTTCTGATGTTACATGGAAATTATGACTAAGCTTCAAAAGTAGGGATGGCAAACCAAAGCACCTGTGCAATACCTTTGGAAGAAAAAAAAAAAAGAAACGCCTTAAACATACATCAATATCTATATGTATATATATACTATATGGGATTATATATGTATGGGATAGTATATATTTTTTAATTTTGATTAAAATCTTTGTAATCCCATCAAAAAGCTATTATTAGGCTTGTTACGATGATACACTTCTAAAACCTGTAGCATTGATAGAAATGGACCCAGACTATGCTCCTTTGTTTCTTAAAGTCATAGTCGTTTGTCCCCCTCACAGTAAGTCAAACACGATTGTGGTAAATCATGAGAGATCTTCACCGGGAGGAGAAGGACATGGTGTTGAGGACATGAATTTCTTCCTACTTACTTTAGGATCTGGTGGGACCTATGTTATGTTTTCCAGAATGGTACAGTTTTGTTTTTTTCATTGATCTGCAGTTCCACCTCACTTGTCCTACATGGTATGTTTTACTTACATTGAATGTACATTCTTTAGTATCCCTAAAACTGCTTTTACCTAGTGTCCCAACCCCTCTTTCTTTTAACGACCAGTAACTGACCAATGAAGAATGTATCTAGCTGAGGGTTTGTGATTTCATGCTGTGCTAGTACTTTTAAGGCCTTTGTGATTACTCAACACTGCGCTTTCCTAGCCTGCATTTTTATTCTAGGGTCATAGTTCAGTCTGCATGGAAAGACTACTTATTTCTACTATCTGTTAATTACAGATAAGCATCAAAATTACTATAACAGCAGGCATTATACAACTCAATTGCTCAAAGCTAAGATAAAAACTAAAACAGATGAGATAACATTTGCCTTGCCATTAAACAATTGCCCACACAGCTAAACAAGTTAAAATAAAAGCTTCAGGCAAGCCAATCCAAGTGAAACCTGACAATTCCTAAGCCTGAGACCTTGCAGAGTTGATGCACTCCATGAATCCTGGTGCTAACAGTAATATTATATTTACTGTGCTTACAGGCTATAATGGAGCATGAAAAGGAATGGATGTGCTGTCGGTAATTAGAAAATTCAGTTGTGGAATATTACGTAGTCTTGTCTACAGCTCTTTCAATGCGGGAAAGGTGCAATTCATCATTCAGAGTAGAAGGATTGGCACCTGCTTAACTAATCAAGCTTCTACATTTTCAAATAGGGATGCTTTTCTGTTTCATGAAAATATGTAAGATGTCAAATATATCTAGTGTGTAGGGTACGTGTTCTCATCTAGAACATTTCCATGAACTGATTTGTTTAATTTGATAGACCATATCAATTTATTATTTTTTTAAAGTTTAAACAGTATTTTTGCAATAATAGCACAGAATTTTCTGTTGCTTTAGGAAAAAAAAATCACTTCTAAATGAAGAAAACTGATTGCTTTAATAACTTTTGACAATATTTATTAAAGATAAAAGACCTTTCTGAATATTTGGAAAATTCAGAGAATTGCTGTGAGTTGGCTTGTTTTATTAGCAAATTAACTACAATTTGCTCAGGCAGTCCATCTGAAACAGATGAAGCTAAACCCAGCACAACCCCATAGTTCTGTTGTTGTGCCTGGTGTGTGATGTCTGTTCCCCACCACCTGATAAGAGAAGGGACTCACAGTGGTGCAGCCTTCCGCATCCAGGGCCTTAATAATCACATGAAAATAAGGTATGGATAAGAAAAGCAAGGGAGCTAACAAATGTGGGTTTAGTGATTTTTGGAAACACGAAGGTCTTTCACTTCATGGAATGTTATAGTGCCTATGAATGTTAATTAACCTTGAAAGGGTATTAGCTAGGGGTGTGATCTTCTATTTTACTTTAGAGAGAAGGAACAGCCCATTTCTATAATAGTTAGAACATGTAAGTTAAAATTCATCTAAATTTGGATCTACAAGTAAAGTACCTGCAATCTTGTTTCTTAAAGATAGTTTGCACACAGATTTTTAATTTGTAAAATACTGAGGTGGCTATGTTCATACCTGCATTACCTATAGATGCTCATGCATTATTTCTGAGATACACCCTTGAATGTGCAATTAGACATGCAAAAATTTTGTATCTACTGGATTTAATTTGTAGGATGCCCAAAGGACAGGTGGCTTTAAAAATGTTTTTTCATCTCAACAGAATGGATTTTAACTAGCATCAATGATTACTAAATGTGTTAACTGCCTGGGAAACTGCAACAGAAATCAAATATTTGCTAATTATCCCCTACACTGACACATAATTTCTTAAGCAGACTGGATTTTGAAATCACATCAAAACTTAATGGAACTCAGGACATCTTAAAAATGAAAGGACTGTACAATTCCCTGCTAATAGAGAGAATCTAGTTGAGTTGGGCATGTTCAATGGATGTGCATTATCTGTAATTTGAAACAATACAAAAAATGGTTGTAAAAAAAAATATTTGGGGAATTAAATTTTTTCTGCCTCAAGAGTAGAGCATTCATTATGGTGGCAGAAATTTTATGGTGGTGGAAATTGAAATGCAGATCCCGTTGCAGATGCTATCTTCATGAAGGCTGGATCAAAGGAAAATTTATCTGTTTCATACGAATTGCCTGAAATAACTTGATCAAAGGATATCTAGTGCTCAGGCACCAGCTAGTCAAGTCTTGAATGTCTCTAAGGATAGTAATTCCCAGGCTCTTTGGGTACCTATTCCAGCATTTGATTTCCTTCATTAGGGAAAAACTTTTACTAAATAGCTAGTTGAGCTTATTCTAGTTGCAACTGGTTTATGTTCCCTCTCATTCTGCTCTCGTGTACCTCTGAGAAGAGTCTGGCTTCAGCTACCTCAATGGACAGTGCGGAGAAAAGTGAGATGACAAGATTATCTTTCCTGAGCCTTCTCTTCATGTTGTCAAACTAACCCAGATCCCTTTGCTGCTCCTCGTGTATCATGTTTTCAGGCCCAACCATCTTGGTGGTCCTCCACTGGACTTACTTCAGTCTGTTTCTGACTGTCGTCTTAATGGGGAGCCCAAAACTAGGCACAGTACTTGAGATGTGGCCTCACCAGTGCTCAAGAGAGGAGAAGCGTCACTTTTCTAGTCCTGCTGGATACACTTTTCCTAATGCACCCTAGGATGCTCTTGGCTGTCTTTTGTTGGGGTTTCTATTAAAGCCATCGTTTATATTTCAGGTCTGTGTTAACATACATTAGACACAAGAACAAATCATCACATATGTGTATATGGCATATCACCTACATTGCCTTTCTCTGTTTTATGACCAGACCTATCTGGATAATACATTTTCTGATAACTGGCATTCATAACTATGTTTTCATATATATCCTGTAGCTGTAATAAAGAAATGATCAAGTCAGATTCAGCAAACTCTTCAGAGATTTGATAAATTGATACTTCAAGAGGTGAAAAAGGAACGTGCAAAGAAACTATTTTACGGAAAGTGGTACTGATGGTCAGTACAGATCAATATTTATTCTGAGTTTATGTTTAGGCACTGCTTTTCCATTGGGGTTTCATGGGGCGGAATGCTACTGAAAGCCTTGTCCTTCAGATAAGGTTAGAAGTCATGTTGCAAGTAGTTGTATTCATTATTACTCTGGGTGCTTTTCCACAGTAGTAAGATTATCTGTTATTTACAATCTGCTTATTTAAATTCTTTTTGAATATATATTATCATGGCTTTTCAGTCATTGCTCTACTGTTTTGTATGCCGAGAAGACTCTGTGAGAACAGAAGGTTCAGCACTTGTACTAGCTGCCAGCTAGTCTGAATAGGCCATGGAAAACATGTAAGTGTTACCTGCTTCCCACTAAATATGCTCGCTCAGAAGACTAAAACATAAAATAATTTTAGTTTATTATGTTTGTTACCAATATAAGAAATATAATAATTCTCCTTGAAGCCATATGCTGTTCACTGGCTGTTCATTCTTGAAGAGAGATAAATTTTAATGATGGCTAAAATAATTTATATGCATAGACTAGTCTGCAAATTTATGTAGCTCTTTGAGAAGAAAAATACTTAAATATGTATGTGTATATTTGAGAAGAAAAATATTTAAATATATATATGTGTGTTTATTTTAGTTTGGAATACACTTGGTTTATTCAACTGGATTAATCAGCTTAGATACTTAATTGAGTGACCCTAATTTATTTGTATTATAAAATGAAGTTAGAGATAAGAGCAACCAGTTTACTTGAAGAAAACAGTGACTTAAGTTTTTTACATTATAGACAGAATAAGAGCATCACTGCTCTTAAATGTATTAATGCAATTAGCTGAGTTTTAAAGAAAAGGGAGTTTATATATTTCATCCTGAGCTGAAATAATAGGACACAGAAATTATTAGGAACAGCACATAAAAGTCTAAAAATATGCCTTCAGTAAACAATTCTTTCTTCTTTTTAAGGGTGATGGGGGAGGGGGGATGAAGGAGGTGCAGCTTTAACTTTGATTTAAAAATTACTTGTCTAAAGTAGAGCAATAGAGACAATAAGCTATGAATGGAGATGTCCCAATTAAGAGGATTGGACTGTATTAATTTGATAAGCTATTGGCATTCCTATGTGGTTTTATCCTTCAGGACAACTTTCTCCTTCCTGTGGGAAAATGATTTGATTTGATTTCTTCAGGGGATCTTTGGTTACATTTATCACACATGGTTTCAAGCTTCACATGGAGTTCTTGAATCTGATTTAAAATATCTTAGTTTATGTAAATTGAAATTTGCTGTCTTTTCAGAATTTTCTTAAGCGATATTGTCTCCATCCAGGACACAAATCACGTTCACTTTGTTTTACTGCATTCTCATGATCAGACATATATTCTCATGCATTTTGCTTATCCGATATAACGTGCTTTTATTGTTTTGTGGCTGTCTGTATGCTATAAACACAGTCATCCTGTAGTCTGGCTTTTCCTACGTCTAAAGAGCAGTTAATCTGCTTCTGAAAAACCTAATGTCTCCTGTTTACCTGATGTCTGGTTTGCTGAGTCAGTCAGTCCTTGGAGCAACCATAGCTGATATTCCAAAAAACCTATCAGGCTGGAAAAATTACTTTTTCCCCTCATATGGGTATTTAACATACGAAAGTTACTTGTGGCATATCCTGAAGCAGTTGCTCAAATGGAGCTGCTGTGTGTCAGCACTGTACTAGCATATTTTCTCTGCTCTCTCCCACGCATTTTTTAGCGTACATGTAGTACAGGAATGTGACACTGACAAAAAAATATATTAATAAATTAAATGTCTGATTCGTTTGTTCAAAAAATAATTAAATGCCATGCCAAAAGATACAGAGCCCACAGCAATCTCATATACAAATGAGAAGAAAACAAATTCCTACTTTCTGCTTCAGTGACAGTTAACTTGATATTACTGGAGTTTATTCTATTTTAATTTGCTCTCTAATCTTCACCAGTCTGGAAATGTCAGTTTTTCTCTGGAATCTTGTACATTCTGCTTTTTTGTTCTTTTTTTTTGTCTTTACTTAAGAAATAGCATAAAAAAGAGAATTATGCAACAGTCAAATTCACAGGCAGCCCTTCCCTTTTTCAGCCATTATAAACTCTTCTCATGGATTGAAAATGATCTCTAGGGCATGTGTTAGAATTACACTGTTCAAATTCAGATCATTTGTTGGACTGTGCATCTTTCAGTTGTGTCTAGCCTTTCTGTGGTTTTTCTTTCAAGTCCCTTGTGTTTCTCTTTAAATGCATTTACAAATACCTAGCGAACAAAAACGAAAGACGGGATTTGCAGTTTGCTTTCTGACATTTTTTTCCCCTTTCCAATTTTTATTGCATTACCTTCAAATTGAATGCTTATGGAGACATCTTTCCAACTAGCTGCTTTCAACTAATTTCAGAGTCAGGAGTTATATATTCATATATTTCTCTTCTGCCATTTTTCTCCTTCTCAATATTACTGCCCCCAGGAATAAAAAAATAAAAAACATGTTTTAAATAGAACTCAAAACTCAAATGAAGGAGGAAAATGCGTGAATTTTTAATCTACAGAAATCGTCAATTATTGAAAATAACATGAAAATGCTTGCACCAAGCATTTGTGGTTGTTACCTACCACAAGATGAGCTGCTCTGAGGGTTATGGATCACTCATCTAGATTGTAAATAATGATGTGCAAATGAATCGCTCTGAGCAAAAAAGGAAAACAAAAAGATTTTGTCTGGCAGACATCATATTGCTTTTATTGTTGTTGGAAAGCTGAAATTGGTTACCCTCAATCTGAAGGGTATCAACTTTTATCTGGTAATTTTCCAATTGCTTTTTGTTGTTTTGTTTGTTTGGTTGGTTGTTTTTTTTTTCTGGTATTTTCTTTGCCAATCTTGCTTGCTCTGTTTTGATTTTTGTGTTGTTTGTTTTTTTTCCCTCCTTCTGAAAACATTTCTGTGGAAGGTGTTCATCTCAGTAGCTTTAACTGCCTTGAATTACAGCAGCATCCAGATGTTTGAGAGACTTCTAGTCAAACTGGTATGACCAGGATGAAATTGATTCACTGGCTTGCTTTAGTTTGTTTTGGCTACTGTTAAGATCTAAATTTCTTTGAGCCCAACTGAGCAGCTCTAGCATGCAGTACTCAGCCTCCAGACTACTAGGCAAAGTTACTATTGGCTTAGTATTTCTAGCTGCTGGTTTAAACTGAAGATGCAGGCCTCCATAATGTCACTGAATCAACATCTGTATCTCACAGGTTTTATCTGTGAAACAAAACTCGCTGCTTGTTTGCCATGATGTACTCCCCCTGTACTCAGCTCTCCCCCTGTACTCGGCTCTGGTGAGGCCGCACCTCGAGTACTGTGTTCAGTTTTGGGCCCCTCACTACAAGAAGGACATGGAGGTGCTGGAGAGAGTCCAGAGAAGGGCAACGAAGCTGGTGAGGGGTCTGGAGAACAAGTCTTACAAGGAGCGGCTGAGGGAGCTGGGCTTGTTCAGCCTGGAGAAGAGGAGGCTCAGGGGCGACCTTATCACTCTCTACAGTTACCTTAAAGGAGGCTGTAGTGAGGTGGGGGTTGGTCTGTTCTCCCAAGTGACTGGTGACAGGACAAGGGGGAATGGGCTAAAGTTGCGCCTGGGGAGGTTTAGGTTGGATATTAGGAGGAACTTCTTTACCGAAAGGGTTGTTAGGCATTGGAATGGGCTGCCCAGGGAAGTGGTTGAGTCACCATCCCTGGAGGTCTTTAAGAGACGTTTAGATGTAGCCCTTAGTGATATGGTTTACTGAAGGACTTGTTAGTGTTAGGTCAGAAGTTGGACTCGGTGATCTTGAAGGTCTCTTCCAACCTAGATGATTCTGTGATGTGAGACATCAGAGTTGAGCAAGGTTATTGTTTTTCCTCACTGGGACATGTGCTGATGTAGAGGTACAAGAGCTCTGTTGAAGGGCTGGAGTGTCAAATTGTGGTTGAAGAGAGAAGTGCTCCAGTCCTTTCATCAACCTTGTGGCCCTTTGCTGGACCCTCTCCAGTACATCCATGTCTCTCTTGTACTGGGGAGCTCAGAGCTGGACCCAGCACTCCAAGTGTGCCCACAACAGTGCTGAGGGGAAGGATAAGCCCCCTTGACACCTCCTGATGCAGCCCAGGATACTATTAAGAGTCTTCTATACAGAAAGAGCACATTGCTGACTTAAGTTCAACTTGGCGTCCACCAGGAGCCCCAGCTCCTTTTCTGTAAAGCTGCTTTCCAGATAGGCAGCCTCCAGTAAATACTGATGCTCACTTTGCTGCTGTGAAGCATCAGCTTTTCTATATGCGTCTCAATATCTGTAGTCGTTTTAATTAAAGAAAACAAAATGGATGTGAAATTTGTCAAGCTTTTTTGATTGCATAGTATGCCATCACTTCATGTGGCAGTGTGTGTAGTGTAAAGAGAATAAATATTTATAAATTTCTGAAGGACAGCTGTCTATTAGCAATGTCAGAGTCCATTGTCAAGCAGAGTAAATATGCGCCTACAGAATTTGAGGAGGCTTTGCAACAATACTGTTTAGAAATACTTTATCTTTTAAAACATTGAGCTTACTGTAATAATCACTTCTCCGTTCCCCTATCTGCTACAACCAAAAAGAAAAAAAAATATGTATGTGCCTGTTTTATTTTTTGTGTATTTCTTCAGAATTAGGAGAAACGTGGTACTAGTGTCCTATTTAAGTTACCTCATTCTTAATATTCCATGAGCCAGCAATGTGCCCTTGTGGCCATTGGTATCCTGGGGTGTGTTAGGTAGAGTGTTGCCAGCAGATCGAGAGACATTGTCCCTCCGCTCTAGTCAGCCCTAGTGAAGCCACATCTGGAGTAGTGTCCAATTCTGGGCTCCCCAGTACCAAAGAGACATGGAGATCATGGAGAGAGTCCAGCAGAGGCCTACTCTCTTCTGAGAGATGATCAGAGGACTGGAGCATCTCTCTTATGAGGAAAGGCTGAAAGAGCTGGGACTGTTCAGCCTGAAGAGGAGGCTCAGGGGGAGATCTCATCAATGTGTGTAAATATCTTGAGAGGATGCAAAGGAGGTGGAGCAATGCTCTTTTCAGGGGTGCCCAGTGACAGGACGAGAGACAGTGAGCACAAACTGGAACACGGGAGATTCCATCTCAGAGGGGATCTTACCAATGTATTTAAATATCTTAAGGGAGGATGTCAAGACAATGGGGCCAGACTTATTTTGGTGGTGCCAAGCACCAGAACGAGAAGCAATGGGCACAAACTGAAACAAAGGAAATTCCATCTGAATATGATGAAAAACTTCTTTACTGTGAAGGTAGCAGAGTGCTGGAACAGGTTGCTCAGAGAGGTTGTGGAATCTCCTTCTCTGGAGATATTCAGGACTTGCCTGGACATGATCCTATGCAACGTGCACTAGGTGGTCCTGCTTGGGCAAGGGAGTTGGACTAGATGATCTCCAGAGGTTCCTTCTGACCTCAACCATTCTGTGATTCAGAAAGCATGTCACGGGCAACAAAAATGGAGACTTAATGAACTTGATATTTATCTATTTAAAACAATCCAAATATTTACCACTTCTATTTGCATCCAGATTTGAAGCCTCAAGGTATGTTCAGACCATATTTAAGCAAAAATCTAAGCCACAGATTATTGGAGACTGGTAGAATACTCAAGGGAAGGATGGCCACATACTTGATGCAGCATGCTGCACTTGCCATCTCCAGTCAACAGCCATTGGAAATGGGACAGCAGGCAACACGGGCCCTTGAAATGACCCAATAAGGCAGCAGTTTGAAACTTAGCAAATAAATTAGTAAGTTGCACTGAACAATCACTTTTAAAAGCAATATTTTCTGTTTCATTCTCTTTCTTATTTTTTACCACTTTCCGAAGCAATTGAAGTAGGTCTAAAATAAAAATACTGAAATAGTACTAGGAAACAGAAAAACATGAGTTGATAAATAGACTGAAAAAAAAATATGCATCAAAAATGGGTAATAAAATGATAATACTCTACCAGATTCAGAAATGGCTCTCCTGGGTTATCCTTCCTGAAAACTATTCTACTTCTCACAAACTGTGGGAATTTTTTATTTTTTTTCTAGTGTGGTTTTATGTGTCAGAAATAATAGAAATGGATAAATATCCCAAAGGTAAATGAATGCATTTCAGAAGATACATCGTTTTCTTCCAGGGTAAAATTAGTTTATACGTTGTATATATATAAAAATTTTTCAGTGTAAGTTTTCTTTTAATGTGATTTCTTAGGTAGGTGCATTGGTTAATGTTACTATGTTTATTTGATGTTATTTACAGGGGAAGAAATCTTTTTGGACACTGAAATATTTAGTGTTGTGTACCTGTGCAGGAACAGGACTCAAGTTAATTGGAAAAAAAACAATTCTACTACATGTAATTAAAACCTTCCTGATATTGCTGAAATACTTATTTAGAAACTTAACAGTTGAGCCAGGGATAAAGTAAAACTCCTTTTGCTGAGAAGTGACAGGTGTTTAATTATGTTTCGGAGACTTTATGTTCAGGACTGAACAGTGCCCTAGTCTGTCATGGAAGGAGTGGTAACGGCTGTTATTTTACTACACAAAGGTTATGGGAGGCATCTGACCTTTTGGTAGGAAAGGTAAGTTTTTCTGTTATTATTAATTTGCTGTATTACTGGTACAATTAGCATTCATTAGGGAAAGCCTGATAGCCCATGAACCAGCAGCCACTTAGTACTGAGGTCTCCTTCTGCCTGCTTACCAAAACTCCAGCTTGCCAAATCTAAAGAGCACAATGATAGTAGTTTAGCTTTCAATACTGCCCAAATGCTGTTATCAGTCACAACTGATCTCTATGATGGGAAAGAGCACTTGTGACCATGTAAGATTTTAGCTAGCATGAAAGCAAAAGAAAAAAAATATTTTTAAGTGGGCCACATATGTATGCCAATTCTGTTTCCTACTGAGTGGGAAAGATCCAGAGAACTGTAATGGGTGAGCTCACAGCATCCTGTATTTTCCGTTTTCAAAGGAAACTAAAATGGAAAACATTGATCTCATCACTGAATACATTACATGTAATATTGCTGGTTTGATGTATCTGTAGCCTTCATCTCAAATGTTTTAGGGGAGAGAGAAAGAGGCCAGCACAGTCAGAAATGAACTTAAACAGATAAATTGAGCACAACTGTGATGTACCAACAACTTTAAGTGGCTGATTACAGCTTGCTTGCCTAATATGTGTAGCAGCTGTGCTGGATAGAAAGAGGCCATGATGATGTGCTGCTACTATTAAAATGACAGTACATAAACTGGTTTCTCAGATGAATGCTATTCTCAGTTTCTACCTTACTGACTGACTAAGAGTTTATAGCATTTGTGTTACAAGAGTGACCAAGCGCACAATTAAAAGGGGGGCATTTTATTCTTGGTGTAGACTACTTTTCAGTATTTTACAGCCTAAATAGAACTGCTAAAACAGGCTTGGGGCACAGAGGAGTGAGGTCACTTGCCCAAGGTCAAACAATAAGTCTTTAGAATAAGGAATTCAACTTAAATTTTTCATCCCTTTCCCTTTACCATAAATGCATCCAACACTTGGCTTATCTCTAAAAGCTGGGTAAATGAAAGGGCCATTGTCAAGTATGCTAGACTCCCATTTGAATTATTTTTCCTTATATCTATCTATAGCTGCAGTGTAATCCTTTATTAAAAATACTTCATTTTCCCCCAGATCATTATTTGAATCATTATCAGCACAGAAAGGCTCATGAGGCTACTAACAATAACAAAGCTGAACATGTGGGTTGTGAAAGAAAACACTCCAGAGCTCAAAGAGATTTTTCTTTCAAGCTTCTCAGGAGGCTTTAGAAACAATGGAAAAATATTATAAAAGTCTTACTTTCAGAGGTGTTGAACTGCCACATCTGTTGAAAGTCAGTAGGAGTTACAGATGCCATAGGCCTGAGTACATAAAACCATTAATTTTAAATATAGTTCTATCATTATTTTCTTTAAAAACATAGCAATAAAGCCACTTATTGGTCCCCCATAAAACTTATGTGTACTCCAGCCACTAACTCAAAAGAACATCATATATTTTGGGGGGCAGTGTTCAGAAGTGACATTAGTTATGGCCAGGTTATCAAATTAAAGGGGAGGAAGACTCCTAAACACCTACAGTCATACAAAGGGTCAAATGCCAGGATTTCCAGAAAGAAACTTAAGGCAGGTGGCAGTATATATGAAGAAACACATTTAGAGGAACTTTATTATTTCACAACAGCAATTAAAATCTGGACTGCTGCCATGAACAACATGTGATGACACTGAAGCATGAGCAGAAATAGGTCAGATAATGATAGGACAAGTGGGAATGGTCTTAAACTGAAAGAGGGGAGATTTAGATCAGATGTTAGGAGGAAATTCTTCAATCAGAGAATGGTGAGGCACTGGAACAGGTCACCCAGAGAAGCTGTGGATGCCCCATCCCTGGAGGTGTTCAGGACCAGGCTGGATGGGGCCCTGATCTAGAGGGTGGCATCTCTGCCCATGGCAGGGAGGCTGCAACTGGATGGTCTTTAAGGTCCCTTTCAACCTGAGCCTTTTTATGATTTTATGAAATCATGCCTGACATGTTACAGGTAGAACTGATTTGGATCTAAAGTAGATTTTTTCTGAAAAATCCCTGAAATCTGTACTTTTGGGATCTCTTCACCTTCTGGCAGAAGCAAACAATGGATACTTCTTCAAAATCTCTCTGCTGAAAGAAGGTGGTGACTCTCCTATTGTAGCATTTCTAAACTGGTTTGCTTTGAGCTCTTTTGCAGTTACTAATTGGTATTTGCGTAGGTTTTTTTGGTTTTGCAGTATGCAGATGTCAGCATTTTAAGCATTAAGGGATTTGATTTGGAGAATTTTTTGAGACAGGATTTTTTTGTCACCTCTCTCTCACCCTTCCTAGCAGAGATATTTTTGAGCATGCTCTGCAGCTCTGTGATGGGAAAGTACATTCCTATTGTGAACTATCAATTTTCTGTTCCCCCACAGCCTTGTGCCAGTTTTATAACCAGCAGCGAGCTATTAAATAGCTGGGTCATTAACTAACAGGTAGAACGAGTTATATGTAGCTGTATATGCACAAATGTCTTCTTTTTTACCTCAGGTCTGCAACTAATCAGTGATTATATCCTCTTCAGGAGCTCGATCACAGTTCCCACCATCACTTCCATAATGTTCGAGTTCTTGCTACCAGTAGGTCTCACAGGGCGATGGAAATGGAGCACTTTCTTGTGTCTGGAAGCATTCTCGATTTTTTTTTTTCCCACATGAGACTAAATATTTTTCAATTTAATGGAAAGAATAGGTAGCTAGAGTCCATGAAAGAAGAGTAACTTAGAGACAGGAGGCCTGAGCAATCTGGTTGTAAAAGGGACCTAACGGAAAGGCTGTGCTTTGCATGCTAGGGTTCTGAAAAACTCAATTCTGTATCCCTCACCCATCCTTTCTCCACTGTTCAAGTTTAATTATTCTTTTTGAATGTCTGGGGGGGAGGAAAAAAAAAGTTGTAAAACATTATCAAAAGTAGAACAGAACGTTTTTGCTCTTGAGTGAAGAATTATCATCAGCAAAAAACTCTTGTCACAGAATCAGGGTTAAGACCTTAGAAAGCCAGTCAGTAGCAGAGTTAAAAAATTACTGCTTAAAGCAGGTACTCTTCTTTAAGAAAGCACTCTAATCTACAAGTGCCTCTCCAGGTAGAGAAGGCTTAGCCATTATCTCCAAATAATATTCACTTGTGGGGCGAACATGTTAGTTGTTCATTTTTTGACATAGAAAATAATTTGATTTGTATTTAATTTTTTTTTGTCAAACATGTCACCACAAATCTTGGAGCTTAGCATTGAGAACTGGATTGTGAAAGTTAAGGATTTCTATTCTGTACATCTTTGAGTAACAAATTCTTACTAAAAAAACTCTTTGAAAAGTCTCATAGGGGAATGTTGCCATGGAGACCAAAAAAAAAAAGTTCATTTTTATTCATGAGTAATTGTAAAGGAGGGATAGGCCTAATTAAAGCTGTTTCAGCCCTATTTATCCACAAATATCTATATAAAAAGATCTTGCCTCAAGTGAAGTCCATTTCTCAAAAGCATGCTGGTTTTCCCATGCACTCCAGAGAAGTATTCTGTAGTTTTCCACAGCAGTAGCGAATACTAAATATTCTAAATTAATGAGTTTATCCTTGCTGCATATTTGAGGGGAGGAGGGGAAATCACTGTTGCCCCTGTAACTTGTGGCCTTCAGGCTGGCAGTGTTGCTGAAAATACTATAGAGAATATGTACCACACAGGAGATTCTAAAATATTTCATATAAATTAAAAGAATGAGACAAAACTGATTCTGCTTCCTTTTGTTTGTCAAGTGTACATAAATATCAGCCTAGGATTGATGTGACCTGTGTTTCAAATTACTGAAATAATTGATGCTTCAGTTTTCTGGATTTACCTAGAGCTTGCTTAAACAAGCTCTGCTGTATCTACCTGTGTAAACAGATGTTAGTTCCAGGCTTTTTCTTTATCCAGTCTGTTTCTAACCTCTAATCTCATTGCCCTCTTCAATCCAGTGTCACAGTATAAATATGTCAGTTCATTTTACATTGAATAAATAATCTGAGTAAATGGTATCCCTGTGTTTTAAGTACTATATTGTACTATTAGACGTATCATTAAAGATACATATTATCCTTCTCTGCTTGATGTTTGCATTAGTTGTTTTTTTCCCCCTAGCTTTGTATTTTTTGTCATGCGAGCAATGGCATTATGTATCTGACCTTATTCTACCATGTTGATATGTGTTCAGCTGTATTTTATTTTTCAAATAATCCTACAGCTCAGCTACAGCTGAGTCTGCGTAATGGTACAGTCTAGTTCTCATACTCTTCTCTCCCATTATTTTGTCAAAATGTGCTCCTGTTTTTCATTTATGGATTAGTTTCTTCTGTGTATGTTGTGGTTCACAGTGGGGCTCCAGTGGGTTATGAGTCTGGTTTAAGACATGAAATTATATTGGGGCTTAATGGATTGCATTAAATCATTATTGCTATCCAGATAATACAGCAATTTTTCCTGCAGTGTCACTTGATACTTACTCAGCTTGTTTTCTACTGCCTGTTCTGTCCTGGATATTCAGAATTAGATGGCATAAGTTAACCTTGGTCCGGGGAACTATAGGCCTGTCAGTTTGACCTCAGTGCCAGGAAAGCTCATGGAGCAGATTATCTTGAATGTCATCACGCGGCACTTGCAGGGCAAGCAGGCGATCAGGCCCAGTCAGCATGGGTTTATGAAAGGCAGGTCCTGCTTGACGAACCTGATCTCCTTCTATGACCAAGTGACGCGCTTGGTGGATGAGGGAAAGGCTGTGGACGTGGTTTACCTTGACCTCAGTAAGGCTTTTGACACAGTTCCCCACAACATTCTCCTCAAGAAACTGGCTGCTCGGGGCTTGGACTGGCGTACGCTTCGCTGGGTTAGAAACTGGCTGGATAGCCGGGCCCAAAGAGTAGTGGTGAATGGAGTCAAATCTGGTTGGAGGCTGCTCACTAGTGGTGTCCCCCAGGGCTCGGTACTGGGGCCGGTCCTCTTTAATATCTTTATCGATGATCTGGATGAGGGCGTCCAGTGCACCCTCAGTAAGTTTGCAGGTGACACCAAGCTAAGTGCGTGTGTCGATCTGCTCGAGGGAAGGAAGGCTCTGCAGGAGGATCTGGATAGGCTGGAGCGATGGGCTGAGGTCAACTGTATGAAGTTCAACAAGGCCAAGTGCCGGGTCCTGCACCTGGGGCGCAACAACCCCAAGCAGAGCTACAGGCTGGGAGATGAGTGGCTGGAAAGCTGCCTGGCCGAGAAGGACCTGGGAGTATTGGTTGATAGTCGGCTGAATATGAGCCAGCAGTGTGCCCAGGTGGCCAAGAAGGCCAACAGCATCCTGGCCTGTATAAGAAGCAGTGTGGCCAGCAGGTCTAGGGAAGTGATTGTGCCCCTGTACTCGGCTCTGGTGAGGCCGCACCTCGAGTACTGTGTTCAGTTTTGGGCCCCTCGCTACAGGAAGGACATGGACGTGCTCGAGCGAGTCCAGAGAAGGGCGACCAAGCTGGTGAGGGGTCTGGAGAACAAGTCTTACGAGGAGCGGCTGAGGGAGCTGGGCTTGTTCAGCCTGGAGAAGAGGAGGCTCAGGGGCGACCTTATCGCTCTCTACAGTTACCTTAAAGGAGGCTGTAGAGAGGTGGGGGTTGGTCTGTTCTCCTACGTGCCTGGTGACAGGACAAGGGGGAATGGGCGAAAGTTGCGACAGGGGAGTTTTAGGTTGGATGTTAGGAAGTACTTCTTTACCAAAAGGGTTGTTAAGCATTGGAACGGGCTGCCCAGGGAGGTGGTGGAGTCACCATCCCTGGAGGTCTTTAAAAGACGTTTAGATGTAGAGCTTAGCGATATGGTTTAGTGGAGTACTTAGTGTTAGGTCGGAGGTTGGACTCGATGATCTTGAGGTCTCTTCCAACCTAGAAATCTGTGATACTGTGAACCCATAATTTAATTTAAAGATGAAACCAAAATTCTCTGGGGTTTCCTTCAGATTGTTCCTTTCTCAGTGAGGTATACAGTACGTGGAACAGCCAGGCCAATAGGTTCCTTGCTGTTGAGAGCTTTTGAGTGAGGCCAGCAAAAGTGAACGTGGCAACCAGACATTCAGTACCTGCCAGAATTTGATCCAAAATACATCAAACTTGGTTTCCAGAATTAGATGTCAAAATTCTGACTTATATTTTTTCAAATTCATTATTTAAAAAAAAATAAAAATCTGTCAGCTTCCTTCCAGAGAGAAATAGGCAAAGTAAGAAATAACTAGTGTTTGTAGCATCTTCTGTTTTGAAATCAAGAAGTTAAAAGGGGAGCAGGAGGGACATCTACACCTCTGAATTCATATTATTCCTATTGTGAGGTTCCTCTTTTCTCCTTTGATAGCTCTGTTTAGAAACTTCAGTTTCTAATGTCTGAGATAGCCTGGGGTTTAGATTTTGTTTCACATTTTGTTGAGCTGACTTTCAGAGTGACCTATGCATTGGTGTCTTAACAGATCTCATGTCCCATGTACAAGTTCCTTTATATGGAGAATGCACTTTTATAAGCTTGTCTTCAGCGCAGTCATGTAGATGAGTCTAAACCGGTGTGTTAATTTTCAAGAAATGGTCTGGTGGCTGCCTCTCAGGTTGGTGCAGGGAAACCAATGGCTTGGGATCTTAATGGGTGATCAGACCATTGATTGCAACTAGACAGAGTCCAGCATCTGTGTACAGTTTCTGGTATATAAAGCACTAGAATTTGCTTGGTTCTTCGGATAACACTACTTTGAAAACTAAAAAACTTTTGTTGTTGTTGTTGTTGTTGGTTGGTTGTTTTTTGTCAGAGTAAGCATTTCAGAATCAATGATATAAGAAAGCTGACTTATGAAATACCTTGTTAGATGATCTTACTCTTATGCACATAGAACTTACTCGTAGGAAAACAAATATTTGTTCTATACCAGAATTTTGTGTCAACTGAAACCTTAAATTTTGCTAATTAAAGATAAAGTGAAGTAAACCATGCTGCCCTTGGTTAAACATATATCCCTGAACATTTGGATTGACACTAGATTGGACTTTATGGGGTAACCATGCAAGTGGTAAAATCTGTTTATACTTAAGTGACAAGAAATTTGAAAAAAAATAGGATAGTAATGTTGGATCTTGAGTTATTTTCCCCTGTATGTTGGAAAGTGCTCACTTGTTCTAGTTTTATTAGTACTTTGTCCTGTGAAATTTCCTTTAAAATAAGAAAAAGCAGAACAAATTTACTGGGGCCTCTGTTTCTTTACTAGAAACATAGCTTCACCATGCAAACAAAGAAACTGGAGTGCAGAGTTAGCTGAAAATACAATAGTTTGTAGATATACCTTCTAAGACTGCACGGTCTTTGTCATGTAAAGTGTATGGATTGCAATGTTTCAATTTTTTACATTTAAGTAAGCATATTTTAATGTAGTTTTCTGTTGCTGAATTAATTCTACTGAATTGCTCTGATACTTGGCAAAAAAAATGCAACATGCATATTGACTTTTTATTCAGCAATTATTGTTATAATCATGGTTGTTATGTAGAAGAATGTAATTAATCTATAGGTGAATAATTGAGAAGAAGGGGGGAAAAAGACTATTCACGAATCTGTGTGGGTTTTGAAGCACCACTAACATAACAACCACTAATATTTAAAGTATCTTCTACATAATTGTACTCTATTCATGTTCTATTATAGGTAGGGTGCTTACACATTTCTTTTTGCTCTCCTATTGTTTTGCAGGCTGTATAAGCAATATATACATACTACTGCTTTTATCTAGGGTTTAGCGACTATAGCATGTCAAACACCAACAAGTAATTTTTGATTTTAACCTGAGTAGGTATATCCTTTTTTTTCTTTATTCCAAGGAAGTAAAACTGGATGCAATAACTAGAAATAGAAAAACAGAATGCTAATCAAAGTGTAGTCAAGATGTAAAACCACAGGGATTTGCATTTCTAAAATAACATCTATGGTGTCAGTGAGACTTTTTGAAAAGTATTGTTTTATCTGAGGATTAGTAACAATGTTTTCCTTATTCCTTTCTCATCTACTGGAAAACTTGGGGAATCTGACTACAGTGAGCTTTGTACCAAATCCACAGGAAGGAAAAACAGAGAAAATCAGTTTCCAACATTTTTTTAAAAATTCCTATTGATGAATTACCATTATCTGAGCCTTAGGATGAGCTCCCTATTTATGGTCCAAGGTTAAATGGGAATCACCCATATCTTTTTCTTTCTTTCAAATCATTCCTTGATTATTTTTTCCTACAAATTTTCTGCTGATTTCTCTCTTGCCTTGGACACTTTATTGGAAGATGGTTTACATTTACACCAGGTATGTAAATTCTAAAATGAAGAGGTTATTATCACCACTTCAGCGTGACCCATATCCTGTCTGCTACCCATGAGTAAGCTAGTGTTAGCCTAATGGTTATATGTGGTGCAGTCACTGAGTGATTTGCGTTTGGATGTCAGTTCCATAGTTTGCACAGGACAACTGTGGCCCACAAACACAAGGATCAGTTTGTGACTTCAAAAACCTTTAATGCCTTCTGCCCTTGCACTGCGCACTGAATTAAATCATGGTGTACTGTTACAGTTGATCAACTAGCTTAAGTGTAGTTATGCCTGGCAAATAGTTGAACCCTTGCTTAATTCAAATTCTTCACTAAAATTAAAAAGACAATAACATAAGTCAGTTAAGTTATAACAATGAACAAAACACCTCTTAAGCAACAACAATAATGACCAAAATGTATACATCCCCCACGTCACGTTTATTATCTAGAGCCCCTGCCACAGCTACAGCTGAGAAGTCATGCTCTTAGTTGCATAGTGCACCTAACTGAGAGGTGACTGAACAGCACTCAGATCAGTTGTATGGACGGTGCCATGCTGACCACAGTCCAAATCAGGGTAGAGCGTGTAGCTTACCTCATTCTAAGGTCTGGCAATGAGGTGTGGTGGTTTTACTCGGGTGGGCAGCCAAGCTCCACCACAACCACTCCCTCACTCCCCCTCCTGAAAGAGGAATGGGGAGAAAATACGATGAAAAGGGCTCAAGGGTTGAGATAAGGATGAGGAGATCGCACAGTAATTATTGTGACGGGCAAAACAGACTCAGCATAGGGAGATAGTAAGATTTATTGCTTATTACTAACAAGCTAGAGAAGTGAGAAACAAAGGAAAGAAACCAAAAGCACCTTCCCCCCATCCGCCCTCTTCCACCTCCTCCCCCCGAGCGGCGCAGGGGAACTGGGGAATGGGGGTTATGGTCAGTCTATAGCGCTTCTTCTCTGCTGCTCCTTCTCAGTCACTCTCGTCCCCTGTGCTGTGGGGTCCCTCCCACGGGATGCAGTCCTTGCCGAACTGATCCGGTGTGGGCTGCCCACAGGCAGCAGCTCTTCAAGAACTGCTCCAGATATGGGTCCGTACCACGGGGTCCATCCCTCAGGAGCAAACTGCTCCAACCTGGATCCCCCACGGGCAGCAGCTCCTGCCAGGTCACCTGCTACTGCATGGGCTCCTCTCCACGGGCTACAGGTCCGGCCCGGAATCTGCTCCAGCAGGGGTCTTCCACAGGCCACGGCCTCCGTCAGTGCAAGTCCACCTGCTCCACCGTGGTCTCCTCCATGGGCTGCAGTGTGGATCCCTGCTCCATGGTGGTACTCCATGGGCTGCAGGGGGACAGCCTGCTTCATTATGGTCCTCACCGCAGGCCGCAGGGGACTTCTGCTCCAGCGCCTGGAGCACCTCTCCCTCTCCCCCTCCTTCTTCACTGACCTTGGCACCTGCAAGGCTGTTCCTCACTCCTCTCACTCTCCCAGCTGCTGTGTGGCGCAGCGTTTTTTTCCCCTGTCTTAAATACGCTCTCACAGAGGCGCAAAACAACATCACTTATTGGCTCAGCTCTGGTCAGCAGTGGGGCCCTTACCTAACATGGGGCAGCTTCTAGATCCTTCTCACAGAAGCCACCCCTATGGCCCCCTGCTACCAAAACCTTGCCATGTAAACCCACTACATGAGGACAAGGCTCTAGTGCTTCCTCCTAGGAGACAACTTTCTGCACAGCAATTGAACCTACTGGCAGCTGTTCTTCTGTGATCTTCTGAGGATCTTCCTATTGAAAGGCAAGTTCTCTTTTTCGTGCTGGTTTTATGTTTCCAGTCCCATGGTTTGAGCAAAACATTGCTTTTAATGATTTCATCCAATCGTTAGCTCTTTCATTTACTGTTGCTTTTGGGTACTGATCTTCAGAGTTGTTTACTTTTTCATCTTACTTTTGGGTCAGTAGCATTGCTAATCTCCAGTCAATTCCTTTCCTTCTACTAATCATGCTCAGATCAGTCTTCATTCCCATTTTTTATAGCCAGCAGCCACAATGTTTACTACATACACATCTGGCAAGCTCATGGCAGCAACAGGGGGCCATGCAGGCTTCTCCTGCCACAACCTACTTATTGAAGATAAGACTTAAAGTCCAAAATTCTTGTTCACTTTATTATCACATATGACTTGAGGTTCTGCATCTTATCTTTGTAATAAATTCCCAATTTTGCACACATTTCTTTCATTTCTGAGAGCAAAGAGAAGAAAGTATGTAAATGGAGTGGTATCTTCATTCCTTGGTAGCTCTTTCTGCCATTATAGACCTTTCCCTCACAGGAAAGGGCAACAGACCGAGAATTACCTTTAAGGAGTCTTCTTTCCACTATGAGGATTGTTATTTATTTATCTGTTTGTTTATCTTTTTTTCCCAGAAGCTTTCAGGACTGCATTCGGCTCATGGAATCAGAGTGTATTCTGGAGTATCCTTGAGGGTTCTGGTTATGTTCCTGAGTTCCCTATCTGATCCTCAAAATACCAGCCTTGCAGCATGAAATGCCAACATTTCTTTGAATCGTATTTTACCATTATTATTTCCTTCAACTCACAGAGCGGTGTGGGGAAGACTTCATGCTAGCATGCTAGTCCTGAATAATACCTTTTGCATTCAACGTTTAGCAGAGTTGATTCATCAAAAGTAAGAGCGTAGTTGCATCAGCCATCTGAACCCATACACTCTTCTGTTTCTGAAAAACTTTTTTTTTTTTTTTTTCCCATTTCTAAGTTAAGCTCACTGGCAGAGCAGCTTGAAAATAACTTTTTTTGTAGTAGCTAACTCTCTCAGCCTTCTATCAAATGAAAACTAGCTTTAAAAGTCAAATTTGTTAACTACCATCGCCCTGAAAATGTTAAAAATAAGACAAACTATTTGCTAGGGGTCCTAGGCAAGTGAAGGAGTGAATGTTTCTATTCACTCAGTTTTTATACTTGAAAATTTTGTATAGAATTGAAAAGGGATGAAGGATGGTATTTTCAAATGTGCTTTTAACAAACTAGGATTTTTTTTTTCCAGAAGTAGCAAAAGTTTCTAACATGACCGTGCTGAAAACCACTGAAGCTTAACTGACTTTGTTAATCAGGTCTAGGCTATGAGTTGGACACAAATCATTAAAGACATGTAGTTGCCTCATTCTTGTTGCTTTCACTGCGATCTGGACTTCTAAACATCCTTTGTGTCAGGCATTCCTGAAACCAAAGCAAATATGGAGTTTCTTTTGTAAAGTACTCTAAAAGTTTGGTTTGTTTAGCCTAAAGAAGAGGAGGCTGAGGGGAGGCCTCATGGCGGCCTGCAGCTCCCTCACAAGGGGAGCAGAGGGGCAGGCGCTGAGCTCTGCTCTCTGGGGACAGCGACAGGATCCAAGGGAACAGCATGGAGCTGGGACAGGGGAGGGTCAGGCTGGGGGTTAGAAAAAGATTCAGCGCCCAGAGGGTGGTTGGACACTGCGACAAGATCCCCAGGGCGGTGGTCACAGCACCAAGCCTGACAGAATTCAAGTGTTTGGACAACGCTCTCAGACACATGGTCTGATTTTTGGGTGGTCCTGTGTGGATCCAGGAGTTGGACTAGATGATCCTCATGGGTCCCCTCCAACTTGGGATATTCTGTGATTCTATGTACTTAATGTGGAATAATAGACTTCTTTCATATTACAGTTTTCATACTTCCATCATGACATCCTAAAAGACTACAAATTTTATGTGCTCCATAGGGTGATATGAAAGGAGTTTCCCATTAACTAATATTTTTTAATGACTTTCTTCATTAGATTGAAGGGTTTGGAAGAGCTAATAAGTACCTGCATTACAGACCTTTTTTTTTTTTTTTTTCATTTTTAAATGTAGCAAAGGGGAGAAATATGGTGTGTTAATTTGACTCAAAAATGCATGCAGAAAGGAAGAAAACAGCCTTGAAAATTGTCATTTTCTTCATCCACTTTCTGCAGATTATTTTTCAAACTGCAGCTTGTTTTGGAAAAGAAAAAATATTATCAAAGGAGAAGAGATAAACCAGCATAAAGAAATTTACAGTTTTACCAGTGCCAGGTTTCTTGTATGATGGTAATCTACTTGAATGGTCCAAAGCCACAAACAATAGTGAAAGAGTCCTAGTTCTAGAAACTAGAAAGATTTTCTAGTTTCTTTCCTAAAGGGGAAAAAATGAGCTTGCTGTAACTGTAGCATCTGTCTAAAATTTCAGAATTTGTGCTTGCATTATGCTTACAGTATTGCTTGAAATACCTTTAAATAGAAATCAGAAGATTTATGAAAAATGTTGAGAACACAGACAATTTTTAAAGCTTGCTCTGATAGCACCTCCTTCTGGTAGGAGTGTACTGAAGAGACTGTCATTTCTTTTTATGCTAACAAGAAATGGTTTTCAGGCTGTTGGGTGAGAAAGCATAAGGAGAAAAGTAATCCTTTACATTCTGTACTTTTTAGTCTGTTGCTCTCCTTGTAAGTACAAAATTAATAAGAAAAAAAGCTAAAGAACAGTAGGACAACTTATTCTGTGAGTATAAATCAAGTAGATAATATGAAAAGATTTGTCAATACATTGGCATAAAAATAGCCCTCTATAACTCTCTTGTCACTAAAAGAAAGAAGTAGTTCAGTTTCCTTAAGCAGTAAGGAAGAAAGAAAGAACTTCAGTTTCCTTATGAGGAGAGAACAGGACAGGAGAGAAGAAAGTACTTCAGTTTTTGCACAGTATTTTGGTTAGAGAGTAGTTAAAAAAAAAAAAAAGTAGTAATGTAATAAAAAAAAAAAATCAAGAAAAAGTATGTGAAAACCTTTTTCGCTTTGTTGAAGGTGAAATGAGGGAGGTATTGAATAATGCATGGAGCTGAAGCCTCTACATCATGGCCATACTTTCTGATGTAAGTACATGTTTGGACAGAAATACATTTTTATATTATCTTTTGCTTTTCCTGCTAGAATATAAAAATTGTAAAACTTTTTTTTTTTTTTAACTTGAGGGTATCTTTTTAGATTTCATTTCTAGATTTTTTTAAAGTAAATATCTGTAATTTTTTTGGACAACGTTGGAACCAAATGCAGACAAATCAAATTTGACTTTTTTTTCATATTAACTTTAGTAGTTTCAAGAAATGCTTTATTTTCATGAGATTAATATATCTCTGGCCACACTGGATGTAGGTTGTGCAATGAAGCATAGGATAGCTATTGGAAACAAACAGCTGGGGAAGAGAAGATCTTTGGTGGTGAACGGTGGTGAAAATGTACAGAAAGAGGACAGAAAAGTGGAAGAAGAAAGAAGGGATTATGAATAGTATGATCTGTAGAGAGTCTGGAAACTAGATGCCAACCTTGATCTGGAAAATGGAAAAATGAGCAAGTGCAGCTGCTTGCGGACTGAGTGATTTTGACCTCAGAGTGTCAGGAATGCAAACAAATATATATATATATATATATATATATATATACGTATATTAAAAAAAAAAAGAAAAAAAAGCAACAACAATAAAAAAGCTTTGTAGTGCAACCTTCTGCTGCATCAGAGGTCACCTGCTTAATCCTAGGTAGTAGCACAAACACTGTGGTGATGAGTAGGAGTCAGTACAGTGGTTCTCTGGTCACCAAACTAAGCTGAGTAACTCATACAGTAGCTAAGACCAGTTAATATTCAGGACACTTTCATCAAGCAAGGTGATGCAGACAAGCAGACTAGAAGAAAAAGTATCTGTTTGCTTTCATACTGCCAGTTCATTCCTGTTTAGCAATCGACACCCGTCCTGAAAATGACCTCTTGTGAATTGGACATATTTCAGGTACTACCTATTCTGAAGTAGTTTGCATTTTCTCATGGCAAACACTGCATTGCCTTTTATTAAGGCCATCTCATTCTGCTTTATGCATTTTCAGTTGATGCTCACATATCTTTATATTGTTAGTTGTAATTTGAGATTGCAGCAGAAACTAAAACATTCCAATAGCATTTGCATGTATTACTTCCCATTTGTTATGGAAACCTCTATATTATTTACAGTGTCCAGCTGTAGTCTGAAGGAACAAAAGAACCTACTAGTTACTTTTTTTTTTTCTTTTTTTTTACTTCTTTGTCTTCCAACTTCCTCCTCTTCCTCCTTCAAATGTAAGTTAATTGGGAGGAACCATTGTTCTCCCTAATGCAGTTCCATGCTCAAGGATAGGAAGGCTCTGCAGGAGGATCTGGATAGGCTGGAGCGATGGGCTGAGGTCAACTGTATGAAGTTCAACAAGGCCAAGTGCCGGGTCCTGCACCTGGGACACAACAACCCCAAGCAGCGCTAAAGGCTGGGAGATGAGTGGTTGGAAAGCTGCCTGGCAGAGAAGGACCTGGGAGTACTGGTTGATAGTCAGCTGAATATGAGCCAGCAGTGTGCCCAGGTGGCCAAGAAGGCCAACAGCATCCTGGCCTGTATCAGGCATAGTGTGGCCAGCAGGTCTAGGGAAGTGATTGTCTCCCTGTACACGGCTCTGGTGAGGCTGCACCTCAAGTACTGTGTTCAGTTTTGGGCCCCTCACTACAAGAAGGACATGGAAGTGCTGGACAGAGTCCAGAGAAGGGCAACAAAGCTGGTGAGGGGTCTGGAGAACAAGTCTTACAAGGAGCGGCTGAGGGAGCTGGGATTGTTCAGCCTGGAGAACAGGAGGCTCAGGGGCGACCTTATCGCTCTCTACAGTTACCTTAAAGGAGGCTGTAGTGAGGTGGGGGTTGGTCTGTTCTCCCACGTGACTGGTGACAGGACAAGGGGGAATGGGCGAAAGTTGCGCCTGGGGAGGTTTAGGTTGGATATTAGGAGGAACTTCTTTACCGAAAGGGTTGTTAGGCATTGGAATGGGCTGCCCAGGGAAGTGGTTGAGTCACCATCCCTGGAGGTCTTTAAAAGACGTTTAGATGTAGAGCTTAGTGCTATAGTTTCATGGAGGACTTGTTAGTATTAGGTCAGAGGTTGGACTCGGTGATCTTGGAGGTCTCTTCCAACCTAAATGATTCTGTGACTTCTTTTCAGCTGCAAGGTTTTCAGTTTCTGGTTAAGGGTTCTCTCTCAAAAGTGCCAGGCAGGATCCCAGATGCCCAGTTCACTGCTTGGGACTATGCTCCAGCCAGTCGCCCTCCAAGAAAGCTGGGTGCTTATCAAGAACAACCTTTTAAAAGCCAAGGAGCAGTCAATCCCATTGTGCCACAAGCCAAGTAAACGGGACAAAATGCTGGCCTGGCTAAACAGGGAATTCCGCCTGGAACTAGGGCAGAGAAGGAAAACGTATTACCTCTGGAAGCAAGGTCTGGCTTCACGGGGAGAGTATAGAGCTACAGTTCGCATCTGCAGGGAGAAAACAAGAAAAGCCAAAGCTCAACTTAAGTCAACACTGGCCAATGTAATGTCAGACAATAAAAAGGCTTCTTCAAGTATGTCAACAGCAGGAGGAGGTCAAAGGAAAATACTGGACTGGTACTTGAAGCTGGTGGCCACCTAGCAGGTGAGGATGAGGAAAAGGCAGAGGCCTTTTTTTGCCTCTATTTCATAGTAATGACAGATCTGATCCAGACCTCAGAGCTGGAGGACTATGACTGAAGGAGCAGTGACTTTCCATCTGTGGTCACTAAAATCGTAAGGGATCAGTTGTATCAGCTCAACGTTTGTAAGTCCATGGGGCCTGACAGGATTCACCCCACAGTGATGAAGGAGTTAATGGGTGTTACAGCTGGACCTCTCTATAATTTGCCGAAGGTCACAGGAGTCTGTGGAGGTTACTGGAAGCTAGCCAATGTCAGTCATCTATAAAAAGGATGTAAGAGAAGACCCAAGAAACTACAGGCCTGTTAGTCTAACCTCAGTCCCTGGAAAAGTTATGGAGAAGATTGCACTGGGGAATATTGAAAGGCAGTTAAAAAATAAAGCCATTATCAGGCATAGTCAACATGAGTTCATCAAGGAAAAGTTTGCCTTAGTAATTTGATCTTCTTCTATTGTAAGGTTATCTTTTTGGTGAAGGGAAGGCAGCAGATGTAACCTTTCTAGTTTTAATAAGGCCTTTCATACTGTCCCTCACAGCATCATTCTGGACAAATTGTCCAACTGTGAGATAAACGGGTTCACGCTACGCTGGGTGATGAACTGGCTCAACAGTAGGGCTCATAGGGTTGTAGTGACTGGGGATGCATTAGGCAGGTAAACTGATGGTGTTCCCCAGTGCTCAATTCTATGACCAGTACTGTTTGATATTTTTATCAATGGTCTGGATGCAGGAGTGGCATGAATCCTTGGCAAGTTTGCTGATGATACTAAACTTGAAGGGAGTCAACAGATGCATTGGAGCATTGGACAATCATCAACAGCATGAAGTTCAACAAAGGAAACTGCTGGGATATGCACCTGGGGCGAAGTAACGCTGGACACAGGTGTGGACTGGGGGAGGAGAGGCTGGAGAGCAGCTCAGCAGGAAGGGGGCTGGGGGTGCTGGTAGACAGGAGGCTCAATGTGAGCCAGCAGGCTGCCCTGGCAGCCAAGAGGACAAACCAAATTTTGGGGTGAATTAAACACAACACAGCCAGCTGTCCAAAAGAGGTGATTATCCTGCTATATTTACTGCTGGTGCAGCATCATGTTGTTCACAGTTCTGGTCTCCACAATGTGAAAATGATGTTAAGGTCTTTCAAAGCATCCTGAGGGAGGGCAACAAGGCTGGTAAAAGGGCTGGAGGGCACGTGCTGTGAGGAGAGGCTGAGGACACCTGGGTTGTCTGGCCTGGAGAAGAGGAGGCCGAGAGACAACCTCAGTGCTCTCCACAGCTTCCCGAGGAGGGGAGGCAGAGAGGGAGGTGCCGGTCTCTGCTCCCTGGGAACGAATGACAGGACACAGGGGAACAGCATAAAGCTGGGCCTGGGGAGGTTCAGTCTGGGCACTGGGAACAATTTATTTCCTGTGAGGGTGGCTGAACATTGGAGCAGGCTTTCTAGTGAGGTGGTTGGTGCCCCGTGCCCCTCAGTGTTCAAGAGGCATTTGGACACTGCCCTCAGTGATGTGCTTTGACTTTTGGTTAGCCCTGAAGTGGTCAGGTGGTTGGACTTGATGATTTTTGAAGGTCCCTTCCAACTGAACTTTCTGTTCTGTTCCGTTCATTTCCTGTTCTTGGCAATGCCCAGCAGGGTTTATATCCTATACTGATTTCCAAAACACATAACAAGGTTTTTATTGACTGTTTAACATCTCATACACCCTGAACTTGACAAAGCAGATTCCCAAATGTAGAAAAGCAGATTGATTAAAAAAAGTTTTCTTAAACCAACAATTGTATTTGCTTAGTGGTTTTCTTAGCTTTGTGATAAAACACAATTCCATATCTGTTCAAAAACATATACTTGTAAGTGAGATGGAGAAAAAAATGATTAACTTGCCTTATTTCATTGACTTTGCTCACTCCTATATGTGCTTATGCTGTACAGACTGAGTTTTACAGTTCAGTGGAAAAAGTGGAGTCAGTTTAGCTTCACATGAAGTGTACAGCAGAGAAGATGGAAAAGGTAGAGGGTTTATACTAATTTGCCTAAGAGAAAAAATCATATTTTTTTTTTAAGCGAGCACCCTGGGGACTAGAAAACATAGCGACTAGATGCCCCACTTTTTTTTTTTAATTTTATCATTTCTTGGATGTTAAGTGAATCGCTTTTTGCCTGAAGTGTCCTGCTACCTTGTAATTTATCATCACCTGAGGTAAAGCAGAAGTCTTTTAAATATGTAAGCTGATAGTACTGTGCTACACAGAATTTCTTAATATCTCTTGGTCTATTTACAAAACAGTTCACAGAATTTTTGAGTTTAAAACATTCCCTTAACAAATTCTTTTTATACCCAGATTCTCATTAACTTTTATCATTCTGTGCACTATCACTTTTAGCAAGATGATTCTGTCATCATTTTTACTTATTTAAAAAGATTTCACAGCATCCCTCTCTGTTCTGGTTTGCTGCATTTTATTCAGTGTGATCTCCAATTTGATTGTTGTAGAAGGGTCTTCTCTGGAGATGTAGGTGAATTTCAAAAAGCCCAAATATCTTTTCAGTTGGAGGAAGCACCATGAATACAGGTATCCTGTCAAGTTATCTGTTAATGGAGGTTTCAAATTAAAAAATAAAAAACAAAAAATCTGAATGATTACTTTGACTCAAGTCAGGAGAGAGTAATCTTTCCTAAGCTGCATTACTACCTTTACCTCTGTGCCAGCCAAGAGCTGAAAATACAAAAGCAGAAACTCACTGAGAGATTCCTCAAGAGCTTTCAAGGAGTTTTTTGGGGACAGAAGGGTGGTTGCTTTTTTGCTTTTTTTTTTTTTAATATGCTACTGGAGAAATAGCCATTATATACAGTAAAGTCTGTGTCAACAGTAAAATAACATATGGGGTTGACGTGTACAGCTATAGGATTAGAGCAGTGGGCTCCAAACTTTATCACACCCTTATCAGTGAAAATATTTTGAGCACAAACTCCAAACTTATGTATATTTATTTTACTACAGGAGTACATGTTTATGATATATATTATATACATTATAAAATCTCTACTCTTAAATAGAAGCTGAGAAGACATATAGTTGAAATAGAAATATTTTAAAATAAAAATGTTATTAATTTACATTACAAAAATCCTTTTTCTTCTCACAAAGAAATTTTGAGAATAATCATAGAATCATAAAGGTTGGAAAAGACCTCCAAGATCATCTGGTCTAACCATCCCCCTACCACCAATATCACCCACTAAACCATGTCCCTGAGTGCCACATAACAATATTAGAGCAATGTGATTGAATACACTTGATTTACTTTTGAAAATCTCAGTTTAACACTTTGTGATACAGAAATTTGGAGGTCTGGTTCTATGTTCTGTGCATTTTGATACTTGGTTTTAATTGCCATCATGGCTGAAAAAGGTACCTCACAAAGATGTATAGATGCCAAAGGAAGAAGTGCACCATTTTCTGTGCTTACTAAATCACGATTCTCATTTTTTCAATCCCCTTCATCAATTTTCAATCCCGTGCTTTTTTTTTTTTAAGTATACAGATATAAAAGTTTTATTTTTTTATATATATACATAGGTGATATACCTCATTTTCGACAACTGCATCACATAATGATGAAAATATTTCCACATGTCCATTTTAAAAATGCTGCCAGCATAGAGTTGGTTTCTTTGGAAAAGCAGTTACTTTCTCACTTATTGTTAAGGTATTACCTTTACCTCTAAGGGACACATTGTCTGTTTATTCTTTTGAAAATATCTGCTACTTAGCATACTACTGATAGCCACTTGTCATCATAGAAGAGGTCAGCAGACTTGGAACACTTGTATTTTTTTAAAGAAAAATGTGTAAAGTCATCTTTAATTTTGACAACACTTTTAAGCATTTTGCATGAGATAGCCAGCAAACCAATGTGTAGCACGAAAGATTTTCGTGGTCACTCCCCATCTCATTATGAAGTACTGTAAAGATTTAAAGGCTTTTTTTTGGTGAAATTAACCACAGTGATGATACCCTGTAGAACTTTGTGCATTCCTGATCCCATTTCTTTGCTGCAACAGCTTGCCTATGAATGATGCAGTGAATGCATTTCACGTTCAGTGCTAGCTACCTTACCCTAGAATCCCTTTTTTATTCCAGTCAAAGCAGCTGCTCCATCGGTGGTTACACTTACAGAGAGTTTCCATAAAACATTGTTTTTATTAAAGAAGTCATTTAGCATTGAGAATATATATTCTCCAGTACGTCTTTCCTTCAGTGGCTCACACAGCACTAGTTCTTCATGTACTTCAATATTGAAACAGAATCTAGCAAATACCATAAGCTGAGACACGTTAGAAACACCTGTACTTTCAGCCAACTATGCCACAAACCTCCCACACTGCATAATGTGTTCTAATACTTGTTTCTTCAAACCTTCAGCAAGGTTTTCTAGGCATCTTCCAGCAGTATTTGCTGACAAAGGAATGCATTCCAGTTTGTTGCCATATTATTTTCTGCGTATTATTCCACATACTGTGGCAGAAAGGACAAACATTTCCCAAAGTTATGTGGATTTTTGTCTTTTGCTATTAACCTCAAAAGAGGCTTCTAGACATTTATTATACAGCTTAATTTCATTCTTATTTCTCTAGATTAAATAAAAGCTCTAAAATTTTTCCTCTGCACCCTAGTAGTTCATGTTTGTGAGCCCCTTGGGTATGAAACCCCCTTTTTGGAGACCATTGTCCTATAGTATGGATGTATTTTATTTTAATTATCCTTTTTTTCCTAGTGCAAGTTCCAAATTGGAAAGTGTATTGGATCCTGCGGTGACAAAAAGGGTGAAGTGTTTTCTGTATTGTCAAGCCCAAATGTTCAAAAGGCACATCAAGTGCCAGAATAGCAGATTTAAAAATAACAGCAAACAGCCTACCAATATTTTTTTCTTTTGTCTCTGCTTTTAAGCTTTAAGACTGACCTTGAGTCATATATTTCCAGGCTTTTTCCTGTAACTATAAGGATTAGAAACATACTATAAAAAAATAAGGGAGCAGAAGTGTTCATAAAAGGCCTGCCTTTGGGAGCTGAGGCTTTTAAGAAAATCTACAGATACCACAAGGCTCATGATAAAATCCTGGTATTTGACAAGACAGCGTTTTATTTCTTTACATGAGAGAGCACTAAGAGTCTTTTCCTCACATGGCATCTGAAAAGATCCCTAACGTATCATGTCTAATGTAGTTATTTTTGGTCTGAACTTGCTGTGAGTTGTGGTTTTGGCAGACCCTGTACCTGTGCAGAATCCCACCAGTGGTTTTACACTGAAAGAGCAGATACGAGCATGGCACACCGCCTGAAACATCCACCTGCCTTCTGCACTGATAGCCTGTAGGCAGCCTGTGGGCAGCGTACATGTGGTTTGTGGGGGAGTGCCTCATGGTATGTTAAGCTGCCTCGTGGCACAGAGGTCTGTAAGGGTGCACAGGGCACCACATGCTCTGTAAAGCGCTCTCTAGCTGTGCCTGAGGTTGCGTTTACAGGCACAGCCTCTTAAGGACAGCAGGTCTGGTTTTAAAAGCAGCTTCAGAAGACTGCATACACTCTATGTGAGAACAGAAAGATGCTTACAGAATGTCAGTGCAGAATTTCAAACCTAAAATTAATTCAAACTTGATTGTAAAAAGCACTGTTAGATTAAGGTTACCAAATAAAAAGTTCACTGACAAAGAACAACTGCAAAAATTGTTCAGTGTGTACACTGAATCTGATATCTAGCTCTTTTATTACTTTACTTTTTATCTAACAGTTCTGAAAAAATGTTAATGAATGCAAATACCTTTTTAAACTTGCATACATAGTCCTAAGATTTGGGTTCGAATGTTTTAAAATCATTGACATATATCTGCCTTTTTTTTTTTTGATAGAAAAAAGTTGAATTAGCTATTAGCAGTTATCAAGTTACCTATGTAGTAGTTTTGGAAAATGCAATACTTTGCCTGCAGACCAATGTGATCTACGATCTATGGTAAAACAAAGATGGAACTTGCTGGAGCAAGTCCAGCGCAGGGCCACCAGGATGATTAGGAGACTGGTGCATCTTCTTTATGCTCCAGAGAGACGAAGAACTGAGACTATTCAGCCTGGAGAAGAGAAGGCTCGGAGAGATCTTTTCTATGTGTGTTAATAACTGATTGGAGGGAAAGAAGGTGAGGGAGCAGACTTTTCTGATCGGTGCCCAGTAACAGGACTTACTAAAACTAAAACATTTGAAATCCTATCTGAACAAAAGAAAACACAGTGTGTTTTTTTCTTTTCTTTTCTTTTTTGATTAGGTTGCCCAGAGAGGTTGTGGCATCTCCATTCTTGGAGGTATTCAGAACCCAGTTGGATGCCGTCCTGGACAACATGCTCTAGCTGAGTTGGACTAGATGATTTCAGTTCTCTTCCAAGCTCAACCATTCTGTGATTAAATCCTCCTTTCCATAGTTGAAAGTATACAAGGCTACCATGTATTAAAATATTATGTGACTAAACCCTGCCTTCCTTTTTCTAGAAATAGTACTGAGTTCACTAGGAGTAAGAATTGCAATATTTGCCTGTTATTTTCCTGACTCCATATCAAAGATCATCATCTGCAGTATAGTTTCTACCAATGACTGGTAATTCACCACTACCTGCACTTTAAAATGGTAAGCTTACCACAGCTTTGCCCTCCTACTAGACCATATTAAGGAGAACCAGTCCTGAAGAATCAGAACATGGTAATATAGGGGCCAGAAATATTTTATTTTAATTATTTTAATTTGAGGTCTGGAAGGTGTGCTAATTTCTTGAGGGGAGAAGATGCATCAGGAAAAAAAAAAACAATAAACGTGTGTACTAAAATGTAGAAGTGCAGACAATTGAGCAGACAATATTGCCATTTTACCTTTTGAAATACTTTGCAAATCTCTTCATCAGCATGAATAAATACATTGCAGTAATGAATTTCTCCTATGCCTATTCATATTAGAAGAAACATTTTGGTGAGAGCAAATGCTCTACTCACATTGAGAAATTGTCCATCAGATGTCATGGTAACAAACAGCTTTCACAAACAATCCAAAATGTATCTACAAAGCAAAAACCATCCTACAGCCCACCTGCTCAATAGAAAATTCAGGGAAAAGCTGTCAGTATTTCTTGCTAGAGATGCTCTCCTAGGAAGGTGTTGATGAACTGGGGAATGTCTGGAACAGATTGTTTCATGGGGGAGGAAGATAAAAATACTGGTTGTTTCAGCCCTCCCAGAACTGAAATTTTCCCAGCCTGCAGAACAATTGTCTTGCTTACTTACCAGGCTTTGAAAATGTTTTAAAAACTATGTCTGTCTGTAGCTACAGAAACTATTGAGGACCAGATTCAAAAATAGGAATTTATTTTTTGCTGTTATCCTGGATCTTTTCATCACTCTGGAAGTTCTCTTACTCTTACTTATTCGTTCTCATTTGCATGGAAACTAACGAAATCTAGCATAAGCTCTCTCACCTATATTACCCAGTGTGTTCACTAATCTGGTGAGAAAGGTAGTTGATTTTATTTTGCTGTTGAGTGGTAATAGAGGGGTTAAAACACATTGGGGTAGTGAAAATGTTGGTGACAAATGGAAAACAAAATCAATAAAAATTGAGAGAGGGTGAGAAGGGAGAAGCACTGACACTGCAAAGGAAAGAATGGAAGAAGAAAAGAAAACTTCTGCATACAAAGTATACAGGCACAGAAATAGAGCAAAACAGAAGGGGAAACATACTGATCGATGAAAGGGCTAAAAAATAAGCGTAGAGATGGAAGAAAAACTCGGGTGAAAGGAAAATCCCCCAGAACTGTAAACTTACCATAAGGAAGTTATCTTAACACTGAAAAAGTGCATCAAGCTCAAGGAGTCAAAGAAGTATGTGCTGAATGATGGTGGGTCTGATACACATGCCCTGAAACAATACTCTCGCCTCCATTTCTTGAAGTCTGCTTCATTGCGTTCAGGATTAAAATAGTCTGGAAGTAAAAAAAAAGAATAGACATATACTCAGAGATTTATTTAGATACGTCAGCAGAAGAAGACATTATGGCTTGAATAACAACTCTACCCTTCATGTATGGTAACATATTCAGCTGTTGAAATACAATGTGGAACCACTGCAACATCTGAACACTGTCACATTGTTGAAATATAGCCAGAGAGCTTCCTAGCAGCTCCTGAGCTGCCTTTTAGCAATTAATCTTTCCGAGGCTGGGAGGTAAAGAGAATAGAGAAAGGCTAAGAGTTTTATTTTAGAACAAAGAGAAACTTTCTCACACTCTAAATAAAAGAGCTTTTTTTTGGTGTGAGATCCTACTTTAGATTAAAAAATGCATTCATGGGGAACTTTCAAGTGAGTACATCAGAATTTGACACATCGGTGAACTCATGAGAATCATTTGCAAATATATATCACCTAATATTTAATGCATGCTCTGAGAACTCCCTTGCTCTACCAGTCACTTTATCTCCTCACTTTCCCTTCTTCTTCCTCAGGCATTTTTACTGCTACTGCAACCTTCAGGGATTTATCCTGTTCCAAGTTTGAACAGCAAGTATATGCCAAAACAAGTAAGCAAGCAGTATTTTCCAACTCAGCTCTGCTATCAGCTTTATGAAAGGTTAGTGAAGCTTTCTGCCACACATTGAAAGCACTGAACCTAACCATGTCAGCCAGATGCTTCAGAGGGGAAAGCACTTTCAAAATGATCTGTAATTTGGGGGAACCTGGAATTGAACTGAAACCAAATGTGAACTGGCCTGCTGATTCAACATGGTATTTCTATTTGATCCCAAATATAAAAGTGACCATATTTGTATCATACCTGTTGAACCAGAATTTACTGGTGGGGAAAATAAGTTTTGTTGGTTAAACTAAAGGTTCGGCACACTTATGTTCATTACATTTATATGTGTGTGTGTATATATATATATATATACATATATTTACATACTTACATATAAAGGGAAATCCAAAACCCAGAAATAACAAAGTTCTACTGGATGAAGGCATTAGAAAGAGTAGGCTGATCTGAAGTAATCACCAGTATTTTGATATAGCTGGTCCTTGAGATGGGAGTACTGGGATGTGGATCAGTCACCTGAGAAACTGGCATTTTCTTTGAAGTAAACTTATATGATTTAGCAGATCCTCTTGTGAACTATTTAGCAACTTTCTTGTTGCTAAATGGCAGAAAAAAAAAAAAACACACAACCATACTTGATTGGACTCTGAAAGCATTCATCTAAACTTTCCTTGTTTACACATTTTATTCCTGTTGCAATTTATCACGAAAGCTGTGATTTGATCAATGGGAAGAATCACTAAAAACTTACAAACCATACAAGTTCATCAACCACAGCTGGTGACATCTCATTGTATCAGGGAACCCTACTGTTCTTATGAAATGACAACCGTAGACCCCATTTTGAAATGCAAACTGACCTTTCTTCAGAGGAATGAGAAGAAGGGAATTACAGAATAAAAGATGATCACATTCAATTCTGATAAATCCACAAAGAAGCAATGTAAGTGTCTTTGGACTATAGCTTCATAGCTAAAATAATGAGTGTCTTTTTGAGGGTGATGCTTTGTTGAAGACTTGCCCAGAATTAGTCATTCTTAATAGAAGAGCACTCAAGCCTGACCCTGTTCCGGAAACCTGGTGTTAGATTTATGCTTAATAGTCTTTGGAGTCTAAGATTGGAAAACATTAATGTATTTCAAATATTTCCTGAAGATATGGCCTTTAATAGTATATCTTCAAAGTCTGCATATGTGCAGGCATGTGTTTGACTATATAAGATATGTGCCATACTGCATTTTATAGATGACTGAATGGCTAGGAAAATACAGGGAAGGTGTACTATAGCTTCATGTATTAAAAAGTAGAGAACAATGATGCTAGTATTCTAGCATAAGAAAACTGAATAGTAAATTTATGGAAGTTTTTCTAAAGTTAAAAAATTAAATCAAGAATCAAAAATAACTTTTCATTTTAAGATACGTTTTGTTTTATTATGTATACTTTGACTAAAATTCAAAGTAGATTTGAGCCAACTTGAGAAAAAACATCCAAACAATTATTCTTTATTTGATTTTTGTTGGCTTCACCAAAACTTATCTTGAGAACACAGAGTGCAACTGCATTGGGAGTTGAATTAAACCTATTTGCCTTCATATATAAAATTGAGAGGGTAGCAGTAATATATGGTTCAGCCTTTTTCAGAAGCAACTTAATTGCGTGCAAATAAGAGCTGGGGAGAACTGTGAGGCTTTTGAAGTGGATCTGCCATGAGCTCATTGAAGTAGCTGTGTTGTACTGAGGATCATGTTGTACAAGGATCATGTTAGATCTGTTAATGCTGTGATTCTGAATGAAGCACGCTTCCATCTCTCACACTGGTTCTCAGGATATATGGATCAATACAAGCAGGACCAAACAACACTTGAATTCCTAAGCCTAATGAAACTCTTGAAAAGACAAGTATTTGAATGAATGATCTGCTATGGTCATCTGCAAGTCTGGCCTCCTGCATAACAGAGGTTTTGGAATTTTATTCAGCATTTCCTATGGTGGAAGTTATTGTTCCTTTATTATTATATTATCTATGTGGTGTCAAGTATAA